>NC_056735.1:1406969763-1407319763 GCF_019279795.1 Protopterus annectens
TTGTAATGTTTTTATAAACAATGGACAGAGGACCACGCTGCAGCCACTTGAATACTCTAAAAGACCCCCTCATTCCAAAAAAACACTGAAGAAGCCAAAGCCCTGGTAGCATGAGCTTTGACCCTGCCTGGAAGCAGTTTATTATGGTGAGAGTAGCAGAAAGAAATGACATGAGGCAGCCGTCTAGAAATTGTCCATTTTGACACAGGTTATGGGTGCATTGTCTGGAGAAGACAGTCAAGGCACTTGGTCCACCATAGAGACCAACCTGCATATCAGTGTTTTGGAGATGAGAGCAGTGCTTTTGGTGTTGGAAGCATTCCAAGATTTTCTCCCTTTTGGGATAGTTGCAGTTCAAACAGATAATATGTTGATAGTTTGGTTTATCAGCAAGCAAGGAGGAACCAAGTTTGACCCCCTGTGTTCAGAAGCTTCCAGAATGTGGCAGTGGACGTTAGCCTCCGGTCACTTTCTGATGGCAATGCACATTCTGGGGAAGTCCAGTCTCACAGCAGACAAACTCAGCAGGTCCCGTCTATTACTTCACAAGTGTATCCTCACATATAAAGTGGTGAAAATAATTTTTTGTCAGTGGGGTCAGCCTTGCTGCAATCTTTTTGCATCTCCCCTAAACAGCAAATGCAGAAGCTCCTTTGCCCTAATCCCCCAGGGGGGGGGGGGGAGTCACCAAGGAATGCTTTTCTGCACTATTGGCCCCCTAGTCTGTTATATGCCTATCTCCCAACTCCCTCGATCCCCAGATTCGTACAGAAGGAGCCAGATTGAAGAGCAGAGTAATCCTTATTGCACCTTACTAGCCTCGACAAGTGTGGTTCCCCTTTCTTTGACCTCACCTACGTTCTCCACTTTGGATTCTGGATCTGACTCCAGAATTTTTGTCCCATTCTACAGGACTGATTCACCTAGACCTACCTAACCTCAGACTGACCGCATGGTTTCTCCAGTCCGTTGACGGCCATGCAACCTATAATTTCTACCTTGGTCCATTTTGTTCTGTTATCATCCCATAAACCTTATACTAGGAAATTGTACAAAAGAAAGTAGAAAAGATTTGTTTGTTGGTCGGAGCAAAATCACACAGAACCCTTTACAGCTCCTGTGTATGCAGTCCTTGAATTTCTAGTGGAATTGTTTAATAAAGGAGCAAGCACATCTACTTTTAAACTTTAGCTAGCAGCAATTTCAAATTTCCATGTGGGATTACACAAAGTATTGCTGAAGGGTACTGTTTTGCTAAGACCTTCCCTTAATGACCTTGTTCCCCCATTGGATTTAACTCTAGCACTGCAAGCCCCAGCTCAATCTCCCTTTGAACCTGCAGCCAAATGTGATTCAAAATTCCTGTCTTGGAAGACTGCCTTTCTGGTTGCTGTAACCACAGCTAGGAGAATATCAGAACTTCATGCTTTATCTTCCAAACCCCCTTACTTGGTCTTTCACAAGGACAGGGTTACCTTACGGATCAATCCTTCCTTTCTACCGAAGGTAGTGTCAGAATCCAATATTAATCAGGCCATTCATCTTCCATATTTCTTTCCAAATTTCATTAACAAAGGGAAATTCTTGCTGCATTCATTGGATATCCATAGACAGTTATGTTACTTTTTGCATCGTACAAAGGATTTCAGGAAATCAGACCAACTTTTCATTTCATTTCTGCACCATAGGTTGGGGCAACCTGTCAAAAAATTAACTGTAGCCAGATGGATAAAGGAATGTATTTCTTTGGTGTATGCAAAATTGAATGTGCCCCTCCACAAACCTGTATAAGCTTATTATATTAGATCTGTGCCAACTTCCATGTTTTTTCCATCTAGAGCTTCCATGGATGATATCTGCGCAGTTGCTACTTGCTTAAATCCACATACCTTTATCAACCACTGCAAATTAGATCTGGTCTCAGGGGAAAGAACAGCGTTTGGCTTGGCCTTTCTCAGGAACATCCTTCCTTAGGGTCCACCCAGGGCTCAGGTAGCTGGGGACTGTGTCTCGTATGTTGAGGATAAATGAAAATTAACAATGTAAGATAAAGAAGTTATGTACTCACTGTAACATTCCATCTGTGTTGTCCATTTTCATTCAGCCTCAGTTCGCCACACTACCAACCCCTGGCCCTTTTTGTTCAAATTCCCTCTGACAAGAAACATATCTGTGAGGACACAGTCAGCATCCCTTGCTCTATTGCATTTGGACTCCAGCGATGGCATCTTGCATAGTTCTTTTATACTTTTTCGTCTTCTCTCAAGCTATATGTATTATCTGAGGTGTGAGGGGACCAATGCATTTTGGGTAGGGAAGAGCCCGAGAGTTTGTAGGCTTCTGCGAGTTGTAGTAACAGCCGAGTCAGATCTGACATCGAATCCAAGTCCCATACTGTGAGGCTGAATGAGAATGGACAACACAGATGGAACATAATGGTGAGTACATCATTTTTTAATAGTAATCGTAAACATTTGTTTCTTTGGAGAAATTGTGTTTATTTTTCTTTGTGGAGTTGTGAAAGTATTTTAAAGTGCTTTTTACTGTGTTTGTTTTTGAAAAAAGTGTCTTTTAAAAACTTTCTTTCTGCTGGTATTTGCTGCTTGCTTTCCTTGAGAAAGAGGCACCATTTTTGGATTGTCCATGGAACAGTCTGTCAGTCCCATGGTTGGTCCTTTTTCCAGCTACAAAAAAAAAAAAAAAAAAATTAAGCAAACAGCCTTTGCCGTCAAAACAGGCTAGCAGTTTGCCTCATCCAGAGATGGGTGATTCTACTGTGTCCATTAGTTGTACCTCAGATGACTCATCTGTTACCTTGTTTCTCTCTGGTTCAGCCCCTACAGCCACTATGGACCAAAGGTTAGCCACATCCTCTGTAGTTGTTGCCATCCCCTCATTGGATAAGGGAGAGTCATTCTTGTCAGTCCTGGGAGAGAGAACATGGAAAAACGTCCCTGTTATGTCAGAATGTGCTTATAGTTGAGAAAGCTGCTGCCATTAAAAACACTGCTGGTCCTAGCTACCTGTCAAAAAGAAACGGAAACCTAACTATGTACTCTTCCTCAAATTTCCTTATACTGGAGTATTTTAATGGGTCTGGCTCAGGGTTTAATTCAGTCTGTTGAGCCCTCTTGTAAAGTCCTCTGCTGGTAAAATAAAAGGAATAGCTGCTTTCCTGAACAGATCCAAGATTCTGAATCTGTGCAGGAGGATGTCACAATAGTTACAGTATTTTCTCCTTACATTTCTGATCTGACTCAAAGGAGAGCTCAGTTTCTGATTCTGTCTGCCAGGAGTTCTCTTTCTCTGATATTATTTCTAGAATGTGCCAGAATTTTCAGTGGGGGAACGATGAGGTTTTTCATTCCTTCAGAAACTACTATGAGCTGTAACAGAAGGAAATTATAGAACCTGCACCTGTTCCTCTAGTTCTCGCTGTTTCTGAGGATATGTGTGTGTTGCTGCCTGCAGTTTTCATGACAGTCACTCTGGTGCCCGTAAAAAGGCAGACAGGATGAATAAAGTTCCTTAATCTTAAGTTTTTATATGCTCCTCCCAAACGTGATCCACCAGGCATAGCTCTAGTTAATCCTTCAGCTGCTAAGCACTTAGTTAATTCCAATACTACTCTCTCTGATAAGAATGGGAAGATTATTGAGATGTATGGGGGAAAGTGTATGCTTTTACAACTGTGATTTTCAGAATTTTAAATTGTCAGGCTCGTATGTTAAGGTTTGTTATAATTGTGAAAGTATGAGGAATGTTTTATCTGCAGTTTCTTCTTGTGAGGAAAATCTGCTTTAAATAATTTAATTTCTTCTATTGTTCATGTCACTGCTCATTGCATATATTGTGTGTACGGACTATGGCTGAGGAAGTTTGCATGGCTAAGAAAATCCCAGATGATTTCAAAAATGAGATTTTAAATTTCCTTTGGATAACAGATTTAGTTTTTGGCCCTCTACTGCAGAGATTATCAAAAAGTGTGATGAAAGGGGTAAGCTGATTGAGGGAATCTCTTTTAAGATATTTCAACCTTAACTCTATAGGTAACCATTTCAAATGTCAGGACTCACTAGAGCAAGTCCTGAAATACAGAGACTGAATGGCCAAAAAATCAGACTTGCATATACTGAGTCTGAGATGGCATTTCTAGTCTCAAACTCCATTTCAAATCACATTGGCTATGTTCATGTTCTAGCCCTGATTAGCTTCTTCCTCTAAAATGGGGTACTAACATCCTCTGGCTCAATCTAGCAGAGAATCTAAACCTTTTTAATTATGGAAATGATCTAACTCTATACTTGTTTGGATGAGTCAGTATACAAATAATTGCCTTTATTATGATGAATACCATTTGTAAATGTTTACCTAAGGTATGGGTCCTGTAACCACAACAGGACATATGGATATAAACTAAATTTAATTCTGTATTTGTTGTATCTGAAATCAAGCATGATTGAACAAGTTTGTAAAAAGGACTTTTTTTTCTCATAAATATTTACTATATGTAACATTTTTTCTAAATGTATCTATGTTGGAGCTTTACTCCCCGGGCCTCCACTGAAAATGGACATGTATCCAGTCGACTCTCCCGGTCAACAAATGTAAAATAAATAAAGTAAGTAAATTTCCTTTTCTCTGAGGTATGACAGTCTCAGAATTTGTATATATAAGTTCGGGGCTGTGGGGGGGGGGGGGCTTGCCCTCCCCTGCAAAAAGAAGTTTTAAGGAGAAGAGCAATTTTCGAGATTCGCTTTTCTCCAGATTTTCAGTCTTTTTTTTTCCGGATGTCCGCCACTTGGCATTACATGTGCCGACAGTTCAGTAGTGGGTCAATTCTGTAACTCCTTTTCCAGTTTTGGTAAGAAACAAAATACAAAATCTCGACAAAATACAGGTAAACAGATGTCTAAGAAGAAATGGTAAGGCAGTTCCCAGAAGGATGCTGTAATCTCCCAAAGCCAATGACAGTTCAGTGACTCAGAATGACTATTTAAAAGACTTTTCCCCTTTCTCACCATGGTAGCCTCCTTTTTTTTTCTTCCGGAAAGACTAAATCTCCATTTTTCTCTTTGACAACAAATAGATTCAGATAAATGGGTTCTGAATATCATTAATTGAGGTTACAGACGGCAGTGGTAGAAAATTTCTCCATTACAGGGGCTAATTCCTGATCCTCCAGACCAGACTCTTTTGTTTCCACATGTCCTTCATCACATGCTTTCCCAGGGAGTGACAGAACCTGTTTCCCCTTCCCAGGTGGGAAAGGGGTTTTGTTCAGGGAAGTTTTTAGTACCAAAGAAAGAAACTACTTGGAGACCAGTTATGGATCTTTCTTTCCTAAGCCTTTTTGTGAGGGTGTCCAAATTCAAAATTATTTCACTTCACAAATTGTTACCTCTTCTTCCTTGTTCAGATTTCCTTGTAGCATTAGATTAAAAAGATGCTTATCACATTGTCGTTCATCCAGACTTCAGGTGTTTCTTAAGGTCCTGTGTCTGGATCACATTATCATTTCTTTGCTTTACCCTTTGGACTGTCCATTACACCAAGAGCATTCACAAAGTGCCTAGTCCCAGTTATAGCTTATAGCAGGCTACAGGGTATCCATATTTTTCCACATTTAGATGGCTTGCTTATCCTTGCGGAGTATGTTTGAAAGTGTCAGGAATCTTTATCTCTTGGGTGAGAGAGCTGTTACACAAGCTGGGATTAAAAGAGAACATTTGTAAATCTTTCTTGACTCCTTATTACAGGATTGTGTTTCTGGAATGTCAACTAGACATCACAGTTTAAAGAGAAGAACTTTTCTTCCATAGGAAAAAATAGATCTGTATTTAAATCCATTTCTAAGATATTCCAGAGACTTTGGTTATAGAGAGGAAATAACTCAGGAGTTTGTGTCGCATGAATTCTGCGAGTCTCATGCTACCCCAAGACTCCACATAAGAAAGATACAGTGGTATCTGAAGTTTCTTTGGTCACACAACGAAAACCCCTTGTATTTTCAGATCCCACTGCTGGGGTTCGTCAGAAGGGAAGTTTGTTGGCGAGAACAGTTATCCCTAAATCCAGGTCTCCCCTTCTCACTCCTTGTTCCATGCCTCAAACTTTGCTTGGGGAGCAGTTTCAGGAGGGATAAAAGTGTAAGTCATGTGGGTCACCAAGGACAGATGCATGCACATATATATAAAAGAGATGCTTGCCCTGATCGAGGCACTCAACTCTGTAAATCATCATTGGCCCCGGACCTCTTCAAGTTGTTACAGACAATACCACAGTCCTGTGGTACATCATGCAAAGCACAGCCATGATGTACCCCTTCTACAGACTAGCCATGTTAGCTTGGGATATAGCTTTATAGCACAATCTCACTCTGTAGGCATTCTACATCCCTTCAGAGCAAAACTGTGTGACAGGCAAGCTGAGCAGGGCAAGGGGAGACCCTCACAAATGGATAGTAGGTCAGAGGGTGTTCCAAGATTTGATCCATCTATGGGCAGTTTTGCAAGTAGACCGCTTTGCCTCTTCTCTGAATGTTCAGCTGGCAAGATTCTGCTTCAGAACTCCATGCAAGAAAACAAATGTCTTTTCTTTTCCTTGGACAGGAATGTTCCTGTGTCCTTTTTAACCGTTTCCACTAATACCCATGGTACTTCTGAAGATTCAGAAGGAACGCCCCAAAGATCATTGTGGTGATTCCCTTCTCGCCCAGGCAACCGTGGTTCTCCTTTCTTTTGGAAGTGCCCAGGGCCAATTATCACAAGCATGTTCACATAATGAATCTACTCAGACAAGAACAGGTGTGTTTGATACACCCCAACATCAATCAGCTTCAACATACTGCTTGGATGGTAGGGTCTTAATTCCCTTTAGGCATCTGTTTACTGAGGACATGCATCAGGTACTAATGAAGGCAAAAAGGCTTTCTACTAGAAAATTGTATTTTACCAGATGGAAAAGATTTTTTTAGTTGGTGCCAGCAACATAACCAGCACTATTCAGGGCTACTTGTTCTCTGTGTTTACAATATTTGTGTGAATTACTATCTTATGGCCTTTGTTACTCCTGTATCAAGGCTGATTTATTGGCCATTAAAGGTCATGCTGGGAATCACCAAGAGTCTAAACATGAAACTGCACTCATTGCAAGCATTCTTAACCCTGGAAGATGTTGACATTTGCGCAGTCACAGAAACCTGGTTCAAAGCTGCAGAGAGCACCCCAGCCTTACCTGTTTACTCATCCTTTCATATATTCAGACCCTAAACTGTGGGCAGCAAAGCCAAAAGAGGTGGAGTTTCAATATATATTAAAGACATACACACCTCCAGGCTGGTCAAACAGTATGACACACAGGAGACACTCCAGGTGCAGTTAACCACTGACAAGACCCCTATTCAAATCATAGCTAGCTACAGGTCCCCAGATTTGACTCAAGATGCCCACTCCACCTAGCTGGACCTCTTCAAATCGATCAAGATTCAACCCTTTACCCTATTCCAGGGTGACTTTAACTACCCAAACATAGACTGGAAGAACTACTCATGCTTAAACACAGATGCCCAGAGATTCCTTGATTTTGTCAATGCAGATGCCTTGAACAGCTAGTCGATACCCCCACAAGAGGTGATAATACCTTGGACTAGGTATTAACCAACATAAGTAACCACTGCAGCATCCCTACAATGTCATCCTCCCTGGTAAGATCTGACCATAAAACGGCCACCTTCAAAGTCACCAACTCCCCTGTAGCTAGCATCAAACAAAAAAAAAACTTCTCTAAAGCTGATTACATCTTCCTGAGGGAGGGTTTAAACAGCTTCACAGCCCCCTCCCCCTTTGCAGAAACTGGTACCAATATCCAAAACTACACCAAACTATACGAGCATTTATATAGATGCATGGAATCAGCAATACCTGACAGGACTAAATCATTCTCCACAAGGAGTAAATCTGTCTGGTGGACATCTGCAATAAATAAACTCTATAACAAAAGGAAAAAATTGCTGTCCAGGACCAAGAAGGAGCAGGTCCACAATTGGAAGCAATCTATTCTTAGCATGAACAAGAGAAATAAGAGCACTAGTGAAATCCTCCAAAGCAAACTGAGTCCAAATTGGTCACATCTACTAGAGTGAATCATAATGCCTTCTTCACATATATCCACAGTCTCAAAGGAAGCACCCAGATCAGCTCAAAACTGGTGGTCAAAGACACCACATACACAAATGCTGTAGATATAGCCAACCTGCTGGCTGACAGAGTCAGCGAAACTTCACCCCTCTGTACCCCCATTAGTAAATCTGGACATTCTAGTACTTGCCCCCCCCCCATCTCTAGGGAACAAGTCATCACTGCCCTGTCAAAGGCAAAAAATACAGCCTGCGTGGGACCCGATAACATCCCAGGCTGCATCCTACCTGACTCAGGTAGGAACTTGCAGCACCATTAGGCACCCTATTCAACCAAAGCCTGAGTACCGGCTTTGTCCCAGCTGAGTGGAGGACAGCCACTGTCATCCCTTTACACAAAGGTGGAGCATCCACTGATTCGGGAAATTATAGACCCTTCAGCCTAACTAGCCTGATCTGCAAGATCATGGAACAGATTATTATGGACCTCATTAACAAAGACATTGGCAACTTCCAAACACTCGATCCCACACAGTTTGGCTTCGTCAAGCGGAGGTCATGTCTGCTAAATTTGGTCATCTTCTTTGAGACAGTCATCAAAGTCATGAATGAAGGGAAGACTGTGCACACCGCATACCTTGACCTGGCCAAAGCCTTCAACACCATTCCCCACTTGGGCATAATGGATAAACTCTCTTAACTAAGCATCAATCTGTGTATTACCAGATGGGTAGCAAACTGGCTCACTGATAGAACCCACCTAGTCAAAATAGGGGAAGCCACCTCAAGCAGTAGACCCGTAACAAGCGGCATACCCCAGCAATCAATCTTGGGGGCTGTGTTATTTGGGATATACTTTTCCGAGGTACAGGCCAAAACCAGTGGGCTATGGCTGACCAAGTTTGCAGATGACTGCAAGCTGGGCACTGTCATAAGTCCTCTAGTGATGTGGACATCCTCCAAAAGGGTCTCACCCAAACAAATGACTGGTGCCAGAAACATGGCCTCAAGCTGAATACCAAAAAATGCATATCATCCCCTTTGGGGACAGTGATGTCCCCACAAATTATCACATTAATAACAACATCCTAAGCAATCAATTAGTCGTGATAGATTTGGGCACCCAGCGTGATAGCAACTTTACTTTTGACCATGTTGCTTCTGTTGTGCGGAAAACTTTCTACATGGCCCACCTCATAAGTAAGGGTATCACATCCAGGGACAAGGAGGTCATAACATCCCTGTATTCTTCCCTTATAAGGCCCATTATTGAGTACAATGTCCCTTTTGACATGTACCTCGCAAAGCCCATGCAGCAGCTGGATAGACCACAGAGGTTCCTCAACAGGAGAATCCAGGGCTCATCTACCCTACAGAGATAGGCTAAAAGCCCTGTCCCTGCACTCAGTATCATACAGTGGTGACCTCTGGCATACAAAGCAATCTCAGACCCTGCCTTGATGCAACTGCTGCATATCCACGAGTCAAACTTCACTTGAGTAACCCGCATGCGTGACCTCAACCTAGTCGGTGACATCAATAGGACTTGTTGGCGGGACAGATTTGTATCGAGGAGACTCCCCCATTTGAGGAATAAACTCCCTCTCCATGTCAAGCAGAGTACCTCATTATCCCTTTTTAAGTGCAACCTGGATAACTGAATGGGAAACAGAAAATACACCACTGGGATTCCACCTGTGTTCCTGCTGGACAGGAGCATTGGGTGCTGACTTGTCTAAACATGGGCTAAACTCTTGGCTATGCTTATAAAGGTCTCAGGGGCAATAGCCTAGTAACTTCCTATGATCCTACAATCCTATTTCAACACGTCTAGCCATGGATCCTCTTCTTCTGATGCATTCTCATGTGGAGATGTTTTTGAAAGGGGTTTTCTATAAGAGGCTGCCAAGAAAACCAGTGGCCTCTCCTTGGGATCTTAATTTTGTTTTTGAGAAGCTAAACAACACTTGCACCAGTTGAACCAGCTAATCTGTCTAACTTGAGGTTCTTAACATGGAAAACAGTTTTACTGATTGTGCTGACCTCTGTAAGCATGGTGTCTGAGCTGCAAGCTCTCCTGGTGAGTCAATCCTCCCTCATTTTCCACAGGGACAAGGTTTCTTTGAGAACTAATCCTTCTTTTATGCCTAAAGTGGTATCCATGATGTTCATCATGCATACAGCTGCAGTCATAACAGATGGGTTTTCCTGCCGTCAGGCGGGTCCTCGGTCGGCCGTATTCCAAAGTCTAGGTCCGGCGTCGGATGTTGTCGCTTCTTCCCTGACGTCAGTGCGACAGGGGTATAAAAGAACCAGCCGACGCCATTTTCTTCAGTCTTTCTTGCCGCATGGTGCCCGAAGCAGAAGCAGTTCGCAAGTGCCGGTCGGCCAGCTCCTGAGATTACGAATATTTTCAACCGAAGACTTCTTGAAAGCTAAGTACCCCGTTGGGGAAACTTTTCTTGCCTCAGACTGATGTCAAACAAAGTTAATAATTGCATTTCATGTGGGAAGCAAATACCACGTAAGGATTTCCATTCCCTCTGTATTCCTTGCTTAGGCCCAGACCACGATGTCTCGGCCTGTCGTTTTTGTGCTACATTCAACAGACGCACTATTAAGCATCAGGCTGAATTCGCCCAACACTATTTTGGCAAAAAGTTTAATTACATTATGCCGTCGAATACTCCGACTCCAGTTTTGAGTAAAAGACGCAAAGATAAGGACCGACATACAAGGCCCACGACTTCTACCGACACCACGCTAAAGCAGACTACAGGTGCTCTGGTTCTCAGCGAGGCGCCTACGCAGCCCCTGACTACCGATGACACTTCATTAGCGGTGTCTTCTGTGCCCGAGGTCGCAGGCTCTTCGGCCCACACCCCGACTACAGATACCGAAGCCACTCTTGGGCGGGGAAATTCAGAGTTTAGATAGGCCTGCCTTCTCTCAAGGTGTCTTCAGGCCCTCTTCTTCTTTTTCCATTAAGGCTTTCTCTAAATCTAAAGCAGCCATGCATTCTAAAAGACAAGCTCCACAGGGTCCCACTCAAGGCTCCATGCCTATAAAGCAGATGCTCAAAATGGCTGAGGATTTGATTACTCTTATCAGGGGTTCTCAACCCCCCTCGGACAAAAGGCCCAGAGTGTAGGAAGAATACCCTTCCTCGGACCAGGCCTCCATTACTTCAGAACATTCTGAGGACCAGGAACATTCATACTCCCCTTTTGAAGATTCTGATGCAGAGGAGTCCATCCCCTCTGTCCCCCCCCCCGAGGATTTCTCTTTTGGGGAAACCTTGCATACCTTGAGGGAACACTTCCACTGGGAAGGCCAAGAGTACTCAGACTCCAAGAAAAGGCTCAGGGATTTTCTCTTGCTCCCTCAGCACAGGCCTCTGGCTATACCTCCTGTCTTGGACATACTAGATGATGTGTATTCGGAGGCCAGCCTTAACCCAGATTCTTTACCTCCAGCTCCAGTGAAGCCTGACAGGTATTACCGGGTTCCTGATTCACACCAATTCTTATACAAAAGTCATGCGGCTGACCCAGAAACTATTTCACAGGGTCCCAAGGGAATTAAGGCCTCCACTGCCAAAAATCCATTACCTTCAGAGAGAGATTCCAGAGCTTTAGAAAGGTGGGGGGAAAGGTATACATCTCGGCCACCTTAACCTTGAGGGCATTAAACTGTCAGTTCCATATGTTAAAGTATCAACAGTTTTTGTTATCTCAGTTGAAAAGCAAAATGTCGCAACCTGAACAACCAGACTTGAAGGAGTTGCAGGATTTGTTGCATAGTGCAGAGCAAGTGGGTAAACATACCTTGCAATGTGGTTTTGATGCTTTAGAGGCCTCATGTAGAGCTGCTGTTACAGGATCAGTTATACGTAGACATGCTTGGCTCAAAGAGCAAACCTTACCAGATCATGTCAAAGCAAAATTACTAGATGCACCTCTTCAAAATGATGTATTGTTTGGTGTTAAAGCTGAGGAGGTATTAAAGAAAATGGAGGAAAAGGCAAAATCAATGCAAACAGTGAAAGATTTTCTACAGGTACAACCACCACGTTTCAGTAGAAATTGGCCTTCAAAAAATTGGTCCTTTCCAGCCACGGACAGACCTCAAAGAGGTAGATACAGGCGCCTGAGGGGTAGAGGGCAATCTCAAGGATCATTTAGAGGCAGACAATGGCAAACACCTACACCAAGAGGTGGTGAGGATAGTTCACAGCCATTCAGAAAGCAGAACCAATGACTTTCCCTTTTGCATGCCAAGCAAGGCTCAAATGGCAGCACCTTTAGGCGGAAAACTGGCATTATTTTCGAAAAATTGGCATATTGTCACAAAAGACAAATGGATCCTGGACATCATAGACAGAGGCTACAGATTCCACTTTCACACCCTTCCAAAAATGAGAGGCATGCCAAACCTGCCACACAATCAAAGGGCAGAGGCACAAAAACAAATTTCAGATCTCATGGACATGAAAGCTATTCAAGAGGTACCTGTACAAGAACAGGGTCTAGGTTTTTATTCCAGACTATTCCTGGTACCAAGGAAGGACAAAGATTGGAGACCTATTTTGGACCTATCCATCCTAAACACATACTTACTCGTACCAAAATTCAAGATGCTCACATTACAGCAGCTTCTTCCCATGCTGTGCAAGGAGTCTTGGCTGGTAACATTGGACCTCAAGGAGGCATACCTGCATGTCCCAATCAGACAAGATTGCAGAAGATACCTCAGATTTCTTGCAGGTTCAACCCATGACCAATTCTCTGCATTGCCCTTTGGCTTATCTACTGCGCCCAGAGTGTTCACGAAATGCCTGGCATCAGTAATTGCCTTCTGCAGACTTCAAGGGATACAAATATACCCATATTTAGACGACTGCCTGATCCAAGCGGACAGCAAGCACATACTTCTGAAACACCTGGCGTTTGTAATAATGTTGTTGAATTCTCTGGGATACACAGTCAACAAAAATAAATCAAGACTAATACCCTCTCAAACAATAATTTTCCTGGGTGCCAGCTTGAATACAAACACCCAGATGGCCTATCTCACGCCAGAGAAACAAGGGCAACTAACGCAATACTTCAGAAAACTGGCAACTCTCACCAGGCTGACTGCAAGGAAAATCCTGCAGGCTATGGGATTCTTGGCATCTTGCATCCTGCTAATCCCATATGCAAAGCTGCATATGAGGAAACTTCAATGGTACCTAAAAAAACCTATGGTCTCAACACAGCCACAGTTTGGAAACAATTATACCACTGATTCCATGTCTTCAAAAGGAATTTCTATGGTGGGCTCAAGCATGCCAAAGAAACATAGGTCTCCCATTCTGCAAGCCTCAAGCAAATCAAGTCATCACAACAGACGCCTCAGACTACGCCTGGGGAGCGCACATGACAGATCGGTGCATTCAGGGCAAATGGTCACAAAAAGAAAAGCACCTGCACATCAATCAAAAGGAAATGCTAGCAGTAATAAATGCTATTATGGCTTTCAAAGACCTACTGCATCCAGGCCAGCTATTGATAAGGACAGACAACACCACAGTGATGTGGTACATAAACAAACAGGGAGGAACCCATTCATATCCCCTATGCAGGCTAGCCATGTCTCTATGGAACATGGCTCTGGAATTACAAATCCAACTTCAAGCACAGTTCCTGCCAGGCAAGGAAAACACGCTGGCAGACAACCTGAGCAGAAATATGACAGATCCACATGAAATGGAAGTTGCATCCTCAAGTCTTTGCAAAGATAATTCAAGCTTGGGGAAGGCCAGACATAGATCTCTTTGCCACCCATAGAAATTACCAATTGACAAAATTCTGCTCAAGGACCTTTCATCCACAGGCCTGGAAAGTGGACGCACTCTCTTTCAGTTGGACAACAATGACAGTTTATGCCTTTCCACCTCTTCCTCTGCTGCCCAAAGTTCTATTAAAAGCCAGAGCAGACAGACCAGTGATGATTCTCATTGCTCCAGACTGGCCAAGACAACACTGGTACCCACTCCTGAGGAGCCTGACGCATTCCCCGCCATGGATCCTGCCCCTAATGCCTCTTCTACTGACTCAGCACAACTTCAAAACTCTTCACAGTCAGCTGAAAACACTCAATCTAGCAGCATGGAGGATTCCTTAAATTCACAACAGACCCTACTCTCCAAGGAGGTGCAGGAAGTCATTTTGGAGGCCAGAAGGCCTTCTACTAGAAAAGCCTACTCCGCAAAATGGAAACGGTTTTGTGCCTGGAATCAGAAAAAGGGTCAGAATCCTGGAATACTGAATTTACCTCAAATATTACAGTACCTAGCTGAGATGCTAAACAGTGGACTTTCATTCTCCTCCATCAAAATCCATGCCTCAGCCATTTCTGCAGAATACAACACTGATCCTCCTTTATTCTCTCACCCTCTCTTAAGACAGTTCCTCAGAGGGGCTAAGAATATAAAACCCCCAAGGAAGCAACCAGTGCCTGCTTGGGACCTCAATTTCATTCTAGAAAAACTGACCCTGCCTCCTTTTGAGCCAGCTGCTTCAACAGAACTGCAATATTTGTCATGGAAAACAGCCTTCCTTCTGGCTATCACCTCAGCTCGCAGGGTTTTGGAACTACAAGCCCTCATGGCTGTGCAGCCTTTCATCATTTTCCATCAGGACAGAGTTTCCTTACGAACCAATCCTTCCTTTATGCCAAAGGTAGTATCCAGGGTGGCCTTGAATCAGGCTATCCACTTACCTACCTTTTACCCTAATCCACAAAACAAAGGGGATAGATTACTACATTCCTTGGACATTCACAGACAGCTCCGTTACTACTTTGACAGAACAAAGCCTTTCAGAAAATCAGAGCAACTCTTTGTGTCCTATGCTACAGGTGCTCAAGGGAAACCTATTTCCAAACAGACAATCTCTAAATGGATAGCCCACTGCATACGCTTTTGTTAGTCTTTTCATGGTAAACCTGTACCTACAGGCATCAGATCTCACTCCACAAGGGCCACAGTTACCTCCGCAGCTTTCCTCAGGGGGGTTCCTACCAAAGATATTTTGGAAGCAGTCACTTGGAGTTCTGTACATACTTTCTCCAAGCACTATCACCTATCATTATACTCCAAATCTAGAGCTGGCTTTGCCACTGCAGTCTTGCAGGGCATTCTAGCTCCTCCTAGTTCCTCTTAGTGCCTACCACCCCTTTTTTAGCTTTGGGATTCTACCCATCTGTTATGACTGCAGCTGTATGCACGATGAACATAGTGCAGTTTTGTACCTACCATAAATGTACATGTTCGAGTGCTAATACAGCTGCAGTCCAGGTTTCCCTCCCTCCTTCCCCTCTTGGGACAGGCCTAATGGCAAGCACCCCCTCATACAACTTCATTGGGGTATTCTTTTATGGTGTATTTGCTTGCAACTACTGTTTTTTTTATTATATTGCATTGCATTATTACATAAATTTATGTTTTGCCTTCCTTCTGGCGGCACCTGACATCTGGGGCAAGAAAAACTGAAGAAAATGGCGCCGGCTGGTTCTTTTATACCCCTGTCGCACTGACGTCAGGGAAGAAGCAACGACATCCGACGCCAGACCTAGACTTTGGAATTCGGCCGACCGAGGACCAGCCTGACGGCAGGAAAACCCATCTGTTATGACTGCAGCTGTATTAGCACTCGAACATCTACATTTATGGTAGGTACAAAACTGTACTTTTACATTAATCCAAGCTATTTATCTCCCCTTTTTCTTTCTTGAATCTAAAAATGAGGGAGAAAGAATACTCCATACATTTAATGTCCACAGACATCTCGGGTACTGTCTTGACAGAGTTGAATCTTTCAGATATTTGGATCAATTTTTCATTTTTTGTGAAAGTAAGAAGGGGCGATCTGTGTCACTGCAGACTATTTCCAAATGGTTGTTTAAGGCTATTGCCTTTTGTCATTCTTAACACAACCAAAACTATTCCAGGCAGGGTCAAGGGCAACGCTACAAGGTCTTGGCATCATATATGGCCTTTATTCTAAAAGTATTATAGAAGCAGCAACTTGGGGCCAGATTCAATATAGCCTACACTAAGTGTACACTGTTCTGAGGTACAGACAACACAGACATAAAGCACATCATCTTCTTCCTAAATTTAGATGTTAAGTTGTCAATCTCGCCTTCATTCTTGCTGGATGGGTTCGGAGCCGATCCTCGGCTCCGACTCGGCACTTGCTTAGCTTGAGAACTCCTTTTACCAGCTCGAGGCAACCCTATATCCCATGATGCAAGGCGGGACTACCTCAGATCTCGTTTGCCGCTTTGCGAAGAGATCTCCTTTTTGCCAGCTGAGGTAAGTTTGAATTTTTCAAACAGCTTAGTCAGGGTTTTATCTCTCCCTTGTTCCTTTTTATAGTGTGTAGTGTTTCTACAGCCCACCCTATTTCCCCATATAGTTAAAAACTTTTAGTTTTTATAAAAAGTTTAAAATTTTTCAGTTAGGCCTAGGCCTCCTTTTCTTAATCCCTATCTGTGTGTCTGTGTTTTTGGGATTAATTGTGTGACTGTTTGGGGTGTGTGAGTGTTATTTTTTTCTTGGACTATGTCTAAGGAAGTAAAGGTCTCAGGCTTCAAGAAGTGTGACTCGTGCTGTCAGAAAATGTCTCTGACAGACGGTCACACTTCTTGTGTTTACTGCCTGGGGCCTTTACACCTGCAGGACTCCTGTGCCTTATGTCACTCTTTTAGCCAGAGAGTCCTGCAGGAGAGGAGGAATAAGTTGATCCTCCGTGGCTTACTAAAGCCAGAAGGTTCACCCACTAAAACTGGGTCTAGTAAACCTTCTAAGCCACCTAAGGTTCAGGCTACAGCTTCTAAGCCTTCCCCGGTGGCTCCGACTCCTTCGGAGTCGAGATCGGCTCCGGCCGGAGCCGATCTTTCTTCTTCTCAGGTGGTAGGGTCGGTTCCGATCGGTTCCGACACCCAATCTGCTGTTGCCTTGTCTGCTCCGGCTGGAGCTGACATATTATCCAGTATCGGAGCAGAGAAGCCTTCGGCTCCATCTGGAACCCAGAGGACGTCGGCTCCAATGGCTTCATCCAAGAAGAGATCTCAGTCCCCTTCTTTGGAGTCTATCCACTCGGCTCCGGTGTCTCCTCTTTTGTCGGAGCGGAGTCATCGGAGCCGATCTTCGAGATCTTCCAGGCTGTCTGACCACGATTTAGAGAGGGTGGTAAGCAGGCTGTTGAAGTCGCAGGCACTAGCCCAAATGCTCCATAGCCCTTCTCAGCAGACTTCGGCTATTGCTTTACCCCTTGAACTTCCTCCTCCGACTCCCCTCCAGAGTTCAGAGCCGGAGCTTCTCGGGACAGCGACCGTGTCGGCGCCGGAGCCGATACATCCTTTTTCGGCTCCGTCGTCTTCGGCTCCGATCTCTTCCATGAGACCTTCCTTGGAGGGATCCGGTCGTCGAGTTTCCCTTGTCGGCTCCGAGGGGGCTAGTGGCATCGGACCCTTGTCCGACCCCGCTCCCTCTCGGGGCTTCGGCTTTGGTAAGCTCGGCACCGACATCGGCCTCGGAGCCTTCCCTCTCAGTGGAGCCGGGAATTCCTATTTCCTCGGAACGGGAATATTCCGGCCTCCCGGGGAGGGGAGCCTTTGAGGTGATGAGGAGTGTCCTGGCACCTGAGCCAGGTCAACGGTCCATCCCTTTAGCTCCTCCCTCTTCGGTGCCTGTAGACGCCTCTTGCCAGCCTCTTGCTCTCAGGCCCAGGGATCCATCGCCCCAGGTTTCCCCATTGGGAATAACTTCCTCTTCCGAGGTTTCTCCTGATCCTGCAGGGGAACCCCCTCGGAAGAGGACGTGTAAGAGGAAACACACAGACTCCCCTGAGTCTACTACATCTGATACCGACTTAGATGAGTCGGAGGGTTCCCCACGGTCCCCCTCTGAGGATGTCTCCTTTTCAGACATCCTTGAACTCCTCAAACAGAGGGGGAATTGGCCCTCCATTGACCCCTCCGAGGATGAGTCGGTATACCTGGAGGCTTTTGGATCCCGACCCTCCACCTCCTAGGTGTCTCCGACTTTCGACCCACTTATGCAGGTAGTGGCTCGGAAGGCGTGGGCAGCTCCAGATTCTGTGGAACTGGTCCCCAGGAGACCATCCAAATTTATTACGGCCCCTACAGACAAGCAGTTTCTTTCTAAGGGCGTCTCTGTGGATGCTATGGTGGTGGCGGCGGCCACCAAGAAGGAACTTGCAGATCCTTCAGTACCTGTCCATCCTCCTAACAAAGATTCTAGGACCATGGACAGGTATGGAAAGCGGATGTTTTCTTCAGCGACCTTTGCTATGCGTTCGCTGAACTACCTTTGTCACTTCACCAGGCTTCAAAGAGATATTCTCAAGGAACTAGGTGAAGTGGTCCAGGATCCTTCTGCTGCTGGGGCTCAAGAAAAGATTGCCTCACAGCTAGCAATCCTGAATTCCTTAACCAACTCCTCCATGTGGCTCATATCCTATGCAGCCGATGGAGCGAGCAGAGCCGCAGGCATAGGAGTGGCTCTTAGACGTCAAGCCTGGATGCGGCTTTGTAATTTTGCGGACCCCTTTAAGGCGTCCTTCACCAATACCCCCTTTGACGGTTCGGCTTTGTTCGGACCTCAGGTGAAGGAAACCTTGACCAGGTGTGAGCAGGACGGCAAAACTCTTTCTGCCATTGGAGTCCATTTTTCCACCCCTTCTAGACCCTATCCCAAGGGTCAGAAGGGAGGGAAGATGTGGTTCCGCAAAGCCCAAGGAGCAGTGCCGGGCACACGTGGGCAGTTTACCCCCAGAGGCAGAGGGGGTAACAATAATAAACGCCGCCCTAGGGGCAGAGGGTTCCTCAGAACCAGGGCAACAGGGAGTCTCTTCCTGAGAAGCCTTTTCAGCATCCCTGAGGTGTTGCCCGACTGTCCACCCTTGGAGGCAGTCGGGGGAAGGATTTCGCTGTACCCAGTAGCCTGGCGTTCCCTTTCACAAGATATGTGGGTACAATCGATCATATCTGAGGGTTACAAAATCCCCTTCGAAAGGTATCCCGTACCTCACCAATCCCTTCCAGACATCTCACCCGGTCAAAGCGATTTGGCAGAACAGGAGGTTACAAAGCTCCTAGAAAAAAGAGCCGTCCAGACTTGTTCCTGCAGACCAAGTAGGATCCGGCGTCTACTCGAGATTCTTTTTGGTCCCCAAAAGGACGGGAGATTGGAGACCAATATTAGACCTAAGCAATCTAAACAGATTTGTCAAGAAGGCAAGATTCCGGATGGTCACGCTTCAGTCCATTTTGCCCTTTCTGGGCAAGGACAACTGGATGTGCTCGATAGACCTTCAGGACGCGTACTATCACATAAAGATTCACAGGCGCTCCAGGAGGTTTCTCCGCTTTCGGCTAGGGACCAGTCATTATCAATTCAGAGCCCTGCCCTTTGGCCTCACTTCAGCCCCCAGAGTGTTTACCAAATGCATGGCAGTGGTCACAGCTCACCTGAGACGTCAAGGATTCCAGGTGTTTCCTTATTTGGATGACTGGCTCCTCTCTGCCACCACCAGGCATCAGCTTCTTCAGACCAGAGACTACACTCTGCAGCTTTGCAAAAGTTTGGGAATTTCAGTGAATTTCGAAAAATCTTCTCTGCGGCCTTGCCAATCTATCACCTTTATAGGCGCAGAATTAAACACAGTCAAGTTGTTAGCCAGACTAACAGATCAGAGAATTCTGGACATCCAAAAATACGTTCGGATTTTATTGCAGAGCAGCAAAGTCAAAGCCAGATTGATACTAAAAGTTCTAGGTCTTATGGCTGCGGCCATTGTTCTTCTACCACTGGCTCGCTTCCACATGCGTCTTCTGCAGTGGATGTTATTCACTCAGTGGTCGTTCCACAGTCTTCCGATGAGACACGAAATCTTAGTCACACAATCGTGCAGGACTCATCTGAACTGGTGGATATCTTGCGCTCTTCTTCATCAGGGCCGACCTTTTGTTCCCCCTCCTCCGGTTGCCACAGTCACTACGGATGCCTCTCTGATCGGGTGGGGGGGGCATTATCAGGGCAGGATGGTCCACGGGATGTGGCAACCCATAGAATACCATCTGCACATAAATGTCCTGGAGATGAGCGGTGCTTTTAACGTTGCAAGCCCTCAACGACTTTCTTCCCGGGGACTATTCCAGTGCAAACGGACAACATGTCCGTGGTCTGGTACATCAACAAGCAGGGCGGGACCAGGTCCTATCCGTTGTGTCGAGAAGCTCTCAGACTTTGGCAATGGGCAATCTCCTCTCATCGGTTTCTGATAGCAACGCACATCCCCGGCAGGTCCAACCTCTTGGCGGACAGGCTGAGCAGAGCCATTCTCATGCCTCACGAGTGTTCTCTCAATCAATCTATAGTGGACCAGATTTTTCTGAAGTGGGGCACACCTTGTTGCGATCTTTTTGCTACACCCCAAAACAACAAGTGCCCCGACTTCTTCACCCTCTTTCCCCTTCCAGGCCAACCCCTGAGAGACTCTCTAACCCAGGATTGGCCCCAGGGACTTCTGTATGCTTTTCCTCCCTTTCCCTTGATTCCACAAGTCATTCAGAAAGCCACCGTTTTGAGGGCCAAGTTGATTCTCATTGCCCCTTACTGGCCTCGACAAATTTGGTTTCCGACTCTGCATCGTCACCTCCTGGTGCAGCCTTGGCATCTGGACCCAGTTCCGGATCTTTTGATCCACCAGTCGGGTCAACAGCACCGGGCCATTCATTCTCTCAACCTCACTGCTTGGTTGCTCCACTTCCTTCCTTAGCCAGGCTTCCTATGATCTCTGATCCTGTCAGAGATATCTTAGTAGCTTCTTTGAAGTCGTCCACCAGAACCGTTTATGCTAGCAAGTGGCGACGTTTTTCCCTTTGGGCAAACTCCAGGCACATTGATCCCTTTACTGCTCCTGTGCATTCTGTTTTAGATTTCCTGGCTGAAGTTTTTCAGTCGGGATCTTCTTCATCAACAGTCAAAGTTCAACTGGCGGCTATTTCCAAGTATCATGTTGGCTTGCAAGATCATAACATTATGTCACATAGACTATGCAAAGCCTTTCTGAGAGGAGTTTTTCTCCTGAAGCCACCAATAAAACATCATCCTCCACAATGGGATCTGAATTTAATGTTAGCATCCTTGATTTTACCACCCTTCGAACCGTCGGCTTCATGTTCCTTGGAAGTTATTGACCTGGAAAACTATATTCTTACTGGCTGTCACTTCAGCAAGAAGGGTTTCCGAGATTCAAGCTCTCTGCATCCGTTTCCCTTACTTGGTTTTTCACAAGGACAGGGTATCCTTGAGAACAAATCCGTCCTTCTCCCCAAAGTTGTTTCTCAAACTAATATTAATCAATCCATCGATCTACCAGTCTTTTTCCCTAATTATTCTGACAGAGCTGAACAAAAGCTTCATTTTTTGGATGTCCATCGTCAGCTCAGGTACTATTTGCATAGAACTAAACAATTCAGGAAATCAGACCAATTATTTGTCTCCTATGCAGAAAACAGGAAAGGTCTCCCAGTATCAAAAGTGACCTTATCCAGATGGTTGTCTTCCACCATTTCTTACGTGTATTCGCTCAGAGGCAAGCAACTACCTTCTAAACCGAAAGCACACTCAACCAGGAGTCTATCCACTTCTGCAGCCTTTCAGGATAGACTACCCATTGATACCATTTGTGCAGCAGCTACTTGGGCCACTCCTCATACCTTTGTCTCTCATTACAAATTAGATTTGGCCTCCAGGGACGGGGCCAGTTTTGGTTCCACAGTTCTCAAGAGTCTGTTCCATTGAGCCACCGGGACACAGGTGCTAGGACGCGGTCCCATCCAGCAAGAATGAAGGCGAGATTGACAACTTAACATTTAGAAGTTATGTACCTACCATAACGTTCCATGTTAGTTGTCTTCTCTCGCTTCTTTCTTGCGTCCCTCCCTCCTTCCCCCTGGCCTGGACAGATCTTGAAGAGTTTCCTCTTCTCAGGTTGTTCCCTCCTGAGTCTTCAATAGAGGAGTCCTTTGTTATGAACTTGTTTTTCCTAGTTCTACTAGGTTAGTCCTTAGCAGGGTATTTTAGCTACCAAACGAGATCTGAGGTAGTCCCGCCTTGCATCATGGGATATAGGGTTGCCTCGAGCTGGTAAAAGGAGTTCTCAAGCTAAGCAAGTGCCGAGTCGGAGCCGAGGATCGGCTCCGAACCCATCCAGCAAGAAAGAAGGCGAGAGAAGACAACTAACATGGAACATTATGGTAGGTACATAACTTCTAATTTCCTGCTGATATTCTTGCAGCTGTGAATATTGACAGGGATTCATAAAGGTTACCACAAAGTGTAGACTACATGTAATCTTTCTGAGTGACTAGAAAGCACAAAAAAATGTGATAAGAATTTTATTGAATACGTATCTTGTACACTTAGTTTACATTTCGTGTAGGCTTTATTGAATCTGGCCCTTTCTTCTGCACCTATTTTTACAAAGGACTATAAGCTTGATTCTTTCTCTTTGTCTAGATTAGGCATTGCTAGAAACATTCGCCAGAGGCTCCTGGACACTTCTCCTTCCACCTGGTAATATATCCATATAGCTTAGACTACTGCAGCAATCATCACTATGAAGAACACAGAACAGCTGTGTAAGCAAACTTACCGTAACAGTAGTTGCTTGAATGATCACTGCTACAGTAGCCTCTCTCTCCTTCCATCCGCCTCATTTCTTGGTGTATTGTTTATCCCATGGTGTGGTCATTTATTTTTTGTTCTTCCTACCATTGTTTTTTCAGGTCTCAGCCTCCCTGTCTTGTTGGAAGGAAAGTTCTAAAGGGCTTGGAACCCAAACTTGTCGTTTAGTCAGCTTAGCTCGACTGCCAGACAGTTTCGGTCTGTGGAAGGTGCCCTGAAGCTTTGGTGGCAAGCTGGCTGTTACAGTTTGCAGGACGTAACCCATATAGCTTAGGCTACTGCAGCAGTGATGATTCAAACGTGTACTGTTATGGTAAGTTTACTTACACATCTGTACTTTCTTGGCCTTGGAAAGTGCATGTAGGATCCGCTACCAAGTTAGAGTTTGGGGGTTATGTTTGATGGTATTTCTTAAGGAATGTTCATAGGAGAGGGGGGTAAAATTGAAGTTGAATTTGCCAACCAGTAATGACTGCAACAGTGAATACACTCAAACATCTACATTTATGGTAGATGTACACAACTGTACCTCCCTAACAGCTACAGAGTTGGCTGGGGTCTTGGGTTTTCTTTTTATTTCAAAGAAGATATTTTTTTTCCTCTGACCTTGCCAAAGAGAAGATTATATGGTGGGGTGTACATCATTCTCCCATGTTTTTGTAGCCCTAGTGAGCATGTAGACTACATTCTTTACTTATGAGCAAAATTGCTTGTGTTTACAAAACTGAGGAATCTTTAGGCCTGTACATTAGGGGTCTTGTATTAATCTCAGTTTATAGTGGCGTAGGTAAAGTTGCCCATACATATTGTATTGGATTGAATGCGGAGTGTCTCCAATACGTCTTAAGTATGAGTTATGCATTTCCTGGTACATAGAGGTGGACCCATAACTTGCAAGTCTATGGTGTGGGACCTTGCCTATAGTAATTTGGACATGGAGAAGCTTGAGTGCATCATCACATTTGACCAGCCTTGAGGTGAGCTTGTTTGTGATGAATAATGAGCCATCCCAACTTTTATTGTCTGCCTGTGCAGTAGCTGGCCTAAACGTGTGGAAGACATTGTAGCACCGCATCTTTAAGCTATGTTTTGGTAACTGCACGAGTGTCAGCATTCTTCAGGGTGAGGAAAGAGTGGAGGGAGAGGAGTTTTCTTTTAAGACTCCTGTCACTGAGTAATAACACGTTTAGATTCCCTTTCACTGGCTTTGCTGTGTTTAAGATTTGTCAGTTTGGCATTGTCTAAAAAGGCAGTATGCATGAGGATAATATTTTAGCTAATATTCAAAAGCCTAGCAGGTACAGATGCAGAGTGCCCTTGGCAAAGCAACATTGGCTGCCTACCATGTCCTTCCATGCTTACAGATATTATATCCCCTTATAATGACACCAGTAGCTAAACCAGTTATTAAAGTCAGTAATCTTCTGTTCATATTGTTGTACAATCCTTAGTGAAAGTAGAATGCTGCTCAGTGCTAGACTTGTACCCACTTGGGACACACAGTTCAAGTTCTCCATAATGTCTCTTTTCATGCAGTCCAGGGAGGTGTGTCTCTTATCTTTAACACCTACGTGTACTATGACAGTCATATTTGTACCTGGGATTAAGTGACCTGAGTGTGTGAGTGATATGATGGATCCTAGACCTTGATAGACAGCCGACAGTGATTATCTCCTTGCTTAGCATGGTGAGCAGGATGTCTGTATTTCTCACTGTGGAGTCTCCTATGACCATAATATTGGGTTGTGTAGTGGTCTGACTTATGGTCTTAGAGGTTGAGACTCGACGGGTTGTTGCAGTATATGTCTTGTTAGCTGTTGTTTTCGAGGAGTACTCTTGAGTTTGCCGAGGACTTTTTTGTGTGTACAATATCTAGGAGGTCTTTGTGGTTTGAGAAGATTACATTTAAGATCCTCAGCTTATGTGAGCTTCTGTCCCTAGTCTGTATGCTGTGAGGTGGTTGAGGTGTGTGCTGACAACCGGTTTGGTAGTGTAAGTGCGTTGGGTACAAGCCTTGCATCCAGTGACATTGTGTAACTGCATCTCTTGCATACTGTGTGTGTTTGAGGACTAGGTGGTTGTCAGTGAACCTAAGGTGCTGCATTTCCTCAGGATTCCCATGTCCACCAGAGGTGGCAGGGAAGTGTATATCCATGGTTTTGGATCCTAGTTGCTGATTCTACATGGGGAATAGTACAAGGGAGGTTCACATGATTTACTTGGTTGCTGGAAGAGTGAAGATAATACCAAGACTGCCTAAAACTGCCTATGGTCAAGCACAGGGTGTAGGGAGGTCAGAACGCTACGTAGCCACTCAGTGGGCAGCTAGGTATTTAGGAAATTAGAGAAGTAGTTGTATAGGAAACTTTTAAACTCTAGGTGTCTGAGTCTATACAGGTCTCTCATAAAACTTGCATGGAGTTAAGTAAGCTTTGAGCAAATCTGACACCTTTCTAGAGGCACAAAACAACCTGTAAAATGGTAAATTAACCCCTGGCCAATCAAAAGTAGCATGTTTAAAGGTTCCTTAAGTGATTTACAGCACAGAAGTCAACTAGGATTCCTATAGCTGCCACTTGATCCTTACAAGCTCCTAATCACAAACAGAGCATGAACTGCAGGAAAGTAACCAGCTTAAACTGTAGGTAATGAAATTACCTATAGTGCAGCAATTTATCTAACTAAACAAGTAATCCTACCAGTAGTCACAGTTTGAATGCAAGAGTACAGAAAAAAAACGTTCAATATACAGCACTGTAAAATAATTTATAGTATAAAACTTGACAATTAATACACAGAAATAATAAATAATGCACTGAAACAATAGTGGTAATTAAAAACGAGTTGAGAACAAAGCAATTTAGTTACAACAATGTACATTTCCAGTGAAGGATGGTACTCGATTTAGTCAGGATTCTCTGTACTCAGTGGCATGGTCGCCAAGTGTCTTAGCTCTGCAGGAATGAGCCAAGCTTTGTGCAAACATGACACATTCACAGAGGCTCAAAACAGCCAGTCAAAGATTAAAACTGCCTCAAACATAACTCAATAAATACTGTTTCTCCCTTGTTTTACATTTTGGAAAGTATGTACGTAGATTAATTGATTGGCTGAAGGCCAACTCTAAAACCAATATAGGTTTACAAGAAGGATTTGATTTTCTGGGTATTGTCCGGACACTGAAACATCTGCTGCACTAGTGCTTTTGGCCCTCTCTAGTGATGGCAGCAGACTCATCACAAGCTCATGTTCCTCCCTACCCATTTCATATTACCACCAGTTATACTACAGAAAACATAATGATGTCTCCAAACAGCTGAAGCATTAGAAAGGAGTTTTTAAATAGTTACTGGACTGCTAAGTATTGTGTTTCTTTGCCCTTTTGGTTTAGGGATATAGGTAATTCATTTGGTTATTGGCTTCTTTAGTACTTTGCCTTTTCTTTTGTAGTCTGATTTTTTTCCTCCTTCGCTATCCCTTTCCCATTCTAACAGGCCACGTCTTAATCTGTTGGTCTTCTTTGTCTGGTATCTTTAGCTCAATATTTCTTACATAGGGTTTTTATATTTCTGTAGTGAACTGTTGGGCAGTTTTATTAGAACAGAACATGGATAAGGATGGAAAACAAAGTTTAAAGATATGTAAAAGATGTGGGCACAAGATCAAGCTTATAAGATCCCCACAACTTGTGTATTTGTTTTGGGACAGACCATCTCTCTGCAACTGCAGTGATTGTAAAAATGTCATTAGTAGATTGCTTGCTGACCATGGGAATAATTTCATTAGTAGATTGCTTGCTGTGCATAGGAATAAGAAGTTAAGGGCATTCTCTCTTTCGCTGTCCAGAATCAGTACTGACAGGAACTGCACTTCAACCAATGGAGGAAAAGAAGGGGAAGAGTAAGGCAGAGGATTAACCCATCTTAGAAAGATTCAATCCCTGTAAGAATCCTCGACTTTATCCCCATGTCCCAGAAGAAAAACATCTGCTACTACGACACCTACCAAGACACCCTTTTTTTCTTGTAAGAGGGGTATCTCAGCACCAGAGAAATATTGTCATTGAGATAATGTATAGACAGCTTTTCATTGGGTAAAGAGCTTCCCAGGCTGATTCACTCTAGACCCCCCTCATGTCTTTCTTTCTTTCTTACAAGTCCCTCATGACCCCCTACATAGGTTGACTTGGAAGCATATGATGTTGGCCTTCTTGAAGACACAACTTTGGAATGGTGTCATCTTGACCCTGACAGATCCTAATATTGGCTAAGTCCCACTGACGACCAAAGTTGGCATTCATCTCCAGATCAAGGCTCTACATTGGCAGCGATAGAATCTGTATTCATAGATTCATAGATTAGTACTAGGCTAACTGCCCTTGCGAGCCATTTTAAGCCTAGCCAATTATGCCTTGTGAGACTCAAACCCTGCACCTTGTGTTTGTAAGGCAAACACCTTGACCATTATGCCAGCCTCCCAACCTTTGACTGTTGTATCAAACACCTCAGTGCAGACAGATCTCTACTCTCCTATACTGACCACTGTGGTGCCAGTGACATTGACACAGGATTACCTTTATGTCAAGTGTTACTAGGCCCCAGGCACTCATCACCATGTCTTCAGTGCCAGCGTTAATGGCACCAGTTGTTTTGGTGCCATTCTGTGTGTCAAAGTACTTGGCATTCGATCCTTCAGGACTGAAGGTTCCCATCTTATTTTTGGTGTCAACAGTTGGGGTGGGTTCCTTAAAGTTGGTGCAGATCTCAACCTTGCCCCCTCCAATGGCTCTGGTCCTGGACACTTTGGTGGACTCCACAGTCCACAAGAGAGCTGCACAAAGCTCCTTTGTGCCCATTGTGTCAACAATGCCAGTTCCACCCCGAGACACCACAAAAGCTAGACCTTTTGAGTCAGCCACCATCTAAGCCCAAGTAGAGCCAGAGGATTACTAGGCCTAATCTGGTGAGAAACAGAGAGCAAGCGCTCTTTCTTTGAAAGTTCTAATGAGGACTTTCACTCCAGCCCCCAAAGGAAGCGAAAATGTAATAGAAAGCAACTGGACTACCCCCTCAGAGTTTCCAAATCTGAATACAGATCAGGATGAAAGTGAGGTTTCCCCAACCCCCTCCAAAGGACACGTCCTTCAACAAGATATTGGAGTTGATGAAGTAGAGGAGATAGCCAGTTGACCCCCACTAACCCAAGTAACAGATCTTACAGGAGGCCTAAAATTCCTCTCCCTTAGCAGCATGGGTAGTGTTCCTTCCAGACAAACTGGTAAACCTGGCTTGCAGCAAAATGTGGACGGAACCAGATGTAGCAGAGCCCATTCCCAGAAAATCGATAGAATCCTTCATACCCCCAAAGACGGACCACACTGGAGTAAAAGGCTTCTTGTTGATTACATAGTATTGCTGTATCCACCAAGAAAGATGTCCCAGAGGATGCTCAAGCAGTCCATCTTCCTATTAGTTTCCAGGGTGATGAATAGATTAGGGAAGTGGGTGTATGCATCCAGTATGTTCTGTGTTAGGGCACTGAATTACATGGCCTACATGATTCTTTTTCAGAGAGTGATCACTAACAAAGCATTGGAAAGTCTGAATAGTTACCACCTGGAGAACTCCATTCACAGTTGCAGACTCAGCTGGCCGCTATTTCCTCATTAATCATGTGTCTCATAGATAACGCAACAGATTGGGCAGGAAGGACAGTAGGATCAGGCCTGACTATGAGAAAGACAGACTTAAATGCCCTTACAGATTTCCCAGACCAATTCAAGGTTGCTTTTGCTAATGCTGTCTTCAATGCTAGTATTCTTTTTGGCCAGCAAGTCAAAGAAAGCTTCTCTGCTTATAAGCAAGAGGGCAAAATGCTCAATACCATGGGACTCAGGTTTACTGCCTTGCAGAGGACCTTCCAGCATAACAAGAAAGGGGTAAGGAACTTGTGATTTCAAAAATCCCAGCAGCCTAAGCATAACTAGAAGCAGGACAAAGGTTCCCAGGGCAGTGGGAACTTTCAGTCTGGACTCTGACCCATAAGTAGAGGTGGTCCCAACAACCAGGGTGTTGAGGGATCCTGTGGTGGGATATTTTGCTCCTACAATACCTGAAGGGTTGCCTGACTCTTTCCCATCTAGAGGCAGTCAGTGGGTGATTCTCCTTACACATTTCTGCATGGTTGGCCATTATGAGGGATTCATGGGCAGGAAGAGTCATATCTAGAGACTACTTCATTCCCTTTTTCACAAGGCTTCCAACTCAGACTTCCCACCCTCCATCAGAGTCACTCAAAGGAAAGCAGCCTTAAAGGAGGTTCAGAGTCTCTTCAAAAAGAGGGTCTTCCAAAATGTTCCACCAGACCAGAGAGGATCCAGAATTTACTCCATATTCTTTTTAGTGTAAAAAAATATGGACCTCAGGCTGATACTTGACCTCAGCTGACTCAACCTCTCTGTAAAGAAGGAGCTTTTCTGCTCATGGTGCAGTCCATACTACCATGCCTTTGAACAGAAGATTGCGTCTGTACCTGTACATAAATACAGACGAGGCATCACGATTTCTTTGCTTCGAGGTTGGGGACAGTCTTTACCAGCTTCATGCCCTTCTATTTGGTCTCACCACTGCCCCCTGTGTGTTCACCAAATGTATGGCCTAGTCACAGCTCACATGCAACTTCTTGAGGTGCAGATCTTCCCATCCTTAGACGATTGGCTCCTGACAGCACCATGCATGGATTAACTTGTTCTAGCAAGACAGTAGTTGCTTCATACCTGACTGTCTTTGGCGATCACAGTAAATGTGACCAAAGTTCAAATGGAACCCTCACAGGATTTGGTCTTCATAGGTTGCCAACTGTATACACAGGGGCAACTAACAATCTTGCCACAGAACAGGAGTTCTTCAGTAGCTTCTTAGGTTCCAGCCACTCAGGTGGTATAGAGGGGAAAAGGCCCTGACTATGGCCCAGGTGACCTGGGTCTATTAACAGCTCAGCTGACTGATGGAGAGGCAGGGAGGGATGGATGGGCGCATGTTGATCATCTCTTAGGGAGAGGCATGATCCTAAGAGAGGAGTTCCCCTCTGATGTAGTCAAAGAGTGTATGGGGTGGGAAAGTGGAGTGGGTAGGACTAATTAAAAGAAAGCCACCTTGGATTGAAGCAAAGATGGCAAAGCCCCCAGAACACCCTTGGCATCCAAGACTGGCCCAGTAATACTGGAGTAATCCAGGTGGGTGGCAGGATGGATAAGAGACCTGGCATGGATATGGGGCACTGGGGACCAGCCCGGTATGATGAGGTCTGAGGGGTCCAAAAATAGCTTCCAAGGTCTCCATTTTGCTTCTACAGGACCAACCTTCAGTAACTCTTCAATACAGATGATCCCTAATGAATGCCAGACTCAGTATAAGTCTGGAACATTTCTCCCCAGGCCTCCACTGAAAATTAGCTCATTCCAAGAGGGACCTTCCCAGTAAACAAATGTTAAGTAAATAAGAGTCTTACAGGTAGCATTTTGGGTGAAGTGGGGCCAGTGGCAAACAGTGCTTCACAGAATCAAGCTAACTTAGAAAGACATGCAGCTGGAGCATTTCTACCCGGGCCTCCACTGAAAATTGGCTTTGTTTCAAGTGGGACTTTCATGGTTAACAAATGTTAAATAAATAAACTCAGATTTCCAGACAAACCTTAAACTGATGAATGGACTCCAGAAATCTGTAAACAGGAGTAATCTTCTCCAAACCACTTGCAATTGAAAATGTAACCCCAAATATGTCAAACTTCGGGTGGCAGGGCATTTCTTGGACAAGATGGTGTGCAAGGTTCATGGACTGCGAAAGAGACCTCCGTGCACATAAATGTACTCAAGATTAGAACAGTCCTCCTAGCGCTACAGGCATTTCAGAATGTGCTCTCTCAAGATGCAATTTTCATACAGACAACATGGCAGTAGTATGGTATATGAACAAGCAAAGAGGAACTCCATCCTACCCATTATGCAAAGAAGCAATGGGGGTGGTAGCATTGCAACACTTTCTAATAGCAATGCACATTCCCGGGTCTACTAACATGATTGCAGACAAAGTAAGTAGACAGATCCTACCACCCCACTAATGGTCTCAACAGCAAAGTGGCACACAGGGTATTCAGGAAGTGGGAAAGACCTTGTTGTGATGTTTTTGCTCCACCATTCAACACCAAATGCCCTCGTGTTTTCACCAAATACACTGACTATGCTTAAAAAGTGAGGCCATTCAACAACAAATGCCCTGATTTCTTCAGCATAGTTGCTCAAGAAGGATAGGCACCCTGAGAAGCATTCTTCCATGACTGTTCCCCAGGTTTCTCGCTGTGCCTTCCCTTTTACCAAGACTGTTACAGAAAGTCAAAGTTTGCAAGGCTGAACTCATTCATATAGCCCCTTCTCACCCCACTAGACTTGATTCTCCAGCTGAAAAAGAAACCCCTTCTTCTTCCATAGAGCCACATTCTGATAAGTCTCCCATCAAGGCAGCTTCATCCAGACATTCAATCCCTTCATCTAACCACTTGGTTTCTTCAATACCAGTAATGACCAGGAGCCCTCAGTTCATTCAAGTTGCCATTAAACTCATTGATGCCTCTCAGAAGCCCTCAACCAAGAAAATCTATAAAGGGAAATGGAAAAAAAAAATTTGTGTGGACATATGAGATAAATATTCCGCCAGTCTCAACACCGTTAGATAAAGTGTTAGCCTTCTTAGCAGAAGGCAAGTTAGCCATCAGTTGAAGTACATCTAGCAGCAATTTTCTCCTCTCATAAAGGTTTATCATTGCATTCCTTGACCTCAGCCAGATCCTGTAAGCCTCCTTAAAGTAATCTTCCACTCCAGACCTCCAGTAGTTAAAGCAGCCTGGGATCTTAACTTTGTGCATGAAAGTTTAATGAGACCTCCCTTCAAACCAGCAAGTTCTACTGAATTTAAGTTCTTATATTTAAAGACTGTGTTACTGATGGCTACTAATTTGACCACAAGAGTGTCTGAACTTATTGTACTGTCCGCCCCACCATACCCTTACATTAATTTCCATCAGGACTGGGTATCCCTTAAAACAAAACTGTTCTTTATTCCCAGAGTACACTCTCAAAATAATTTAAGTCAGTGTGTTCATCTTCTGTTATTCTTTCCAAAATATGCTAGCAAAAGAGAGCATTTGTTACATTGTCTGGATGTAAACAGGCAGTTAAGATTTTTTTTTGACTCACACAAAGGCTTTCAGGAAAGACAAAGATCTCTGACAGTTTTTCACTGGCAAAACTTGGTTAAAAGCCTTACTAAGAATACACTGGCTAAGTATATTTAAGACTGCATTTCTGTTGTATCACTAGAGATACACATCTGGTCATTCCATTTGAAGGCAAACTAGGTTAGGCCTCAACCTGCTTCAACAGCATTTCTCTGCATCTTTCCAGTTGATGAGATAGCAGCAGCATGTACTTTGTATTCTCTGTATACCTTTGCTAAGCATTACAGACTTGACTCTGTTTCTAGGACTAGGACATCATTTGGGGGGCAACCATTCTTAAACGTTTGCTAGGTTAGAACACTCATGTTAGCCAAGGACTCTGTCCTAATGTTCCAGTGTCCACACTGGACCATACCTCTCAACCTCCAAATGTGTGAATCAGGGGCAAACAGGGACACCTAATTAGTATAAACATTCATATTCACATTTGCATATCACTACTACAAACAATTACTCCAAAACCCCAAAACGGGGACAAAATCAGGGAGGGATATATTTTTAGTGTTGGTCTTATAAACTTGGAAGGTTGCTAAAATAACAGGTTTAGCAGTAATATTCATTTTTGAAGGATAAAACATTTGACACTCAAACCTCTCTCATTATTTAGTGACTGTAAACCTTGTAGGTTATAGGAGGTTACTAGGCTAATGGCCTTAGGGCTTACAAGCCTAGCCAAGTTCAACCATTGTTCCATTAAGGGTCTAGAGATATGGTCTATGTTGTAAGCAGATCTAAATTAGCACAGACTGACCCTATCCAAGAGGGAGACAGGTGAAACTCCTGTGGTGAATTTGCAGTCAATACTATCTGCAGTCGGGTCATGACTCTGCTTCAAAGAACGTCTGTAGCTGCTTGCCTGGTGCTGCAAACCCTAGGGTCTATGACTGTTTTCACATGAGAATTTTGCAGTGGCAACGCAATGGTCCATTCCAGATCTCCCGATGTCTTATCAAATTCGACTCACCGACATATGCAAGAGAGATCTCTGTTGGGTTCAGTCCAATCAAGTAACCCAAGGCCATCCTTTCATTCCCCCTCAGCCCAAGACCACAGTGACTATGGGCGCTTACAGATGGGGAGGAGCATTTTCTCGGAAAGACAATTCAAAGCACCTGGTCTCCTGTCGAGGCCAATCTGTATATAAATGTACTAGAGATGAGAGTGGTGCTTTTAGCGTTGCAGGCGTTTCAGGATGCTCTTCCTCTGGGAACAGTTGTGATCCAGTCAGACAATATGTTGGTTTGGTACATCAACAAGCAAGGAGGGACCAGATCATACCCACTCTGCAGAGAAGTCCTCAGGGTTTGGCAATGGGTGATCTCATCCAACAACTTTCTGATAGCAATGCACATCCTGGTGAAGTCCAGAGTGATAGCAGACAAATTGAGCAGGTCTATTCTGATGTCTCATGAGTGGTCCCTCAATCAGAATGTGGCAGAGAAGATTTTCAGAAAATGGAGCCAGGCATGCCACAATGTTTTTGCCTCTCCCATCAACAGCAAATGCAGCATATACTTTGCTCTAATCCCCCCACAGGGGGAAATCCCCAAGGGATGCTCTTCTTCACAATTGGCCCCCAGGCCTCCTTTTTTGATTTTTCATAAAGACAGTGTCTCATTATGGACCAACCCTTCCTTTTTACCGAAGATAGTTTCTGAAAATAATATTAATCAAACTATTGCTTTACCTGTGTTCTTTCCAAATTTCCAAAACAGGGTTGAATGTTTACTCCATTTGTTAGATGTTCACAGACAGTTGTGGTTCTACCTTCACAGAACAAAGGACTTCAGGAATGAAAGTGAATTATTTGTTTCATATTAAGAAACAAGAAAAATCCTACCAATATGTAAGATAGCTTTAGCAAAATGGATCACAGATTGTATATCTTTCGCCTATAAGGCACAGGGTAAACAATTGCCAAGGCCTGTTAAGGAGCACTCAACCAGAGCTATGGTTGCCTTTTCTGCTTTCCGTTCTAGAGCATCTGTAGAAAATATTTGTGCTGCAGCTACTTGGGCTAATCCAAACACTTTTATTACTCATTACAAATTAGATTTGATCAGCAGAGCCTCCACTGGTTCGATGGTTCTGAGAAATATCCTTCCATGAGCAACCATAAAAGAAAGGTAGCTAAGGGACTCTGTCCCTTTAGTGAGGATAAAGTGAAAATTGACAACATCAGATAAAGAAGTTATGTACTCATCATAACGTTCCATCTGTGTTTTCACTTTTTCCTCACAACCCACCCTCCAGCCCCCGTCCAGGTCTTCTGGAAGGACGTGATGTTCTAAATTTTGTTTAAAACTGGTTCTTTGATGGCCCCAGGAATAGCTTCAGTTTAGTGATTGTATATATATTCCTGTCGGTATATACTTCATATGTGTTCTAATAGCTATTTTTTCCTAACAAACAAGATCTAAGGTAAATGGGGGATGGTACATTATGGGTAAGGGGAGGTTCCCAAGAGTTTTTTTGGTTGCCACGAGCTTTTGCAATGGCTGAGTCAGATTGGAGGTCTCGGATCCGAACCCATCGGTGAGGAACAACTGAAAATGGACAACATAGATGAAACATTATGGTGAGTACATAACTTCTTTTTCTCAAAAGAGGACAATAAAACAACAATCTGAGCCATCCGAGGCTTACAACCAAAGATAAGACTATTATTGCTTGAATTTCTGCACTGTTTTGCTGATTATTTCTGCATTTTTACTTTATTTTTTGCCTGTTTTCAACTGTCCTAGTTTACTTTGTTTTCTGGGCACTTTTACTGTGTTAGCATAGACTAGCCACAGATTTTGCTGTGTCTAGTTCTGCTTGTATTGAAATGAGCACTAATCCCCAGCAAATTTTTACTGGAGAGGGCTCTCTGCACCCTTGTGGCATGAGTGTGTGGCTAGAGACCCATCCATTGAAGCTCATTGGTCTAGGGCTCAGTTTTGAGCTTTTGATTGGCTATTTTGCCCAAAAATAAAATTTTTCATTTATTTTAAAAGCCCCATGTTTGCGCGAGTTTGCACAATGCACACTGTTGCTATTATTGTAGTGCCTATAGGAGCAAACTTCTGCTCATTAAATTTTCCCTTAGCTGTAGTCTATAGCGGGAGATTTGTAAGGTTTTGTTTCCCTGATCAGTCTGCTGACCAGTACAGCCTCCGAGCTATCCTCACTAGTTCTTCTCTTCAGTACTAGTAGACTATGGTCTCACAGGATCCCCAACTGGATATTTCTAGTCAATCCCTGTTACCAACCCCACATTTTACCTAACACTATGGAAGGACATTACCCCATCATTTCTCCTGCCAATCTGATTGAATTAGGCATCCTGAGGCAATGTAGCAATTGCCTTATGTACACTGACAACCCACTTCTTTTAAGATACTCCAACTCAACATGCGAGAAGTGCATCTACATAAGAAACATAGACTCAAAGTTCCCTCACTCACTAGTCAGTATATCTAACCCTAAGCAGTTTGTCAGCAGTCACTTCTCACCTACCACGAAACCAACACATAACCCCACATATGTGGAGGTCCTCTGTAAAAACCTACACAAAGCACAGAGACCTTCCAAACACAAGCACACCACACATAGTACACTTGCAGATGAGCACAGCACAAATAAAAACAGACACACTAGTGTCTCACCAAGTAAGCCATGAAGGCATAACACAAAACCAAATGCTGTAGTTATGGGTGACTCTATTGTGAGACACACGAATGTGCCACTCACCAGGTTGGATAATGGGAAGGTTATGGTTAGCTGTCTCTCTGGTGCCAGGATCTGAAACATCACACATGCACTCAAGTCTCTCAGCAGCAAGTACTGTTATGACTGTCTTAGTCCATGTTGGTGTGTACGACTTGAGACGTACCTCTCTAGATTATACGAAGAGTGACATAACTGAGCTCTCTGATTATACGTCTCAAGTAGGTATGTTCCTGGCCTTAAGCAGCATACTACCCTCACCTAGGATGATGCCGTAATAGAAGCAAAAGATGATCGACTTCAACAATTGGCTGTGTTTCTGGTGTCACTCCAAGGGGATCCAGTTCCTGTCATCTTGGGATGATATGGTTGATGGAACTCAATGCTTTGTCAGAGACTGTCTTCACCTGTCAGCCCCAGGTTTTCAGCTTCTGGCAAACACTCTTGCCTCCCCCCAGATTTCCAATGTAAATTGCTCCTCAAAATCCAACATCAGTGTCATGCTGGTAAACGGGGAGTCTAAACCTAAAACTGCACTTGTTGGAAGCTACCCTCACCTTAGAGAATGCTGTTGTCTGTGCAGTCACAGAGACCAGGTTCAAAGTTGCGAAAAGCACTCCTGCCATACCAGGTTACAACTCTGTCCACTCACTCAGACCATCAAACGAGAGCAGGAAATACAAAGGAAGAGGAGTATCAATTTTTATTAAAGACAAATATACCTCTAGATTGGTAAGACTGAATGAGTCCCTCATACTACTCCAAGTACAACTCACTGTAGGTAAAACCAATGTCCAAATAATCACCAATTATAGGACGCCCTCCATGAACCAGGACAGCCACAATGCCTACCTGGACCTCCTGGAGTCACTCAATATACCACCAAGCACCCTAGTTTTGGGAGGCTTCAACTACCTTTAATACATTGGTCTAACTACACCTGTACCAATGCACTCACCCAGAGATTTTTGAACTATGTCCCCTCAAATGCCCTGGACAAGTTAGTTGACTCCCCCACTAGAGGCTTAAATATTCTGGATCTTCTATTTATGAACATGGGTGATCATTGCACCACCCCAAGTGTGCAGTCATCTCTGGTGAGATCTGACCACAGGTCAGTCACACTAGAAGTAACAATTGCGTCTGACCCTCCACCAGCTGAAACTAGACTAAAAAATTTCTCAAAAGCTAACTACAGTCTTTTAGAAGACAATATTACTAGATGTTCATCGTGCATACAGCTGCAGTCATAACAGATGGGTTCTCCTGCCGTCAGGCGGGTCCTCGGTCAGCCGAATTCCAAAGTCTAGGTCCGGCGTCGGTTGTCGTCGCTTCTTCCCTGACGTCAGTGCGACAGGGGTATAAAGGAACCAGCCGATGCCATTTTCTTCAGTCTTTCTTGCTGCATGGTGCCCGAAGCAGAAGCAGTTTGCAAGTGCCGGTCGGCCAGCTCCTGAAATTATGAAATTTGGAAACTGAAGTCTTCTTAAAAGCTAAGTACCCCATTGGGGAAACTTTTCCCCATTGGGGAAACTTTTTGCCTCAGACCGATGTCAGACAAAGTTAATAATTGTATGTCTTGTGGGAAGCGAATACCTCATAAGGATTTCCATTCCCTCTGTATACCTTGTTTAGGCCCAGACCACGATGTCTCGGTCTGTCGCTTTTGTGCTACATTCAACAAACGCACTATTAAGCGTCGGGCGGAGTTCGCCCAGCATTATTTTGGGAAAGCATTTAACTATACTATGTCATCGGATACTCCGACTCCAGTTTTGTCTAAAAAACGCAAAGACAAGGACCGACACACGAGGTCCGCGGCCTCTACCGACACCACGCCAAAGCCGACTACACATGGTCCGGTTCTCAGTGAGGCGCCTACGCAGCCCCTGATTACCGACGACACTTATTTGGCGGTGTCTCCTGTGCCCGAGGTCGCAGGCTCCTCGGCCCACACCCCGACTACAGATACCGAAGCCACTCTTGGCGTTGAAACTCAGAATGTGGACAGGTCCACCTCCACTCAAGGTGTCTTCAGACCTTCCTCTTCTTTCTCCATCAAGGCTTTCACAAAGTCTAAAGCAATCATGCACTCTAAGAGACCAGCTACACAGGGCCCATCTCCAGGACCCATGCCTAAGAAACAAATGTTTAAAATGGCTGAGGATTTAATTACTCTAATCAGAGGTTCTCAGCCCCCACCGGACAAAAGGCCCAAAGTGAAGGAAGATTCCCCCTCCTCTCATCAGGGCTCCATTATTTCAGAGCACTCTGATGATGAGGAACATTCTTACTCCCCTTTTGAAGACTCTGATGCAGAGGAGTCCATCCCTTCTGTACCTCCCCCTGAGGATTACTCATTTGGGGAAACTTTGCATACCTTAAGGGAACACTTCCACTGGGAAGGCCAGGATTATTCAGATTCCAAGAAAAGGCTCAGGGAATTTCTTTTGTTACCTCAGCATAGGCCTCTTGCTATACCTCCTGTCTTGGACATCCTAGATGATGTTTACTCGGAGGCCTGCCTTAACCCAGACTCTCCGAATACTACAGGGTTCCTGACTCACACCAATTTCTTTACAAAAGCCATGCTGCTGACCTAGAAACCATCTCACAGGGCCCCAAGGGAGTTAAGGCCTCCATTGCCAAAAATCCATTGCCTTCCGAGAGAGATTCCAGATCCTTAGAAAGGTGGGGAAAAAATGTATATACCTCGGCTACCTTATCCATGAGGGCCTTAAACTGTCAATTTCATATGCTAAAATACCAACAGTTTTTGTTATCACAATTGAAGAGTAAAATGTCACAACCTGAACAACCAGACTTGAAGGAGTTGCAGGATTTGATGCATAGTGCAGAACAAGTGGGTAAGCATACCTTACAATGTGGTTTTGATGCTCTAGAGGCCTCATGTAGAGCTGCTGTTACAGGATCAGTCATACGTAGGCATGCCTGGCTCAAGGAACAAGCCTTGCCTGATCATGTCAAAGCTAAATTACTAGACGCCCCTCTTCAAAAGGATGTACTATTTGGTGCTAATGCTGAGGAGGTATTAAGGAAAATGGAGGAAAAGGCTAAATCAATGCAAACTGTGAAAGAATTTCTACAGGTTCAACCCCCATGTTTTAGTAGAAATTGGCCTTCCAAAAACTGGTCCTTTCCTGCCACAGACAGACCCCAAAGAGGCAGATACAGGCGCCCAAGGGGCAGAGGACAATCCCAAGGATCGTATAGAGGCAGACAATGGCCAAGCTCCTACACAAAGAGGTGGTGAGGACAACCCGCAATCTTTCAGAAAGCAAACCCAATGACTTTCCCCTTTGCATGCCAACCAGGTTTCAAATGGCAGCCCCCTTAGGAGGAAAGCTGGCATTATTTTCAAAAAATTGGCATGTTGTCACAAAGGACAAATGGATCCTGGACATTATAAACAGAGGTTACAAATTCCATTTTCACACCCTTCCAAAAATGAGAGGCATGCCAAACCTGCCACACAATCAAAGGGCAGAGGCACAAAAGCAAATTACAGATCTCATAAACATGAAAGCTATTCAAGAGGTACCTACGCACGAACAAGGTCAAGGTTTTTATTCCAGGCTATTTCTGGTGCCAAGGAAGGGAAAAGATTGGAGACCTATTTTGGATCTATCCATCCTAAACACATTTCTACTCATACCAAAATTCAAGATGCTCACTCTACAGCAACTTCTTCCCATGCTGGGCAAGGAGTCTTGTCTGGTAACATTGGACCTCAAGGAGGCATACCTGCATGTCCCAATCAGACAAAATTGCAGAAGGTACCTCAGATTTCTTGCAGGTTCAACCCATTATCAATTCTCTGCATTGCCCTTTGGCTTATCTACCGCACCCAGAGTATTCACAAAATGCCTGGCATCAGTAATTGCCTACTGCAGACTTCAAGGGATACTAATATACCCCTATTTGGGCGACTGCCTGATCCAAGTGGACAGCAAGCACATTCTTCTGAAACATCTGGCTTGTGTAATATTGTTATTGAAATCTCTGGGATACACAGTCAACAAAAAGAAATCAAGGTTAATACCCTCTCGGAAGATAATTTTCCTGGGTGCCAATTTGGACACAAACACCCAGATGGCCTACCTCACGCCAGAGAAGCAGTGGCAACTAATACAATACTTCAGAACACTAGCAAATTGCACCAGGCTGACTGCAAGGAAAATCCTACAGGCTCTGGGATTCATGGCATCTTGCATCTTACTAATCCCATGTGCAAAGCTGCATATGAGGAAACTACAATGGTACCTGAAAAACATATGGTCTCAACACAGCCACAGTTTGGAAACAATAATACCACTAATTCCATGTCTGCAAAAGGAATTTCTGTGGTGGGCTCAAGCATGTCAAAGGAACACAGGTCTTCCATTCAGCAAGCCTCAAGCAAATCAAGTCATCACAACAGACGCCTCGGACTACGCCTGGGGGGGTGCACATGACAGATCGGTGCATTCAGGGCAGATGGTCCCAAAAAGAAACGCACCTTCACATCAATCAAAAAGAAATGCTAGCAGTAATAAATGCTATTATAGCTTTCAAGGACCTTCTACAACCAGGTCAATTATTGATAAGAACGGACAACACCACAGTTATGTGGTACATAAACAAACAGGGAGGAACACATTCTTACCCCCTATGCAGACTGGTCATGTCACTTTGGAACATGGCCATGGACTTACAAATGGAACTACAACCACAGTACTTGCCAGGCAAGGAAAACACGCTGGCAGACAACCTAAGCAGGAATATGACAGATCCCCACGAATGGAAATTGCACCCAAATGTTTTTACAGAAATAATCCAAGAATGGGGAAGGCCAGACATAGATCTCTTTGCCTCCCACAAGAATCATCAATTGACAAAATTCTGCTCAATGATCTTCCATCCAAAGGCCTGGAGAGTGGACGCTCTTTCTTTCAGTTGGACATCAATGACAGTTTATGCCTTCCCTCCTCTTCCTCTGCTGCCCAAAGTTCTATTAAAGACCAAAGCAGACAGACCAAAGATGATTCTCATTGCTCCGGACTGGCCAAGGCAACACTGGTACCCACTCCTGAGGAGCCTGACTCATTCCCCACCATGGACCCTGCCTCTAATGCCTCTTCTTCTGACTCAGCACAGTTTCAAAACTCTTCACAGCCAGCTAAAACACTCAATCTAGCCGCATGGAAGATTCCTTAGCATCTCAACAGGCCCTACTCTCCAAGGAGGTGCAGGATGTCATTTTGGAGGCCAGAAGGCCATCAACTAGAAAAGCTTACTCTGCAAAATGGAAACGTTTTTGTGTCTGGAATGAGAAAAAGGGCCAGGATCCTGGAAAACTGAATTTACCTCAAATACTACAATATTTGGCTGAACTGCTAAGCAGTGGACTTTCTTTCTCCTCCATCAAAATACATGCTTCAGCCATTTCTGCAGAATACAACACTGATCCACCTTTATTCTCTCACCCTCTCTTAAGACAGTTCCTCCGAGGGGCTAAGAATTTAAGGCCTCCAAGGAAACAACCAATACCTGCTTGGGATCTTAATTTCATTCTGGAAAAATTGACCTTGCCTCCCTTTGAGCCAGCTGCCTCATCAGATTTGCAATATTTGTCCTGGAAAACAGCTTTCCTTCTGGCTATCACCTCAGCTCGTAGAGTTTCAGAACTACAGGCTCTCATGGCTGTCCAGCCTTTTATCATCTTCCATCAGGACAGAGTTTCCATACGAACCAACCCGTCCTTTATGCCTAAAGTGGTATCCAGGGTAGCTTTAAATCAGGCCATACATTTACCTACTTTTTATCCTAATCCTCAAAACAAAGGGGAGAGATTACTACATTCCTTGGACATCCACAGACAGCTGCATTATTGTTTGGACAGAACAAAGCCTTTCAGAAAATCAGAACAGCTCTTTGTGGCCTATGCGGTAGGAGCTCAAGGGAAGCCAATTTCCAAACAGACAATCTCAAAATGGATAGCCCACTGCATATGCTTTTGCTATTCCTTTCATGGCAAAACTGTTCCTACAGGCATTAGAACTCATTCCACCAGGGCCACAGCCACCTCTGCAGCCTTCCTCAGAGGAGTTCCTACCAAGGATATTTTGGAAGCAGCCACTTGGAGTTCTGTGCATACCTTCTCCAAGCACTACAACCTACCATTATACTCCAAATCTAGAGCAGGCTTTGCCACTGCAGTCTTGCAGGGCATTTTGGCTCCTCCTAGTTCCAACTAGTGCCTACCACCCCTTTCTTAGCTTTGGGATTCTACCCATCTGTTATGACTGCAGCTGTATGCACGATGAACATAGTACAGTTTTGTACCTACCATAAATGTAGATGTTCGAGTGCTAATACAGCTGCAGTCCAGGTTTCCCTTCCTCCTTCCCCTCTTGGGACAGGCCTATAGGCTAACACATTCTCATACAACCTGATTGGGGTTTTCATTTATGATGTATTTGCTTGCAACTACTGTATTTTAATTATATAGCACTGCATTATCACACAAATGTATTATTGCCTTCCTTCTGGGGGCACCTGACATCTGGGGCAAGAAAAACTGAAGAAAATGGCATCGGCTGGTTCCTTTATACCCCTGTTGCACTGACGTCAGGGAAGAAGCGACGACAACCGATGCCGGACCTAGACTTTGGAATTCGGCCGACCGAGGACCCACCTGACAGCAGGAGAACCCATCTGTTATGACTGCAGCTGTATTAGCACTCGAACATCTACATTTATGGTAGGTACAAAACTGTACTTTTCATAGCTCCTGCCCCCACCTTCATAACTGCTTTGACTTAGCTGTACCCAACAGGTTCAAAGTAAATTCCTCATGGAGGAACAATCCTGCTTGGTGGACATCTGCCATAAACAGACTGTATAACAGGAGAAAGAAAGTGCTGTCTAAAAGCAGTAAGAGACGGTCCACTAACTCAAAGGACTCCCTTCTCAGCCTAAATAAACAAATAAGACACCTAGTGAAAAAATCCAAAGCCAACTACGAATCTAAATTGGCTACCTTGGCCAAGAACAATCATAAGGCATTCTTCAGCTACGTCTGCAACCTCAAAGGAAAATCCCAGATTTGTGTAGAACTTGTTATAAATGGCACAACAACTGAACCTGGTGATATTTCTAACCTGCTGGTGGAGTGGTTCAGTGAGAACGTCTCCCCCCTGTCCCTACCCCAGATACCACAAGATGTCTCTAACATGTCCTCCCCATGTAATCTCTAAGGAACATGTCTTTAATGCCCTTTCCAGGGCTAAGCACAGCCTCTATGGGACTAGACAACATCCCTGGCTGTATCCTAAATTGCTTAAAGCAAGAGCTAGCTGTACAGGGCGGCCGTGGTGGTGCAGCGGTTAACGTTGCCACCTCACAGCAAGTGGTTCTAACGTTCAATCCTCGGCTGAGGTACCTTCAGTGTGGAGTTTGTATGTCCTCCCTGTGGTCATGTGGGTTTCCTACGGGTGCTCCGGTTTCCTCCCACATCCCAAAGACATGCTGTAGGTCGTCTGGACACTATAAATTGGCCCTAGGCATGACTGTGTGCGTGTGTGCCCCTTCTGTGGAAGGTTGGGTGCCGGGCTGGCAACTCGACACTGTAAAACTCCACCGCTAATCATAAGCGGACAGGTGATCCGCTGTGGCGACCCCTAACCGGGAAAAGCCGAAAGAAGAATAAGAGTTAGCTGCACCTGTGGTTACCCTCTTTAACCACAGTCTTAGCACTGGTTATGTTCCTGCAGACTGGAAAATTGCCACTGTCATCCCCCTCCACAATGGGGGTTCCTCTGCTGACCCTGGAAATTGCAGACCCATAAGTCTGACCAACGTCATATGCAAGGCCATGGAGAGAATCATCATGGACCTTATCAATAAGGATATAGGAGATCTCCAAACACTACACCTGTCCCAGTTTGGCTTTATCAACAGGAGATTGTGTCTATTGAACTTGGGGGACTTCTTCAAGACAGTCACCAAAGCCCTGGTTGAGGGTAAAACTTTGCATACTGCCTATTTGGACCTAGCAAAAGCCTTCGACACAGTTCCACACTCCAGTATCACTTGTAAACTTACCCAACTAAATGTAAACCAGTATATAGTCAGGTGGGTTGCAAACTGGCTTACCAGTAGAACACACGTAATTAAATAGGGACTCTTCATTCACCTACAGATCAGTAACCGGTGGGGTAGCACAAGGCTCGGTACTGGGTCCCTTATTGTTTGGAATTTACTTTTCAGAAGTACAGGCCAAAACAAAGAGCATGTGGCTAACAAAGTTTGCAGATGACTGCAAACTGGGCACAGTCATTGAATCCCCTAGTGACATTGACATCCTCCAGGAAGGTCTTACTCAAACCAGCCATTGGTGCCAAAGTCACGGCCTCATGTTAAATGCTAAAAATGGCATCATAATCCCCTCCAGAAAGGGGGACATCACTACAAAGTACCACATTAACAATAACACATTAAATACCCAATCTGTGATTAAGAGATCTGGGCACACAGGTTGGCAGCAGCTTCTCCTTTGACCACCATGTTTCCTCAGTGGTAAGGAACACCTTCTACATTTCCCATCTTATTAATAAGGGCATTGCTCCAGGAAAAAAGAGGTTATAACCCCCATACTCCTCCCTTAGACCAATTATAGCGTATAATGCTCCCTTTGATATGTACCTCACCAAGCACCTCCAGCAGTTGGGAGACCTCAGAGGTACCTTACAAAGAAAATTCAAGGTGTCCAACACTTGTCTTATGCTGATAGACTAAAATCACTGTCTTTGTACTCTGTCATACAGACTACTCAGGGATGATCTCTGCCTAGCATATAGGGCAAGCTCAGATCCTACCCTGATGGAAATACTACACATCAGCAAGTCAAATGGTACTCGATTTACCTACTCTAGTGACCTCAGCATGAGAAATGATATCAACAGGACCTGCTGGAGAGACAGGTTCATCTCCCAGAGGCTTCCTCTACTCTGGAATAAGCTATCAGTCCAAGTGAAACAGAGCTCTTCATTGACCCTTTTCAAGCATAATTTGGATAATTGGATGGGGAATCTCAAATTCACCCCTGGGATTTCACCTGTGTCCCTTCTAGACAGAGGCAGCAGATGTTGAGTTAGGTTTGCTAATAGCACCATTACAAGAGGGAAAAACTTGGCTAGGCTGGTAAGGGCCTCAGAGCCCTTAGCCTAGTAACCTCCTGTGATCACCATGTGAGCATGTCAGTTCAAATCGCTGAAAATTACAATAGCAGAAGAATAATGTGTATTTCCAGATCTATTAAAAACCTTTCAATCCTTGTCAGAAGAAATGGAGTTATTTACAATCTTTTTACCAACAGAAATTTTAGATAAGGAAATAACTGAAGAGTCTGCTATAGGATTAGAATACAGAGAATGAGGTTCTGTATATAACCTATAAGACTTTTTAGGAGTTGGATCTTGACTGTCAGGCATGCTGCATTCTGCCAAGTAAACATACTGTAAAGCTGATAGAACAGATGGTCCAATTGCAGGCTGTGGCATATCCAGGTACACCAAATCAGAAGGGTTGGTAAACAGGAATTTCCTTCTGTTCCCACTGAAATAATTATTTCATGACTAAAGTCTCGGCTGTTTTGGAAGAAAATCTAAAAAAAAAAAAAAAATTACTTGGAATGAGAATCTTCAGCTTGAGGATAATTTACTGAAGAAAATTTCTCTCCCTCCATTCCTTGCTCTTCTGACTGGGATTCAGTGTAAGAAAGTGTGGAAAATCTTTTTTTTTTTCTATTTGTAGTCCGTAAAGAAACGTGATTTAAGTTATTAAAAGTAGAAAGTAGTCCCTTAGCAAATCCCAGCACGTCTTCCCTGTCTGTAGTTAAAGAAACCTTCGTAATTTCTTGTTTTCTTTTCCTGTGAGATTCCCTGAAAAAATTGTGACCCATGGCAGTGGCACTGCCCCGAAAATCAAGCACCCTAGCCTGAGTATGTGGAAAACCTTCACTCACTCCTTCCCCTGAGACTGACAAAAGTGGGCAACCCTACAGCTATCGAGGACTTGTTTAATTCCTGGTCCTTAGTAGCTTGATGAGGAGCTACACCAGAGGGACTGAGAAATAATGATGAATGGCGTGTAAAACCAAGTCTGGCCACAGCAGAGTCACTCATTGGCAGCTGAGACAGTGAGGGAGCCAGCCTGCCACCAAATAAATTTTTTCTTGCGAATTTAAGGATGAACCAAGGAAACAAGTAAATGATCCATGGTTTAACTAAAAAGGAAGCCTGAAAGACAGCAGTGCCTGTGTGAGTCAGTCAGTACACTTCCTAACAGACAAGTAATGCTTTTGAAGTAATGCTCTTGTTGACACTGTAAGCAGAAAATGTAATTCCACTCATGGCCTGTTGTATGATATCTTGAGAACATTTATATGGTCACCTGTAAGTAAACAGTAGTAAAAAAAATGACAGTACCCCAAAGCACAATCTCCAGCCAGTAATACTAATTCCATTGAATATGTAGAAAATAAGGGAAAAAAAAGTTTCTACACGTTTTTCTACTTGACACTACATCAGTTGCCAAAGCATGGAATGATATATTTCAGTATATACTTGAAATTAACAATACTTCTAACTTTAAACTACTAAGGGGACACCTCAAATGCACATGGCTCTGCTCCTGCACTAGTCCTGATTAATAATTTAGCTTACCCCTCATTAGCTCTTCCCTACCACCTGCTCTCTTCCCTTTCCTATGTCCAGTTTCTCTTACCCCCCCCCGAACTGCCAGTGTCAAAATCTCTTGGCCTATTAATACCACTTCTTACCCTTAGCGCGTTCTTATTTTTCTTGGCCCCGATTGTTTATTCAGATAGATTAATAGATTAGTACAAGGCTAACTACCCCTGTGGGCCATTTTTTAACCCTAGCCAATTACCCTATGTGAGACTTGAACCCTGCACTTGTGTCTATAAGGTGAACACCTTAACCATTATGCTATTTATCATCACACCAAATCAAACTCATTCCACCTTGACAACTTCTTTTATTCCCTCAAATGCACTGTATGAACTTACTATTGTCAATTTTATGTATTATGCTATTTCTTGTATCTCTACACACATATTTGAATTCATTATTATTGTAGATTTTATAAATTTTAAAGTTTCATTTTGTGAAAACTCTGTATTTCTCAATTTGTCTTCGGGCCACTGGTGAAATCGGGCTAGCTCCAGCCCAGTTGGACTCCTGGTGAACAAATGGAAATAAATAAATCAGTAAATAAAAATATTCTTCACACATTAAAAATCCCCTTTAAATTCATTACTGTCCATAACAATAATTTTTTTCTAGCGTAACGATCAGTAAATTCACAGGAAACAATAGTTTTCTCATAAAAATGAAAATGTGGAAGGTTTTCCCCAGCAGGGTACCTATCTGCCCTGCCTTGGAGGATTGCCAGATGACCAAGTTACACAAATACCACAGAGGGAGCACAATTTGCTGGTAAGAAAGCTCTGAAGCTTTCTGGCTCCCTAACTGCTGCTTTTATACAGTTCTTCTGAAGCTTTGAAAACTGGCAGGTGGTCATATCCATAGCAGGATATAATCCAGAGGTTTAGGCTACTGCAACAGTGATGTAATGGTTGAAAACATGGATTTAGGAAACAATTTTCATGACTGGCAAAGTCAGTTGTCATGAAATGTATTCCCTAAACATTACTGTGTTAAATGTTAGTGTTGCTTGGAAGGCTCAGGAACTCAAAACAGATGTCCAAGTAGAGAAAGTCCTGTAAATGTCTTCAAATAAAGTATTCAGTCTTGCATTTAAACATGTTTTGGAGTAACATCATTTGACAGATGAAAGTAACAAATTCCATTCTCTAATTATTCTGTTATGGAGTAAGTTTTTTCTTGCTCCTGTAAAATCTGAGTTTGACCGTTGTCAAGGTGTTTGTTTCTTGTCGATACTGTGAGCAGAAAAGTTAATTCCACTTCCACAAACTGAAAGTAACCTTGGACTCTTCAACCAGCCTATTTTTATTGCATTTATTTTACAAGCAGACCATTACTTATTCCATTTATGTATTTTTTTTCTGTATTTTTGTGTTGGCTTGGGCATATGCACCACAGTGCATAATCTGGATTTGCTAGTGCTGTCCTCATAAAACTGCCACTAAGAATGTTTTGCTTCTTGGTCATGCTGACCTAGGTGTTGCAGTTGAAGGCAGTGACCTCTTAATCATCAACATAAATTTTGAGAGGGCAGTTGTCCTCGGCAACATTATGTCTTCTGCAAAACTGTTGTGATTCCCATTGCTTTGTTAGCTTTATTGCTTGTTTAGTTTCTGAGTGATTTAAAACTGAAAATAATATGCTGCTGAATACAAAAAAATGTGTGCCTGGTCATGATAGCTTGCAGCAGTGCATATTGAGAGTTGTTATGTTAAAATAGCATTTGTCATTGGTAAAAAAAGAATGTTAAATAAAATTAAATAGTAATGGTTTACTGCCTTCCTTCCGCTTGTTTTTTTCCTTACATTATGTATTATTATTTGTGTGCTGAATTGGAGAGCTTGTTAAAGAAGCATTATTTGTTTTAATCAACAATGTTCATAGGTAGATACTAGGCATTCATTATACCATGAACAGTTTTGCCAGAACTCCCGACATCAAGAGTTACCTTCTGCCTCGGGGAAGGTTACAGAAGATAGACCTGTGGATAACTTCAGTACCCATCTAGTTGCTTTGATTACTTTTGAATGTAGCTAAGGCATTACTTTCCATACTATGTTAGTTTATTTTCACAGGTGGAGAATATACTGCGACAAAAAATACATCGAACCCACAGACATTGCCAACATCCTAACTGACAGGTTCAGCACAAACTCCCCCCCCCACCAAAAGGGCAAATATGTATCCCAGCAGAGTGCTGCCCCCCTGACATCTCAAATGCTCAGGTAAGAGCTGCCCTCTCCAAAGCTAAAAACCCAGCATCAATGGGACCAGACGGTGTCCCGGGCTGCGTCCTACATGAACTCCAAGAAGAGCTAAACCCAAACATAAAACTACTGTTCAATCTCAGCCTTACTACAGGATATGCACCCAAAGAGTGGCGTACAGCAACAGTGGTCCCTCTCCACAAAGGTGGGGCCTCAACAGATCCTGGAAACTATCGCCCCGTAAGCCTGACTAGCTTGGTCTGCAAAGCTATGGAAAGGATCATCATGGACCTCATAAATAAAGATATTGGGGACCTACAGACACTGGATCCTACCCAGTTTGGCTTTGTTAAGGGCAGATCCTGCCTCTTAAACCTGGTTGATTTTTTTGAAACAGTCACTAAGGCCATTGACGAGGGGAAGGTGGTCCACACAGCCTACCTGGACCTCGCAAAAGCCTTTGATACAATACCCCACTCGGGCATTATAGACAAGCTCACCAGCTTAAATATAACCCCTATGTCACTAGATGGGTTGCAAACTGGCTCAAGGACGGAACCCACATGGTTAGAATTGCTGGAGCCATGTCAGACTCCAAACCAGTTTCAAGTGGCATCCCACAAGGCTCAGTCCTGGGACCTCTCTTGTTCGGTATATATTTCTCAGGGGTACAGGCCAACACGGAAGGACTGTGGCTGACTAAGTTTGCAGATGACTGCAAACTGGGCGCCATAATCAACACTCCAGCCGACACAAGCATCCTCCAAAAGGGCCTCATAGAAACAGACAACTGGTGCCAGAGCCATGGCCTCAAGCTAAACGCCAAAAAGTATATAGTCATCCCCTTTGGCAAAAACAAAGTGCCCACAAATTACCACATAGGTGGTAATCCATTAAGTACAGAAGAAGTAATTAGGGACCTGGGGACCCAAGTTGATAGCAGTCTCTCATTTTACAACCACGTGGCCAAAGTGGTTAGAAAAACATTTTATATAGCCCACCTAATCATGAAGGGATTCACATCTAGATCAGGGGAGGTCATCGTGCCTCTTTACTCATCCCTCATCAGGCCCATAATTGAGTACAGTGCCTTTTTTGGGATGTACCTTACCAGACACCTGCAGCAACTGGAAAGACCCCAAAAGTACCTCACCAAGAGGATCAAAGGGCTCAAACAGATGCCATATGCTGCCCGGTTAAAGAAACTCCAGCACTACTCAGTGGCATACCGCCTGCTCAGAGGCGATCTGTGCCTGACGTATAAAGCCATGTCCAACCCGGAATTAATGGACATGCTGCACCTCAGAAAATCCAAATCCCATCGAGCTACGCGCTCGAGAGACTTGAACCTCAGCACTGAAATAAATAGGACATGCTGGAGGGACAGATTCATAACTCAGAGGCTCCCTTCACTCTGGAATAAAATCCCAGTCCAGGTTAGGCAGAGTCCCTCATTGACTCTCTTCAAGAGGAATCTTGATGAGTGGATGGGAGATCATAGGTTTACCCCGGGTATCATTTCTGTGTCACTGTTAGGCAGAGGCATAGTATACTAACCTCGAAAAAGGGCATAGCAAAATTATTTTAAAATGGGTGGCGAAAGCCAAACACACTCTGGCTAGGCTTATAAATGCCCTAGGGCAGGTAGCCTAGTATGAACCTATGATAGATCAGGAATACCTTCCTTCCATCCAGCTCTGGAGATTTCTCCTCCACTAGCCTTGCTGTTGTACTTGCCTGTAAATAGGGCAAGTACATATTTTATTTAATAAAGTGTCAAATCTTCATTATTTCTTGATTTAAAGGAAGGTGTTTTAGTGACATGAGAACAGACTTGTGGGCTCTGGGTATATGTACTGATATAGTCTATCATGGTATGTGTCAGTATGGGTGTGCGAATATAACCAAATGTGGAATTTTATAGAAAAAAGTGGGAAATTGTGATTGCTGGTACAGCTTCTGACATTCTGCTGTAAAGAAAAAGTGAAATGAAGCTCCGCACATATGGCAGCTGCAAGGTCTCAACCAAACATGTTTTTCTTTCGGCTTTTTCCCAGTAAGGGGTCGCCACAGCGGAACTCTGGTCCACTAATGACTGGCAGTAGATTTTTACAAAACGCCGAGGTGCCAGCTCGATGCCCAGCCTTCAACGAAGGCACGCCCATTTACGCATGTCTTTCAAACACTACCCAACCGCGGGGAGGACATGCAGACTCCACACACAAAGCACTCCCAAGCCAAGCTGAGAATCGAACGGGAGAACCTCTTGCTGTGAGGTAACAACGCCGCTACCGCTGTACCACCGCAAGTTCAAAATCAAAGACCAACAAACAGTGGCTGTAATAATCAACACTTTTTATTTCCTTGTGCAAAAGCACATATAGAGTAAAAAACAGACCGGTTTCGGCTTACTGTCATTTAGCCATCATCAGTTCAAATAAAATGCAACAATTTTACTCTTTATATATAATTAGAAAGTGAACATGTGACCAGTTAAAGGTGCTCATTTAATCCAAGTTTAAATAAACCACCTAATTTAATAATCCAGGTTTTCTCCTTCCCATTTAATATTTCATGCCAACCAGATTTATTGGATCTGGACCCACCTATTCTATCAATCATTGTAAAGCTGAACACAGCATTTTTATGCAATATGGTGTGTTTATAACGGGCATTGGTTAGTTTGTGATGTTTGATGTCACTAAGGTACTCAGAGACTCTAATGCGGATACTGTGTCCACTGCCCCAGAATTCTTAAGACCAAAAGTTTTAGTACTAAAAATACTGCTCAGGCCTTTGATATTTCTTTTTTCGCAAACTGCCACACAGACTGGGTAATATATCTTGCCAGTTGCAGTTGTTCGGCTTTCTATATTGGGCAAACATCGAGACCATTAAAGTTTAAAGTCTCCGAGCACCTTAGTGACATCAAACACCATAAACTAACCAATGCCCTTTATGAACACACCATACTGCATAAAAATGCTGTGTTCAGCTTTACAGTGATTGATAGAATAGGTGGGCCCAGATCCAATAAATCTGGTTGGCATGAAATATTAAAAGGGAAGGAGAAAAAAATGGATTATTAAGTTAGGTGGTTTATTTAAACCTGGATTAAATGAGCACCTTTAACTGGTCACGTGTTCACTTTCTAATTATATACATATATATATATATATATATATATATATATATATATATATATATATAATATAAAGAGTAAAATTGTTGCATTTTATTCACACTGGTGAAGGCTAAATGACAGTATAGCCGAAACCGGTCTGTTTTTTACTCTATATGTGCTTGTGCACAAGGAAATAAAAAGTTTTGATTATTATAGCCACTGTTTGCTGGTCTTTGATTTTGAACTATTCTGCTGTAAAGAACCACAGAAGAAAGCATGGCTGAGTAGATGTCATCTTGTTCATATGGAGTCATTATTTTTAAAGCTAACAATCTGGATGATTTCCTCTTGGTCCTGTTTATATATTTTTATTTTTTCTTCCTGTTCCCCACTTGACTGCTGCACCATCCTGCTCACCTCCAGTCCCATCCACTCAGTCTCTAGGCAGTCATTCCAGATATAACCCTTCTGTAAGTGGCCTACTCAATTCGTCAGAGAACAGAGCCTAGTGGCTTTGTCATTATTAAGGCTGGTGTTTGGGGTCTTGATGAGGGTGAGCAGAAACCAAGACCATCATCCTGCAGCAGCTGATAAGCAACCCTCTCTGATGGAAGAGTGTGCATCAATGTGTTCTTTATATCTTAGGCAGGACACCTGCAACTCCCCTGCCTTGAAATTAAAGCCCTACTTGTGAAGCCCCTGGTCTTCAACAATTGTTGGACAAGAAGGTCAGGGTACTGAAACTTTGAGCTTTAATAGCAGAGAAAGCATACAGCTACATTATCTTAACCCACACCATCAATCCTTCCAGCACCTTGGGCCCATTCCCAAACTTCAGCTGCTTTTCACATAAATGTCTTTTGTCTTCTTGTCTTGAGGACTGGTGCATTTGTCTACAGTGACCATACTACCTCCAGTTAAGTATTGCAGATAGCGTAAAAGTCTAGAAGACAAACTACAAGGACAACCTTTCTAAGCAGTGGCACAGGTTTACAGCTTAGACCTTGAAAATAATATTGTTCCTACTTCATCATCTCCATGCAACATCTTGGACTGTATTTATTTTTATGTGTCAAGTCTGACCTGTTCATGTGTTAAGTAACACGTTGCTCCCTTGCCGTGTTGCATGTGGTAGTTATTGTTTTCCCTTAAACTGTTTTGAAATGTGCTGGGCATTTAAGACCATAATTCTACTATGGGAATTGTAGTTCCATTACAGAAAAAAATTTACCTACGTCCATTTGAACCTTTTGAGTCAGCAAACATTAAATGTTTTCTGCAGCAAAATTTTCTAGCATTCTTCCCATTTTCAGGAAGCATCTGTAGATGTTCAGGCTTTGGTTTGTACTAGGTATTGTTTTTCATGAGGTCATTTTGGCTGTAGCAACAAACCCTTAATCTGAGAAGAACAAGAAGAGGGGAGAAAAGTTGTTGCACATTTCAGATGTTATTAGGTAATTATTTGAAATGTCAGGACCTGCTAGAGTGAGTCCTGAAATATGAGACTGAATGGCCAAAAGATCGGACTTAGATATACTAAGTCCAAGAAAACCATTTCTTAGAATCATTCCCTTTTCTCCAAAGTATGGTGATCTCTGAACTGGTATATATAAATTTGGGGGAGAGCCCCTCCCCCGAGGGTTTAAAGGAGAAGAGCGATTTTCAAGATTCACTCTTTTTCTTCTTTGTTTTTGGTCTCTTTATTTTCAGCTTGTCAGTACTCGACATTTCAAGTGCCAACATTTCAATAGGGAGCCTGTTATTAGTTGTCTAGGTGTTACATACACAGAGAGCCTTTTATAAGGAATATAGGTCATTTATACTTTCTCTACCATGTGTAGATGCAGGGGTTTCCCCATTAGGACCTTTTTGAAATGTCAGGGTAACTGTATTTCTCTTTTATAATAACTAGAATGGGAAAACACTGCTGCAGACATTGAGCCCAAGTTCCACTAGAGATGCAGCTACATCGTTTTCTGTGTAGTACATTAGAGATGGTTACTACTATGTAGGCAGTTCCTACTTTTTGCAAACATTATAAATAAGATCCTCATTTCCAGAGAACTACAGTATATTTGTTACTTTTCCGTTAATGGGGCAACAGTAGTGCCGCGAAATATAGATGGGAAATGTTATTGAAATTACATGCTGATATTGTAAATGGAAAAGTACCCACTTATTTATGCAGTTCCTGACTTCAGTATATTTTTAGTAGAACAGCAGTTTACAAAATATAAGCACTTAGTTAACTGCTGTTATCATCATATACCCTTAAACTACATCTACATAATCTCCCACTCCTTTAACCACCTCTGAAACAACTCATCAGGTACTACTTTTTAAACCCCCTTTCAACCTGTCACTCCGCAATACACATCAAGAAATGGATTCCTTACTGAGAAAATCTACCAATTACATTAAAGAATATTACATTTTATAACGCATCTTCCTTTCCAAAAGAGTGCCCAGAATTATTCTTATCATAGGCTGCTGACAGCAATGTTTCAATAATTATGGCTTTAAGAGCCTATCTCTGGTATTACGACTTCACAAATCCTTAAAAGTACACAATTTAGGCAAATGCTTCCCTTCTGATTGGCAATTTACGACATACTAGATGAATGCCAGTTAAAGAGAGGCAGAGATACCTTCAAGAAAATTTAAGGAAGATCATACTTGGATGCAGTTCCATTTCAAATTAAAGTAGATCTACCCACTTTAATTTTACTTTGAGCATATATATTAAAACGTACCCTGCAGCTCTTCTGTGGGAATGTAACAATGTGGTAACAACCACAATGCTGCAGTACATGGTGATGATGTCAAACAAGCAGAGTTGGTACCTAGCTCTATTAATGTACTTTTTGAAATGCCAATGCTTCGTTTAACTATAATCTTTGTTTCACACTGTCATTCTAGTAAAGGGGTACTGCAAATGCACATTAATAAACCACGTATATTTTGACAACACCTACATAACTGGTCAACTCAAGCAGTGACAGCTGCCACCAAAATTACTCAACTAAAATCACACATCCATAAGATCGAAAGTATAGGAAAAATACAAGGTCCGAGACACAGAATACAAAAAGGCGTTACCACCCATAAACTAACAAGCTCAAAGCAACATAAAGTAAAACAGGGCAAACAATAGCATTTCCCTTACTTTTCCATCTATATTTTGAGGCACAACTGTTGCCCCGTTAATGGATAAGTACAGTATATTCAGTAGTCTTTTGAATTGGTTGCTGTGGCTTTTTCCCACCACCCAAAGTTCTAGAAGGTACTGCGTTGCATAGAAACCAGGTGTTAAGATTTGTTTAACTGCTGTTTTCTGAATTCAATATAGTACATATGGGTGAAGCAGTCCTCTTAAAAGTAGACCTTCAAAAGAGACTTATTACAGTAGTTAGAAACCCACCTTCCACCATGTTTTACATCTTAATTCATGGGCATGTATGTACTTCATAAGGAAGTTTCTGATTATTTTCTTTGATCTGGAATCAGTTTAGCATAGTTTACTTTGTAGCTACAAAGTGAATCACTTTAGCATAGTTCACTTTGTAGCCACAATAGTTCTCACATTATACCATTATCTCTGTGACGGAACCTGATTACAGAATATGTCTTAGTTAAACCAAATTTGAATGCGCCTTTATCAGTATGAAACATGACTGGTGTGAGACTGAAGTCAGTATGTCTGGTTGGAAGGCAGATGAGGGCTTGGGGGGGACAGAAAAAACTCCTGAGATCAAAGGGAAAAAGCTATATACACCTGTTTTTGACCTAGATGCTTTATTTAATAATTCTGTTTCAGAGCTCAGTTGTTAATGTGAATGCCTCACTCAGATGTACTTTTACTACAAATAGCATGCCTGAGGTAGTCACGATAGAATACAGTACATACTGCTGCTATGTCTGTGTATAACAGAAGGTAACAAAGAAAGAAACAATTTCTCACTTCATGGGAGAGGTCATCCCTGTTTTAGAAAATAGTCTACACGTAGCAAGAGCAAACTACCTTGGAACTTAACCTACTAGTAGTTAGGTGTTCTTGACTCAAGAAAGGCTGTCATTTTCTCAGTATATAAGGAACCTAAAGGACCTGGATATTCTTAAGGAAGTCTTAAGGGTGTTTGGACGTAAAACAGAAATCACAGTGGCTGTTCTGCTTAACAAATGGCATACGAGGGCCACCCAGTAGGCTGTTAGATCTCAAAAGACCAGCATTTAAATCCCTAGACAGGTGTTGATAGTTACTTAAGAAATGCAGAGGGAGTCTGAGTTGTGCTTTGCCCCCAGAACTTGAAAGAATGTGGCCCAGTCACCCCTCCTAGGAGTGCACTTTGTGTATGCTAAGAGGAACACAGGGTGGTGCAGTCACCCTGGTGGAGACCAGAGAGAGTGCAGCATTGCAGCTGTAGGGGTAAGGGCAAGGCAGTTTGGGAGGTACACCCCTTAAAGAAGGGAGGGGTTGTCCTCTGCAGTCAACCCATTGCACTCCCCCTTCCCAAAGCCTCACCAAGTGTGCTAATGATTAAGACCATGGAAAAATGGGGGTGCAGTCCCGATGGCTGCCTGGTTGAATACCACGCTCTATTGACTCCCACTTGGTGAAGGGAATAAATTTTCTGATAGACCAAGAGATGGTCCAGTGGTTGGCAAGCAACAGGGGCAAAAAGCCCAAGATAAAATCTATTGGCACATAAACACCCAGGGCCTAAATTGGGGCTTACTCTTAAACAGGGATTTCTACAGTGAAAATCAGACTTACTTTAGAACTCTCCTATAGCGAATATTAGGCTGATAGGAACTGCTAAAAAAGATATTTGAGTTTGGTCTATGCTAGTGAGATGGTCAAAAGGAGGCAAGGATCTGATGGGTGAGATGCATTTAAAGATCTGGCGTTAAATGTGGTAGGCACCTGCCTCAAAGTGTTTATCAAAAGTACCGACATAATTGTATTCTGCAATGAAGTTTTACCTATTTTCAAGGAGTTCCCATAGTATGAAAATACCTTATACTTTTGAGCTTATTTTTCTCTTTCAGGTCACAGAGGTGTTGGACATCTCCATGGAACTTGGCTGCTTCCTTGCAGGCACTTTAATCTCCTCCCAAGGCCATATAGTCACAGAAGAAGTCATGTCCTGCATTGAACCTATACGTGACTTCCTTACCATCATTTTCTTTGCATCCATAGGTAATGTGTTTTGAATGTCCTATGTTATTGAAATAGCTGTATTTGGACAGATTGTTTTCTGTGCCCGTGGGAACTAATGATAATTATCACATTTTCTGTTAAAAAGTGTGAGATTCAAAAACAAATTGTGCACTGAATATGACCAGTGTTCAAAAATGCAAGAAAAATAGCAATTCTCTTGACAGTATATTTGTTTGTTTATTTATATATTTGAGCAAATCATTGTTTATTAACCAAACATAAGCATATCTTGCACAGTACTTTTTGCAGTCCACATATATGATGCCTTTTCCCTTATTAAACAGTATCTATCATTACATAATACTGAACTTTAAAGAGATAAACAACTAATAGCAAAGACATTTAAATGGCGACATAAACAACTAATAGCAAAGACATTTAAATGGGCGGCCATGGTGGTGCAGCAGTTAGCATTGCCACCTCACAGCAAGAGGTTCTCTGGTTTGATCCACAGCTGGGGTGCCTTCTGTGCGGAGTCCGCATGTCTTCCCTGTGGTCACGTGGATTTCCTCCGGGTGCTCCAGTTTCCTCCCACATCCCAAAAACATGCTGTAGGTGGATTGGACACTCTAAATTGGCCCTAGGTGTGAGTGTGTGTGCATGTGTGCCTTCTGTGGACAGTTGGGCGCCGGGCTGGCAACTCGACACCGTAAAACTCCACACCGTAAAACTCCACTGCCAATCATGAGTGAACGGGTGATCCAGTGTGGCGACCCCGGAAAAGCCGAAAGAAGAAGAAGCAAAGACATTTAAATAATTTAAGAAGACTGCTTGTCTTAATATAAGAATGCATTGTAACATTACCTTCCTTCAGGTGTCCTATAGTAACCTGTCTCAGACTCTTCTAAATGATTCTTACTTCCTAATTACCAGCATTACTTCTTGCTTCATGGCCTAGAAATGTGTACACTTTGGTTCCTCTTTTTTTGTTATAAGTTTGTAAATTGATAAACTTTTGCTTAATACATATCTGTATTCCTTGCTTCCATACTATAAAACCATCTACTTGATTTATTGACTATGTGAACCGTTTAAAGGTATAAAGAAAAGCCAGAACTAGGGTAAGTAGAAAAATAGATTTATATAACCTCAAACCACACATTTTCTAGTGTTCAAAGTGAATCACTAACACGCATCCCGTGTTCCCTGTACAATTCGGGGGACCAAGTCAACCAACCACATTTCCATACAGCCCATCAGCATTCTCGTCCTCTTTGCCCTGAACATGCCCAGCTTCCTCTATTTGAGTTCCCTGTTACTCTTCATTATCCAGCCCATCTTTTTATTGTACCTCTGCCAGTTGTTCTCCTGCATCATTATAGCTACTTGGCACGTTGTTTCTTGAACTAAAGGACTGTATTTCCAGTATATTCTGGGATTTTTTCCCCCCAGTTTTGGTTGATCACTTTTTCCACTGTTGACATTATTGCGCCCAACAGTGCACTCTTTTGCATATTTTAATGATCCTTTTCCCAGAGTACCCAAAAAGAATAGATGTTTGGAGAATTTCCCCCTTCTCCGACCATATTTGTAAAATCAGTCCTTCCATTTGCCTTTTGTATTCATCCAGCTTGGAACATTCCCAAAACATAATGCATCCATTTACCTAGTGTATTACTTTAACATCTTTAGCATGTGCTATGAGCATTAGGATACATTCTACTGACTATATTTGGAGTATAAAAATATTTGTTGGAGACACTTCCATACAAAAATTCTGAGCTTTCTTATCTGAGTGATCTTCATGCCATGATATACCTCTTGCCACCGTCTCCCTAGTAAGCTTGTTCCAAACTTTCCTTTCCAGTCTTTCTCTACCTCAGCTTTGCTTTGATATTAAAGTCCCATGAGATTTTAAACAGATGGGAAACTGATCCTCATGGTACATAATCTAGAGTCAGTATTTCACTTAGGTATTTAATGCAGGTAGGTAACTATGCATGTTTGCAGATATCCTCTTTAGCTTCATTATGTATATGCCTGAAACCCCTGTGTATTAATTACTCTGTCACACACTTTTGATTTCAGTTTTGAACCTCTTCCAGGTATGACTTTGTTTTCTTAACAGCAAAAATGAATGTAAACAGTAAATAATCGAAAATGAATACACACAGTTATGTGAAGAGTTAACATTTTATAATACACACACGTGTGTGTGTGAGCATTTGTACACATAGTAAAAACTACAGAAAAACCTAGCCAAGCTAGAGTTTTCCGTGTGTGACACCTTAAACTTCCTGTAATAGAGGCCCATGGGAAATATACAAATGACCACTTAAGGACATTAAGTGTTTCAGCTATATGTCTTCTGAATGTCCATGACTTTTTACTTTTTTTTGTTAAATCTTTAGGGATACATTCAGGACAGTAAACCCAAACCCCAGTAACTGTGGACATTCATGTTTCAGCCTTCTTGTGACCTCATCAGCACAGCATAAGTGGACGATTTGGCTGTACTTTACAAACACAAGTTTGACATTATTGGCCTGAATATATCCGTAAACATTTACTCCATTCAACTGACCTCTGTCATTCTCAGCCTTTCTTATAGTTTTTCAGGTTTCTCTGCATTGGTACTGTCCCTTTCTATTTAGGCCTTCCTACCCGTTACAGGGTAATCTTCTAAGTACCATTGTTGGTACATTTTTCTTCTGCTTCCTTTTCCTACCCTATGTAGGATATTTGTCAGTACCACTGTTGGTTCCTTACGTGTTATATTTATTAAAAAGAAAACAACAAAGCTTATTTTCCTTTTCTCTGTGTTCCTTGGCAGTCAGCAAAATGTCCAACAAGCTTACAGGCTTCAAAAAACACACTTCCTGTGGACATAAGATCCCCAGTTCTGATGGCCATAGGGAGTGCATTTACCGCTTGGGCTCTTTCTTCCTTCTCTGCTGGAGCTCAAACACTGCTAAGAAGTTGGATAAAGGGAAGCTTGACTCTGCTTAAAAGAAGTAAACCTCCAGGAAGTGGCCTCACTATTCTCCTAGATCAGGTCCAACAATTGAGTCTCAAAACAGTCAAATCCTAGCTCATGCAAGGCCAAGTCACCTCAGATCCTGTCTCCCTGCTTCACACCAGAGATAATATCTCCTCAGCTCCATTCTCTTTTCCTACAGGCAATGCTGATGAGATTCTTCAGGCCACCTTCAACCAGCTCCTCTCTTAGGTCCTCCAAGAGCCTGTCTGAAGAAGAGGTGGATAGAAAGACGAGGAAGTTCTTCAGAGCTTAGATCCAGATGGGGGTGATCCTGGCTATGTCTTCCATCTGACCCATGAGCCTGCCATCCACCCAGCCTCAAGTGAAATCTCCTTTTATGATTCGACCTGTGGTTTCTGAGCCCTTGGATCCAAGATCTTCAAGAGTGTCCTCATCTGATTGAAAGACAGGTCTTTCTTCAACTCCAACTATGTTCCTGAGTTGTCTAGTTCTGACCCTTTTAGAGCAGGATGACTCTTGAAGCCAAATCGTCTGTGGCAGCTCCGGAGGATTAGGGTCAGTTCCGAACCTGTCAGAGCTGTCCTTACCCCTTAGAGCCTTGGTGTTGGATAGCTCCAGTCCATCTCCTCCTTGAGACAGGGTCTGTGAGGATTCAGGCACAACAATACAGGTTGCGTCAGCTCTGGTACAGCCAACTGCTGTTTTCCCTGGGCCTTCTGCCTTTGAGGTAGTGGAGAGGGCCTTATCTTTACTGAGAGAGTGGACATTCTTACCCCCCTTGGATCCTACTTGTGTCCCACTATCGAATTTGAGCTCGGAGCCTCTCAAGTCTATACCACTGGGACAGCCAACCCAATCAAGCCTTCAGTCAGTCCTTCCTCAAGACTACCCTATCACTTCCGATACCTCACAAGACCATCCCATTGATGAGATCTCTAGAAAGTGAATGTGTAAAGGAGACACCAAGATTCCCTCCAGGAATCTCTAACCAAAGACACCAGCTTTGATAAAGGGAAGGGGTCTCCCAAATCTACACCTGATGATGTCTCCTTTGGAGAGATTCTGGAACTTCTCAAGCAAAAAGATAAATGGTGTTCCAAACCCCCTTCCTAAGGGGAACCAGTGTTCCTGGAGGCTTTTGGGTCTGGCCAAGCTAAATCTTGAGTGGTCTTACTGGTTGATAAGTTGATAGACCTGGTCTCACACTGTACATGGGAGGAGCTGGATACCATGGAACCTATCCCCAGGTGACTAGATAAGTTTTTAGCTCCCCCAAAGAATACAGCCCACCTGAGGAAGGGAGTATTTGTAGATGTCATGGCTGTGGTGGCAGTCACTAAAAAAAGACCACGTGGAGCAGAGCCCTTAACAGGGAGTTTAGGGCCTTGAGCAATTTGGCAAGAGCGTTTGTACCTCAGCAGCCTTTACCCTGCAGTCGCTGAATTATCTGGCGCAATTTAGCAGGTTACAAAGAGATTTGAACAAGGAGCTCTCCAAATCTCTTTCTGGGCCATGTCCATGAAGGACCAAATGAAAGCTTCTTCACAACTGGCCACCGTTCAGTCCATTTCCATTGCATCCATGAGACTGATTTCTCATGCTGCTGAAGGTACCACAAGGGTGGTGGGTTCGGGCATAGCCATTAGGAGACATGCCTGGGTGCCCCTGTGCAATTTTGCGGAGCTCTTCAAGTCTGCCGTCATCAATGATCCCTTTGATGGATTACACTTTCCAGAAAAGAGCAAGACAGAAAGGCCTTGTCTCCCTTTGGGATCAGTTTTTCTACCTCTCAGAGACCCTTCTCTCGGAATCAGCGAGGCAGTAAGAAGATGTGGTTTTACAAGTCCCAAGGGCCTTTCCAAGACTCACAAGGAGATAGCTTCCCCTGGGGCAGAGGGGGGAACTCTTAAAGCAAAGACACTGCCCTCACAGCAGGGTGGCTTGCAGTTTTTTAAGGATACCTTCTTGGATAAAACCTACCATTGTTCCTGAAGGGTTGTCTGGCTGCTCTACCCTAGAGGCACACTGGGAGGGGGGAACCTGTCTCTGCAGCCTGGGCATCCATCATAAGAGATACTTGGGTGCAGAGGAACATATCCAGAGGTTATTTCATTATACCATTTTTCCAAATCCTCCCCGTGAAAGTGAAAAAGATTCCTAATGTACCACCCAATCAGAGGGAGGCAGCAGCCTTGGAAATAGAAAAGATGCTAGAAAAAAAAGAGTCATCCAGAAAGTACCCCCAGACCGGTTAGGGTCCAGAACCTATTCAATATTCTTTATAATGACAAAAAAGACAGGGGACTTGAGACCCATCCTGGATCTGAGCAAGTTAAATCACTATGTGAAATATTCAAAGTTCTGGATGGTCTTGATTCAGTCCATTTTCCCCCTGCTGTGAAAGGATGATTGGATGTGCTGAATAGATCTTCAGGATGTATATTGTTATATCAAAATGAGCAGGCACTCCAGAAAATATCTGCTCTTCCGGCTGGGAGCCAATCATTACCAGTTTAGAGCACTGTCCTTTTTCCTCACCACAGCCCCTGGGGTGTTTACCAAATGTATGGCGGTGGTAGCAGCTCACCTGAGACTGCTAGGATTCTGGATATTTACATATGTAGATGATTGATTTCTGACTGCTGCGACCAGGCATCTACTTGTACAAGTTCATCCATTTTATGTTTACTTTTAGTACTTGTACAAGCAAGGGACTACTCGCACCAGTTATGTCACCATCTGGGCATCACAGTCAACTACAAGTCACAGCTCACACCTGCACAGAATCTGGTGTTTGTAGGTGCTTCTCTAGACACAGTCAATCAGATAGCATCACTTCCTTCAACAAGAGTACAAACCTCAAATTCCAGGTCATGGATTCTTCTCCTCGATGACTAGTCTTGCAAGTCTTAGGGTCCATGGCAGCAGCAATAACTCTGGCTCCATTAGCCAGATTTCATACGCAGATTCTGCAGTGGACTCCTTTAATACAGTTCTCTATTCTTCAGCAGCCCTTGTACACTCCAGGATCACACAAGTTTTCAAGGAACACCTTCTTTGGTGGATCTGCTCAGATGAAGTATCTGAGGACCGTCCATTTGTTCTCCCTCTACTGGTAGCCACAGTGACCATGGATGCCTATCACCTGGGGTGGGGGGCCATTTCTTGAGAAGGACAATCTAAGGTACATGGTCCCAGAAGAGGCCAATGCACACATGAGTGTCCTGGAAATAAGAGCTGTAAATCAGACAGAACATTGTAAACCAGTGAATGCAGTGCTATTAAGAAGAATGGAAATTTAATGACTGAAACCAAAATTAAATTACTAAAGAGATGATTCAACAAATGAACTATTAGTTGGGAGATGGTGAAAAACACGAGGTCTATACTGACCAAACTTTTCCTTCAGAATAGTTCCTTTCCATTGTTAGCACTGAGGAAGTCATGTTTACCATACTGTATTTCCTGTTATTTGTTCTGCTTCTACGTTATGTTGACTAATAGTTCCTGAAAAGCACTAGGAGGTCTATATATGTTTTAATTTTTTATTCACTGCAGGATTACAGAAAATGTTCATGTCCTGCCTTTTCTTAACTTTTACTCCTCCTTCTCCTCTTGAATTTTATTTTGCATGTATTCTTCCCATAATTTCCATTTATTTATTTGTGATTTACTGATCTCATGTCCATTTTTTTTTTTATCTCCTTTACAGTATTCAGTGTTTAGTTACAGTTGGTTTAGATTTTAATTTCTATTTTCTAGTAATTGTTTATTTTTTTTTTGGGCAGCCAGTTACATAAAAATTAGTACGGCCTTACTATATGTAGGCAGTTCAAATCCTGTGTCCCAGCACAAAATAATAATTTCCTTAGTTACAACCATTTGCTGTCCTAACATTTCTGATAAAGTACTCTCTAGGGATTTTTAAAATCTGTCAACTTGTTACATTCTCATAAAACATGTTTACAATAAAATGTTCTTTCCCATGTGCCTGAGGAAAATTCTCTAAAGTCTGCTTTTGGTATAAAAATAACTTTGCAAACACATCAAAGCAAAAATCATAGACTTAGGAGCTGTACAGATGTTCTTCCATTGTGCATTGCCTTTTCATTCTGTCTTCCCAATGTTATCTACTGGCCTCTGAATTGATTCTTATTCTTATCATGCAATATTTTATAAGCCCTACCAAATATTCCCTTTTTAACAGCAGCTTTTGTTCTAGACTCAACTAAAAACTCTACCAGGACTGGTCTTTCATTTAATAAACCCCTGTGTCTTTCTCTTTGCCTGTACTCTACTGCCAGTCCATAGTTGTACTTGGCCTCATCTCACTCTGTTGACTTTATGTCTGTAGTTGTTTGTTCCAAAACCTTATCTCCTTTGCTAATCTTCTCCAATAAATTCCAGTCTCATTTTGCCCTTTTTCTACACCCCTACTTGCAGTCATCCCTATAGGTAAAAATCTCTTTTCCCCATTCCCTTGCTGACTTAGTGCTTAGAAACATTCTGCTATTTTGTGAATGTAATATTCTGCATGGTTGTCATTTTTCTTAAGACCCTGTATTCAGAATGCTACTCTTTCCTTAATTCTCGAACTCCCTATCCCGTTTCATCATCATCCATTCTCACTTTGACTTTTAAGTTTTGCTTGTGTTACAGATATGAGCCTTTAACTGTATCTTTAAAACATCTCTTCAAATTAGGTAATCCTAAACCACCGTGGTGTATGGAATAAATCAACTTATGTCATATAGCTGTTGCTCTCTTCCCCTCCAAAATATATTCCTTCAATTCTTTATTAATTTTGGTCAACAGTAAGTTCTCTGGTTGCTAAAAAATTGCCAGATGTGTGTTTAAAACTAAAAGTTCCAGAAACATTTTCACTGCTTCTGTCTTAATATCTATATTCATATTCAAAAGCTTTCAGTTTCTCAACATTTGTGTTATCTTTTGTTTAGTCTCTTCTCACTTATCTATATCCGCCGTAATAGAATTATTTTTAATTCATACTCATAAATACTTCACCGTATCATATCACTAAAGCAGTACATGTGTGGGTACATTGTTTACTGCTATAGCCTTTATTTTATCTTCATTTGATTTGTATCCAGAAAGAACTTGAAACTGTCTCACAGTGTTCCACCACAACACTAAAATATCCTTTTCTGGATTTTTCAAATAAAAAACAATATCATCTGCAAGTAAAGATAACTTTGATTATTATACTAGTTGTACCCTTGAATTTGTGTCTGTTATCATCAGACCTGTGCCTAGCCAAAAATTAGTATAAGCTTTGAGACAATGACCGTATGCCCGTTTATAATTTTCTTTGTAACTCTTAAGTTCTGATAACATTTACATTTTGAAAAAAATAGTAGATCCAACTTGAAAACAGTAATCCGATGATGTCGTCAGCACCACGTCTCCACAAAAGCTCGGACAGCCAAAGAACTGAAATCTTCAATTTATTCCGTACAAAAAAGTGTGACAAAGAGCACAAAACGAGTGGTTAAGCGCTTTCGTCTGCAACACATCAGACTTCCTCAGAACCATATTTACAATTGTAACAGCCCTATTTAAACAGATTTTGGCGCCAGTGGTCACATGACCCCATGTTGTTCCTTAAAGAACCACACTCCAAAATAAAAAAGTTCGAAATTACATCCATCAATAAGAGCTTATACATCAAACATCCATAAGCAAAACCCAGGTTCTCATGAATTCATCAAAAAATACATAAAACATTTAAAGGACAATCCATGCAATACTATACATTGGTGGCAAACCAGAACACAGTATAACAATAGTCATCAGTAATGATCATCCACAAGTAAATAAAACCTGTCTCTGTGTGTACTGCTGTGACTTCACCTAGTACAGTAATTTAAAAACTAAATTAAATGCAATGAAATATAATAAAACCTAAAAATATATTAAATACAACTGTGTGTATGTATAATAGAAAAAGTGCTGAATAAAACATACATAAGAGTTGTCAACCTACATATACTCCTAAAATTTTGACCAACATCAAGGAATGTAACATGAAGGTGTAAATAACTAATATGTAAATAATGAGAAATATTATGATACAGAGTAATAGGGTTCCTAGGATAAAAAGAGTGTAATGTAACCCGTTAAACAAGAATGGGGGAAGCGAAATATGTTGAATGTATTAAAATATTAAAACATTTACATTTTGTTAAAGGCCACTTTCATACCTTGTTTTTCAGAAAAAAATACCTGTGGTGTCCTAAGGGGTGAAATTCCACTAGTGATAGGTATGAATGAGTTACAGCAAAAAATAAAATGAAAAAGAAATGTACTGCAACCATACACTTGGAAAATGGCACTCTCGGCAAACAAGACACAGTCCTAACTAAAGTGTAAACATAAGTGAACTGCAAGACCAAAATGTCTTAAAATAACTCTCCGCACATTACTAAAATAATACCATAAATTTACCTGATACTTCAAAAAATATAAATAAGTCACTTCAGAACTTTAGAAGAAAACCACCAAAAAATAACCCATTCATATAAAATACTGGGTAAACCCTATTTATACACAACTTATGCATTCAGCCTAATCAGAGTATCCTTTTGAAATGAATTGGAAACAGTAACTCAGACAATAAAAAAGTAGTAAATGGAGTATGTGGTGGTCTAAGTCATGCGATAATTAAACTATCTTTTAGTGTAAAATTAAGGAACTCTAGTTTATAATGAGTAGTAGAGCTTATTCTATTAACAATGTGCTGTACTACATATTTTGTGTATCACAGTCTTGATCCCAATATATTTCACACACACGTACGCACAATATATATATATATATATATATATATATATATATATATATATATATATATATATACACATAATATACATACAGTGGATATAAAAAGTGTACACACCCCTGTTAAAATTCCAGGTTTTTGTGATATTAAAAAATGAGACCACAATAAATCACTTCAAAACTTTTCCCACCTTTAGTGTGACCTATAACCTGTGCAATTCAATTGAAAAACAAATCTATTAGGGGAAAAAATATAAAAAATTAAAAATGTACAATAAGCTGGTTGCATAAGTGTGCACACCCTTAAACAAATACTTTGTTGAAGCACCTCTTCATTTAATTGCAGCATTCAGTCTTCTTGGGTACACAACTGCCATCAGTTTTTAAAGAGACTGATTAACCCCAAATAAAGTACAGCTGTCCTAGTAGGATTTTCTTGACATTTACTCAGTTGCCTGCTACAGCAAAAGCCATGGTTTGCAGAGAGCTGACAAAGCATCAAAGGGATCATTGTTGAAAGGTATCAGTCAGGAGAAGGGTACAAAAAAATTTCCACAGCATTGGATTTACCATGGAACACAGTGAAGACAGTCATCAAGAAGTGGATGAAATATGGGACAACAGTGACGTTGCAAAGAACTGGACATCCCTCCAAAATTGATGAAAAGGGAAGACAAAAACTGGTCAGGGAGGCTGCCAAGAGACTCTCTGATCCACAATGTATTTACACCGTCCAGGAATCTCTGGGCTGCAGGTTTGGGTTTGTGTATGATTGCCAGTGATAGTGTAAGCAGGTGCTTGAAGTCAGGATTACAGAGGGAGATGAGTACAGTGAGTGTGTATTTGAAAGGACACTGAGCTGCTGATGTACGAAAGCAAACAGTTTCAAGAAAGAAAAAAAACATATTTTTGGAGTGAAAACTGGGAATACAGGTCTGTGCTCTGGAAAATATAAGTCTTAATCCTTTTTGTAGTGACTATCACTGTCCTAGCTGTCCTAATCCCCTTGCTAAAGGATTTAAATTTGACTATCACCTTCATAATCTTTTTACTAAATTTTTCTATTGATAACAGTTTGCTTTACCTTTATTTTCTCCCTAATTTCAACAGTTTAAAGCCAAAACACTAAAGACAGCTGATACTTTTTTCTGTTGTACTTACTTTCACTGGAATCTACCCACTCCCTAGTCTTCCATTCTTTCCATCCTAGTTCAGCCTCTTGTTTGGCCACTACCCCCTTTTATCCCCTCCCACCAGCTGGAAACCGCCTCTGAAGTTACCTGTACTAGGCATTATTTCTTTTTGGCACCACTTGCAAACCCTCTACCTCAGCGTCCTCCTCACCTTGGTACTGGGCTGCGTTTTTTAGGGCTGCTTGACTCCACTCACGTTAGGCTGGCGAAATTGTATTTTTGTGTGTATGTATTATTGGTTGCCTGTGCTGCTACTGTATTTTTTTGCTTGTATTACTTACACAACTTAACCTGTCTGTCCAGAGCCTGTATTTCCCCAGTTAGTTGCTTAAGTACAACTACGTCATAGCTATAAACTGTATTTTAGGTTACTGCAATATTATTGGCTTATCCTGCAAGTTTCTGGGATAATCTTTGTATTATAAGAGGTTTCAGTAAAAACGCTGGGTCAATTTCAGTGTCGTAGTCAACTCTGACGATTTTACCCTTTTAAGAGCATGGCTATAACCATCGCTACTTCTAAGTACTTAAATGCTGCGCTAAGATCGCTACTGTAAAGTAACCGGCTGGTTAATATTCTGTGTTGCATACATGCAACAACTCCAATAACGCTGTAAAGTCACCCGAGATACCTTGGGGCTATTACGCAAGGAATTTTTACTCTCCACTCCGTATACTGTACATGAAATACGCATCTGTTTTTAATGCTTTTGTGTGTATGTTTCCTGCTGCCTACTCCTGAAATGTTTAGGTGCAAAGACCCTACAATTAAAAAGAGTCTTATTTTTCTTTATTAACGAACCTTAAAGGTTCTTTTTTCCCTTCCAGTTACAAGATTAGGGGCCAGTAGTAATTAAGTGGAACTGAAGCGTTACTCTTCTTATGTACACCCAAAAGGAATTTGGCGCCAATTTCTAACACGCTTCTGCAGGTGGGTTGTTGTCCATAATTCCCTCAATGGTGGTTATTTTTATGGAAACCCTCTGGCAATTTTTAGAGTTTAGCTATACAAGGCATTTTTTGACTTGCGATATGGTATTACCTGCGAGTGGTTTCACTAAGTCATATCGATGGATTTTGCATTTGGTGGAATTGAGTGTTTTTTCTGATAGGTCTATTCAGAGCCAGGCTTTAATTTCTGGTAACTACAGTAGTATACTTAGTGAAGTCACTTTGAGGTCTGGTTTATCTCACACTTGGAGAGCTTGCAAAGTTGTTTGCCTAAACTTATGGTTCTAATCAGGCTATTACTAATTCTATAATTACAATTGTTTCATTGAGTTAACATTCTTTTAAAACAACGGATACTGCCCATCCTGATACTTGTTTCACATGTGATTTTCCATGTTCAGAATAATTTCAATATGTATGTGATACTTTTCTGTAATCTGTTTGACCAGCTCATACACTGCACTAGTGACAAAATTATTTAAAGTGCGATTTACAGCTAAGATATTATTTACTGTGATTTCTTGTTTTACCAAATGTAAAGTTGTCTTCTGTGTCTTTGTGAAATTGAACTGTGCATGCATTGGCTGTGTGTAATCCTCAGCCTCACTGTTGACCTGGATATTCCCATTTCCCTTTCTTCTTTTATAGAAGGAGAATTAGGAATTGCATTCTTGTTGTTTGAGTTCTGTATACTATTGTTCTTTACTGATTTCTTTGCCTTTGCAAACCTAATTTTTTTCACTTGTCCTCCAAGCTTATGCTCTCTCTTTCTTCCTTTGTATATAACCCCTCCTTTTTGCTCTTTTTCTTCCTCCTTTCTCTCTCATCCTCATATCAACATTACTTTATTGCTGATATTCTCTCCTTCTAATCTCTCACCTTGTCAATTTTACTATTTCTCTATTTTCTAGTACTTCATGGTCTTTTCCCATAATTTCCCGTTTTCCTCTCGCTCTCTTACCTACAACGTGCTAACTCAGAGTTCTCTTTTTTTCCTCTCTTTCAGTAAAGTGATCTGGGTGCTCCCTCCCTGCCATAAACCTAAAGGATAATCCTCTTACTAAATCTGAAGAGGCACCTGAAGCTGTTTGCTTGCAAGGCTTTTTTAAGAGTAAACTCCAAAAGAAGCATTGATGTTCATTGTGTTTCACGGTTGCAGTCATTACACTTGGGTTATCCTGCTGGCAGGCTACCCGCAGTCTGCCCGAATTCCAAAGTCTAAGTCCGGCGTCGGTTGCTGTCACCTCTTCCTTGCCGTCAGTGCGCCAGGGGTATAAAAGATGCAGCCGACGCCATTTTCTTCAGTCTTTCTTGCCGCACGGTGCCCGAAGCAAAAGCAGTTCACAAGTGCCGGTCGGCTGACTCCTGTTTCAAAAACGAATCTCAGATCTGAAGTCTTCATTAAAGCTAAGTACCCCGTTGGGGAAACTTTTTTCTTGTTCCAGTCCGATGTCAGAAAAAGTTAACAATTGTATTTCTTGTGGCAAGCAAATACCTCATAAGGATTTTCATTCTTACTGTATTCCTTGCCTAGGCCCTGATCATAACGTTGCTAGCTGTCGGGTTTGTGTTAGATTTAACCAACACACTATTAAGCGTCGGTTCAATTTTGCCTTTCATTACTTTGGCCGAAGATTCAATTATATAATGCCTTCGGAACAGCCGACAACCGGAGTTTATAAAAAGCGCAAGGAAAAAGAAAAGGACAGGCATCCGAGGTCCAAAACCGATATGAGGTTTCCGCTAAGCCAGTCGCCGGTTCTCAGTGAGGCGCTTTCGCAGCCCCTGGTGCCCGGTACCTCAGAGCCACAGGCCGCTGACGACTCCCATGTGGAGCCAGCTAGGCCTCTGGATACTCAAGGTATTGGACACTCGGAAACTATTCCCTCAGATGGGTCCGGAGCCGCTGAGCAGGCATCGGCTTCTGAGGGTGTTTTCAGACCTACACAGTTATATGTAAAGCCTACTTCAGCTTCCAAAGCAAAGACGAAAACAGTTCTAAAGACAAAGAAACAAGTACAGCATTCTCCTGGACAGACTACCATGCCTAAAAAACAGATGCTCAAAATGGCCAAAGGCCTAATTACCTTGATCAGTGGTTCCCATCCACCTCCTGACAAGAGGCCTAGGCAAGAAACAGAATTTGAATCTTCAGATCAGGTTTCCATTTCCTCTGACTCCTCTTCTGAACAGGAATACTCTCTTCCTCCTTATGAGGATTCTGATGCTGAAGAATCTATCCCTTCAGCCTCACCACCTGAGGATTATTCTTTTCGGGAAACCCTACATACCATGAGGGAGCACTTCCACTGGGAGAGCCACGACTATTCAGAATCTAAGAAAAGACTTAGAGATTTCCTTTTACTACCTCAGCACAGGCCTTTGGCAATTCCTCCTGTGTTAGACATTGTAGATGATGTATTTTCAGAGTCCGGACTTCCTCCTGACTCTTTACCTCCTGCCCCTGTTAAACCTGACAGATACTACAGGGTTCCAGATTCACATAAATCTCTTTATAAAAACCTTGCTGCTGACCCGGAAACTATTTCTCAGGGTCCCAAAGGGGTCAAGGCTTCTATTGCAAAAAACCCTATCCCCTATGATAGAGATTCAAGGGCACTAGACAGACTGGGAAAAAAGTTTTACACTTCTGCAACTTTGGCTGTGAGGGCTTTAATTGTCAATTTCATATGCTTAAATATCAGCAATACTTAATGTCAATGCTAAAACAGAAAATGTTGTCAAATTCTGATTGTGCAGAAAATAAGGAAATGCAGGATTTACTGCATGCAAATGAACAAGTGGGAAAGCATACATTGCAATGTGGTTTTGATTCTCTGGAGGCCTCTTGCAGGGCTGCAGTTATGGGTTCTGTCATTAGGAGGCATGCTTGGCTAAAGGAACAGAATCTGCCTGATCATGTTAAAGCAAAGTTATTAGATGCTCCATTACAGCATGATACCTTATTTGGTGTTAAAGCAGAGGAGATGTTGAAGAAAATGGAGGACAAAGCAAAATCTATGCAAACAGTAAAGGATTTCTTACAGGTACAGCCACCCAGATTTAGCAGGAACTGGCCTACAAAGAATTGGTCCTTTCCAGTGTCAGACAGGCCACAAAGAGGCAGATCCCAGCCCCAGGACTCATACAGGCCTAAACAGTGCGGCGCTTCTACCTCCAAAAGTGGAGAAGACAAAACACAGCCATACAGGAAACAGTCCCAATGACTTTCCTCTGCTAGCACCAAGCACTTATCTTTTGGCAGCCCCCTTAGGGGGAAAACTAGCACTTTTTCACAAAACTGGCACATGATCACCCAGGACAAATGGGTCTTGAATATAGTGTTCCAGGGCTACAGGTTCCACTCTCACACCCTGCCAAGGCATGTCAAACCTGCCACACAATCAATGGGCAGAGGCACAAAAACAAGTTTCATCCCTCATGGACATGAGGGCCATTCTGCAAGTACCACAGCAAGAGCAGGGACAAGGATTTTACTCAAGACTTTTCTTGGTACCCAGAAAAGACAGAGCCTGGAGACCAATACTGGACCTGTCTATTTTAAATACATTTCTGGACATTCCAAAATTCAAACTGTCGACTGCAGCAGCTTCTGCCCATGCTGGGCAAGAAGGCTTGGCTTGTAACTTTGGACGTAAAAGAGGCATACCTGCATATACCAATCAGACAGTCTTGCAGAAGATACCTGAGATTCATAGCTGGCTCAATGCACTACCAATTCTCTGCACTGCCCTTTGGCTTATCTACTGTGCCCAGGGTCTTCACAAAATGCCTGGCACCAGTAATTGCATTTTGCAGACAAAGAGGAATTCAAATATATCCTTACTTGGACGACTGCCTTACTCAAGCAGGGAACAAGGACATTCTACTAAGGCATCTGGCATTTGTAAAAAGATTACTAATTTGCCTAGGGTACACAGTAAACGAAAAGAAATCAAAATTAGTAACCTCTCAGGAGATAATATTCCTGGTTGCAAGCTTAAGTACAACTGCCCAGATGGCTTATCTCACGTCAGACAAACAAAGGCAACTGACTTCTTACTTCAAAATGTTGGCAACAAAGACCCAGTTATCTACAAGAAAAAATCTGCAGGCTTTGGGCTTCATGGCATCCTGCATTCTGCTAATTCCATATGCCAGAATGCATATGAGGAAACTACAATGGTATCTAAAAAGTGTTTGGACTCAACATTGTCACAGCCTGGAAACGTTAATTACCCTCATTCCTTGCCTGCAACAGGAGTTTTGATGGTGGCCACAGGCCTGTCACCACAACAATGGACAGCCATTCACCCTACCCACAGCCAGGCAGTCAATAACAACAGATGCTTCAGATTATGCCTGGGCGGCCCACATGGCAGGAAAATGAATTCAGGGCACATGGCCCACAAGCCAAAGTCACCTTTATATCAATCAAAAAGAGATGCTGGCTGTTCAAAATGCCCTGACAGCTTTCAAGGATCTACTCCATCCAGGACAACTACTGATAAGGACGGACAATACTACAGTCATGTGGTACATAAACAAACAGGGAGGCACTCATTCCTACCCCCTCTGCAGACAAGCCATGACCTTGTGGGACACAGCATTGACTTATCAGGTAACCTGCAAGCACAATTCCTGCCAGGAAAGAAAAATACTCTGGCAGACGAACTAAGCAGAAACCTCATGGATCCCCATGAGTGGAAACTGGATCCACAAGTCTTCAGCATGATAATAAAGAAATGGGAATGCCCAGACATATATCTATTTGCCTCCCCTCACAACTGCCAACTACAGAGATTCTGCAAAAGGATGTATCACAAGCAAGCATGGAAAGTGGATGCTCTATCATTCAGCTGGAAAACCTTAACAGTATATGCCTTTCCTCCTCTGCCGCTCCTCCCCAAGGTACTCCTAAAGGTCAGACAAGAGAAGCCAAAAATGATTCTGATTGCTGCAGACTGGCCCCGCCAGCACTGGTACCCAGTCCTAAAGAGCTTGTCTCAAGGCCCAGCCTGGACATTGCCTCTAATTCCTCATTTACTGACCCAATGAAACAATCAGATTGTGCACAGCCATCTCAGAACCCTAAATCTGGCAACATGACAGATAATGTAGCCATTCAGAACACACCTCTCTCTAAAGCAGTGATGGATGTTATTTTGGAGGCCAGGAGGCCCAGTACCAAAACATCTTATGCTGAAAAATGGAAAAGATTCTGTGCTTGGAACCAGGCACAAGGAATTGACACATTTGTACCAGATATTCATCAGATTTTACAATATCTAACTGAGATGCTGAACAAATGCCTATCCTTTTCATCAATCAAAATCCATGCCTCTGCCATTTCAGATCATTACAATACGGAACCACCAATTTTTTCACATCCGTTGCTAAGACAGTACCTCAGAAGGGCCAAAAACATTAGACCTCCAAGGAGAGCACCAATACCTGCATGGGACCTCAATTATGTCTTGGAAAAACTCACACTGCCACCTTTTGAGCCAGCCAATACAGCTGAAATAAAGTTTTTATCTTGGAAGACAGCTCTGCTCCTAGCAATAACCTCTGCAAGACGAGTCTCAGAGTTATAGGCATTCATGGCTGTGGAACCTTTTATAATTTTCCATCCAGACAGGGTTTCTCTGAGGACGAACCCAACATTTATGCCTAAGGTAATGTCCAGTGTGGCCCTTAACCAAACCATTCATTTGCCTACCTTTTATCCAAACCCACAAAATAAGGGTGAGAGACTCCTGCATTCTTTGAACATACACAGACAGCTACACTTCTTCTTGGACAGAACTAAAGCTTTCAGAAAGAATGAGCAACTCTTAGTAGCATATGCTGCAGGATCATAAGGAAAGGCCATCTCAAAGCAGACTATTTCAAAATGTATAGGCCACTGCATTCGTCTCTGCTATTCACTTCATGGCAAATCAGTGCCTAAGGGCATTAGGCCTCACTCAACCAGAGCAGCAGCCTTCTTCAGAGGAGTACCAACCAAAGACATTTTAGAGGCTGCAACTTGGAGTTCAGTGCACTCTTTTACCAAGCACTACCACTTACCTCTCTACTCTAAATCCAGAGCAGGCTTTGCCAGTGCAGTTCTGCAGGGCCTTATAGCCTCTCCTAATCCTATTTAGACCCAGCCACCCAACCTCAGCTTTGGGATTCAACCCAAGTGTAATGACTGCAACAGTGAAACACGATGAACATAGTACAGTTGTGTACCTACCATAAATGTAGATGTTCGAGTGTATTCACTGTTGCAGTCCAGGTTACCCACCCACCATCCCCCTTTTCTTTGCTGGGACTCATCTGTACTTCTCTATCCTATACAAACCTATGTGTTATATTTGCTTGTAGATGAAGGAACTGTTTATTTTTGTGCATGCATACTTATTGGCATAATTTTCAGCCTACCAATTTGGGGGCACCTGACATCTGGGGCAAGAAAAACTGAAGAAAATGGCATCAGCTGCATCTTTTATACCCCTGGCGCACTGATATCAGGGAAGAGGCAACAGCAACTGACGCCGGACCTAGACTTTTGAATTCGGGCAGACTGCAGGTAGCCTGCCAGCAGGATAACCCAAGTGTAATGACTGCAACAGTGAATACACTCGAGCATCTACATTTATGGTAGGTACACAACTGTACTTTTCATGTATGTTTATCATCAGTACCTGTACTGACTATACTTATTTGGTAACTCCTGTGTGAGAGATCTAGCAGCCAAACGCAGACCCCTACCCACTACCTCTACCTAGTCTTTTTTACCATACCTCCTTATGTTGGAATTAAGACCCCTGCTTTTACCTCTCCCAGTTGCCTTTTTCCTGCTAACCACTAGATGGCAGCATTCTACCAACATATTCTGTAGCTTTTAAGTATCTAGCCTATAAGTCCTAATCCTTTTTGTAGTGACTATTACTGTCCTAGTTGTCCTAATCCCCTTGTTAAAGGATTTAAATTTGACTATCACCTTCATAATCTTTTTACTAAATTTTTCTATTGATAACAGCTTGCTTTTCCTTTATTTTCTCCCTAATTTCAACAGTTTAAAGCCAAGACAGCTGATACTTTTTTCTGTTGTACTTACTTTCCAGCTCTACCTGCTCCGTTCGCCCTGCGGGCTCACTCCGCTCCCCTACCCCCAAATTCCTCCCACCCCACTGCAGCTAACCTTATAATTCATTAAACCACACCCCTTCAGTCATTATCCACTAACCTAATTAACCTCGTTATATACTTATCAAGCCACTCCCTCCTTTCCTCTTTATCTTCTTCTTCTAATCCTTTAACATAGTCCCACCCCTAATCCCTTATACTCATCTCTTACTTAACAGACCCTCCCCTTACTGCCCCTCTGTTCTCACTTCATTCTCCCTGTATTCACACTTAGTACATACCAACTCTCCCTATATCTCTTACCACACTCCATTCACTATGTCCATCTCTAACTTTAAAACACGCTCCAACATGCTCCTCTTATCTGTAATACTTTTCCCTCTGCTTCTATCCTATAAACTCACTTGCTTTGAATCCCTACACCTAACTAAAATTCCTCCCTCCTTAAAACAAACTACCCTTCTCACCCTTTCAACTTCAAATTCCCACTGTAACATTACATCCTCATCAGCCTACCTTCAACCTCATTTTCATAGAGCAATCCATTTCAAATATTTCCAAACCAAAAGAACTATCCCTATTCTAGGTAAAGTACTGAAACTGTCTCTTATGCCACAACAGTACCTACTACTACATGGCGACATTCATCCTAACCCTGGCTCAAATTCTAATATCCCTTATTCCCAATCCCCCCATCCAGACACCTCCTGCACCCCCTCTACTAGCAAAAACTCTCTCCTCATAGCCCACCTAAACAAATGTAGTTTAAATAATAAAATTAACCACCTACATGCCCTGTTAGACTTACATTCCTTTGATATCCCATGCCTAACTGAAACCTGGCTCAAACCAACCACTAAGGGCAATGATATTATCCTCCCAGGCTATAACATAATTAGATTAGACCACCCTAACAAAAAAGGAGGTGGGGTTGCAATATTATATAAATCTGAGCTGCATCTCTCTGCCCTAGGTATTGCACATCCTTCACCTTGCAATGCCGAATTCCTAATGGCCAAGCATTCTAATTAATGCTAATAAATCCATTTATATTATCTGCTCCTACATCCCCCCGGGTAATAACATTAATACCATTGAAAACATCCTATGTTGGCTCTCCTCAGATTTCCCCCAAGAAACCATACTCCTTGGTGATCTCAACATTGACTGGAAAAGTTGCACTGCCAATAATCCTACTACCCACATAAACCTTCATGGCTTTTATCAAACCATCACCCGCCCTACAAGAACTCACAAACCTAGCATTAAACAAATCACTTTAGATTGGATACTAGTTAACAGTAACCCCCAATTTTTATAAAACAGGCATACTTCCCGATGATATCAGTGACCACTCTCTTACCTTTAAAACAAAGCTAAAAGCCTCATTACCCAATCAAGTAAACTTCAGAACCACCCGAAATACAAAAAATCTAAACCCAGTTAACTTTCAAGCTGAGTTTAAAGCTTGCAATTGGACCCCCCTAAAACACTTACCTCTAGAGGAAGCTGTTTCATACTTTAACAGTACATTTTTACACATTCTAGAGCATCATGCTCCTTCTCGATTGATCAGAATTACAAACAAACCAGCTCCCTGGCTCACAAGAGAGACTAGGCAAAAAATGCGACTTAGAAGTATAATCTGGATTAAATGGAGACATACAAAAAGGCAACTGATCACTTAAACTTTCATCAACTGAGAAATGCCACTAAGAAAGCCATATTCATTGACAAAAAAAACTATTACCTACAATTCCAACAAACCCAATATCAAAACCCACAAAAATTCTGGTCAGGAATAAATAAATTACTTCATCCTGGCCACTCTAAAACACCTACCCCCTCTAATTTGACTCAACATTCTTCCACCCAGACTGCTGACACTTTCAACACATTTTTCTCTGAAACTGTCCAATCTCTAGCCAATTCTTTACCAGTAGTGTCCACCTCTAACTTTCCTGTGTCGACTAGTTCATTACCCTTATTTCAACTACAACCCATTCCCACATCTCTCATACACAACCTACTTCTGAAACTCAAACCTTGCACCCCATAAGCTGATCTCCTTCCAGCTGAATATCTGAAATTAGTGGCTGGAGTACTTGCCTTCCCCATTTCTATCTTAATTAACAGAACCATTACAGAATGTTCCATCCCTAACATCTGGAAAGTTTCACATAGTATCCCTCTCCACAAGGGAGGTAACTCAAGTGAACTTTCAATCTTCCGCCCAATAGCCCTACTCTCACCTATAGCAAAAATTATGGAGAGACGTATTCATCGCCAACTTCTTACTCATCTCCTCCAAAATCACCTTCTAGTAGACAGCCAACACTGTTTTAGACCATATCATAGCACCACCACAACTCTCCTATTCTTTACAGACTGTATAAATAAAAATTGAAATAACAATCTCCTATCTTCTGCCATGTTTATTGACCTCTCCAAAGCATTTGACATGGTGAATCATGAACTATTGATAGACACACTTAAATCTCTCTCATTAGATACACGAATAGTCAAATGGTTTCAATCTTACTTAGAAAACAGACAGCAAGCAGTCCTCTGGGACAATGAACTGTCCTCTCTGCTCCCTATTACTCTCGGAGTCCCACAAGGATCAATTTTGGGACCGCTCCTCTTTACTATATTCATTAATGATCTGTCAGCCTCCCTTCCTCAAACCACCTGTATACAATATGCTGATGACTCAACCTTAATCTGTGCCACCTCCTCGCCTTCCCAACTTCATGCCACAACCCAAAAAATATTTACCTTAGTAGAAAACTGGTTTCATCAAAGCTGTCCCCTCCTTAACATTAAAAAAACTAAATTGCTATTGTTCACTCCCACTCAAAAATCCCCCACCATAAACTTCACAGTCATCTCTAAAAATGGTACATTAATAGCTCCTGACATAACCACCAAACTTTTAGAGATAACAAATGATCACAATCTTAATTTTGACACTCATATCAATCTAACTATCAAATCAGTTAATAGAAAACTTTGTTCCCTGTACAGAATTAAACCCTTTCTTACTCCTTCAGCCAGGACTACTATTGCCCAAACTCACCTAATCTCTACTCTCATCTGTGCCTCACCAATTTATACAAACCTCTCCAAAAGCAATATAAATAAGTTGGCAACATCTTATAACAACATAGCCATATTTGCCACTGATGCCCCATTTCATACCCACCACTGCAAAAATCTCAAACTTCTTGGATGGTTAGAACTGTAAAGCCAGTTTCTTTTTCAGCAACTCATAATCATTCACAAGATTCTGCATCATCCCTCAAATACTCCCATACTCAGAAACCTTATTAGCCCCTATCAAAATCTTTTAACCTTACGATCTGCCAACACAGTACTTGTCTCTACCCTAAAATCAAATGACAAATCTGGGGACTGTCTATTTACTAACTCGATTGGTAACCCTTGGAACAAGCTTCCAAGAGAACTAATATCCCTGACATCCACTCCTCTTTTCAAAAAACAACTTAAAATCTTCCTAAAATCACAGTGGTTATGTCCATGCTCAAATCCTGACTGACACTGTCTCCTTTTTGCTTCTCATTTTTAAGTCTATTGTACTGGATTCCTCTTGCTTTGCTTATTTCCCTTTTTTAACTATTCCCAAAGAATTTTTGTTAGCCCATGTAACAACTCTCTGTGTTATGTTAATCTCTATGGCTGTACTTGTAAAGAATGTGTATACTAAGTATGTTTAAAGTTTAAGCTGAGTCTTAATAGTCAAAAATCCTTTTTAATTATGTTTACAAAATTTCGTTATTATATTTGGAGCTTTTCTCCCCGGGCCTCCGCTGAAAATGGACATATATCCAGTCGGACTTTCCCGGTCAACAGATGTAAAGTAAAATAAAATAAATAATGACTGCCACCAGGAGACAGAGGAGTGATTTCTGTTTGCCAGGCACCAAAAGAGAGAGAGAAAGTATACAAAGTAAGAGTTAGTTTGACTGTTGCCTGCCAAACAAGACTGTGGTATGTTTGCTAGGCATGCATCAGGTTAAACTGAAGCTGTTATCTCCTTCTTGAATTGTTTATGTAAGACTAATGAAAGCAACATATGCTGCCACTGCTGCTACAAAAGTTGGAAATGAATAATCAGTTATGCTCTCTATCTGCCCTTATGTTTAGGGGGTATCAGTTTGTGTAGCAAACAGCTACTGGTAAATTATTTTCTATATCCATAAACTCCTTGCAAGATGCCCTGTTCTAATCGATTTAAAAAAACTTTTGCTTTACTACTTTCAAAACAACCCAAAGCATTTCTTATTACTGAAATGAAATGTATTTCTAATCGCTTTAAAAAACTTTTGCTGTACTACTTTCAAAACAACCCAGAGCATTGCTTATTACTGAAATGAAACATATTTCTATGTGATTTGAACTGACTTTCTTACATCCGAGTTGAATAAGTGACCTTACAGCTGTTACAGCCTCCTATTGAAAAGTCTGTGTTCAAATAATTAGAACTGTGTGGCCCAGAATGTGTTATGAGTTGGGGAACAATGAGAGAAATCTGATAGTTACTACTCCAGTGACCATTTTTACATTAGGGAGCTGCAGCAGATGATTCACTGCCAGTGGCTGCAGGTTCATTATTCCCTCTTCAATATAATTCATGTATATTTTCCTTGCCACTGCTCCCTGGACAGTTAGCTGTCTACCCAATGTGGTTGCAGGCTTTTAGTTTTTTACCCTTATCTTGGTGATGTCCCTCTCAACAGATATTTACCAAGCAGTGTTGGGAATGCCAAACAATGGGAAACTTGCTGCGGCACACAGAACAACAGCCTTGAAATAGAAGCCAGTAAAAATACTTTGTGCATACTGATTTTATTAGAATGTTTTTAAGCATATACTGATTTTAATAGAATGTTAAGTGCTTTCAGTCCACATAGGAAACTTCATCAGAACATAAACAATAAAGTAAACATTTGCATTTAAAAAACTTGCACTAGAAATCACATGGCCGTAATCTTTTTCCTCTTTCGGCTGCTCCCGTTAGGGGTCGCCACAGCGGATTATCCGTTTCCATTTCTTTCTGTCCTCTGCATCTTGCTGTGTCACACCAATCAACTGCATGTCCTCTCTCACCACATCCATAAACCTTATCTTAGGCCTTCCTCTTTTCCTATTACCTGGTAGCTTCATCCTTAGCATCTTTTTCCCAGTATACTCTGCATCCCTCCTCAGCACATGTCCAAACCAACGTAATCTTGCCTCTCTGGCTTTGTCTCCAAACCTTCCAACCTGGGCTGACCCTCTAATATACTTATTCCTAATCCTGCCCACCCTTGTCACACCCAGTGCAAATCTTAACATCTTTAACTCTGCTACATCCAGCTCTGACTCCTGCCTTTTTGTCAGTGCCACTGCCTCCAACCCATATAACATAGCTGGTCTCACTACCCTCTTGTAGACCTTCCCTTTCACTCTTACTGGTACTAGTCTGTGACAAATCACTCCTGACACTCTTCTCCACCCACTCCATCCTGCCTGTACTTTCTTCTTCACCTCTCTTCCACACTCACCATTACTCTGAACTGTTGATCCCAAGTATTTAAACTCATCCACCTTCGCCACCTCTACTCCCTGCATCCTCACCATTCATCTAGCCTCTCTCTCATTCACACACATATTTTCTGTCTTAGTCCTGCTGACTTTCATTCCTCTTCTCTCTAGAGCATATCTCCGTCTCTCCAGGGTCTCCTCCACCTGTTTCCTACTCTCACTACAGATCACAATGTCATCTGCAAATGTCTGATCTCGTCTGTCAACCTGTCCATCACCATTGCAAATAAGAAAGGACCATAATGATCCTTGATAATCTATGGTAATGTAATTGTGGGTATTTTATTGTATTTTCTTAATTATAATATGCCTGCTTATAAAGTGATTTTTAGTATTTAAGTGGATGACTGGCTCTATTAAAATTAGTGCATGCTTAAAAATGTTCTGTTAACATAATTGTATGCTTGAATTGTTTCTACTGGCTTCTGTTTGAGGATTGTTGTTCTGTGTGCCACAGCAAGTTTCCCGTTGTTTGGTTTGGTCAGTTGCTTGTGTTGGTTCACTAGTACTGAGGCTTGGGAAAACCTGCTTCTGAAGCTCGAGTCTGTCAACTATTACTGCCCTACCTGCAAGGAAGTGTGGATGGACCATCATCTGAGGCATTTGCTTCATGCTGGTTGCAGACCACATGTAGGAGAATCAGTCCTCCTAGTGGGCAGGTGGAGCTTCTGCTGTAAAAAAAAAAAAGAACCTAGCCCATCTTTCAGAGATGGAGCACACTGATGTTTTAACTAGAAGCACCGTGCAAACTCAGATAAAAGACGGAGGACTTAAAAAGATCATGCACAAAAATAAGACCACACACAAAGATGGCATCTGCTGTGATCATACAGTGAGTTTCTTGTCCATTAGTGTGGTCTTCTAAAAATGAATCCATTGAAATCAAAGCAAGAATAGTGAAAGGCACAAAGTGTTGAGCTAGACTGTTTTTATAGTTAACTCGGCAGTCTCACAACTGTGGTAAAAGGACAAACACCTAACAAATTAATGTTAGTATGCACTCTGCATTTGCAACACTTCATTGCAGTAAAAACACACTCACTAAAACACAAACAAAAGCAACAAATGAATGAGAAGAACCAAAAGATTTCAAAAGAAAAAAAAATAACTACAAACATATCAAAAGACTTAAATACACAGTAAAACCTCATCAGACTGCTTGAGAAAACTGTAAAGTTAATTGCTTTTGATAAACCTGATTTTCAGTCATCCCAGTTTGCAAATACAGGATTCCTTTAAAATGAACTCTGCTAACTTACATAATAATTTTGTATTAAATGTGCTCGAGTGTTAATTTAGCTAAATCATGCTTCATGTTTACAAAAAAGAACTAGTGCATAAAACAGTTTTATCCAAACAGACACAAATGATCATAATGGTTTGCATGTTTTATTATCTGCTGTGCTTTGTGAATACTGTATTTCAGGTCTGACAGTTAAACTTTAATCCGATCAGTATATAAATAAAAAATACTCCACAAGCCGACCAGTTCTTGCAGAAGCAGTATAGAGTAATATGACTTGATCTCTTTTGCAACTTTTATTCAGTAGTTTAATTTCATCAAAATGCGTAGGTTTTTCAGACACCTGAACAGGAGTGGACTCCATTCCTAAGTCAGGGTACAATTATCTTCTCTTTTGTATATAATGTATGGTCAACTTTATTGGTTGCCTTATGTTTTGCTTATTTTCTTTTATTGTGTTCACAAGTTGTACTACTTTGTTGTTGTCTTAATATGTGAACTACTTTGTTATTGTTTTAATGTTTGTAACCATTGTTCAATTTTTTTTTAATTCTGTTTAATGTGTACTGTGGAGTTTTTCTCCTCGGGTCTCCGCTGAAAATGGGCTCATACCCAATTGGACTTTCCCGGTAAACAAATGTCAAATAAATAAATTAGAGTTCATTAAATTAGTATTATTTCAGCCTTTCATGTTAGCAAAGTTTGTCTCAGCACCCGCAATGTGTCAAGAATTGCCTTCTTCTGCATTTTCAAGTGGGTTTCCATGTATTGGTAGCATACTTGGGTATGACCGTAAATAAATTATTAATTCTGTTGCTATTACGACCACTACAACTACTATAACTGTCTGGGTAGCCTTCTCCGCAATGCTCTAATTTCTGCTTGCAAATCCAAGTATTTTAATACTTTGCTGGGTGTAGCAGTTTCAGTGATTAACACTGCTTTTGTCTTTTCTTCTTAGAAGGCTATAACAGATTGGAATAATATTGATTCAACAACATTAGTAAGGAAAATTATTCACAATGTATGTTCCAGAACAGTTGCTTGGATTGTTAAAAACCTACCAGGGAAGGGAACATGCTAGACATTGTGTTCCTAAAGAAATTACTGTTACTTCAAGTGAAGTTTTACTACTGTTGATGTGCAGTGATGATGGGGTTATAAAGGATAATTTGTTGTCAGATAATTCTGCCAAATTGAAATCTAAACCAAAGTACAGAAGATGAATTGCAGATTATGTGGAAGCAAAACAGTCACTATGTAAAACCAACTGGAGTGATAATGTTCAGTGGAAAAACTGCAGATGGAATGTGGAAAGTTTTGAAAGAGAAATTGTTTGAGTGCAAAGAAAAAATGGTAACATCAGGATCTAGGCATTCTACATTAGGGGGATATATTTTCATAAGAACAAGATACCTGATTAAGGTGAGAGACAAAAAAATATGAGAAATTGTAGAGAGGTCAAACTACAACTTTGAAAACTGGAATAAAGCCGGGCAAACATGTTTAGCATAGTGTGATACAAGATCAAGACAAATTTGAAGAAAATTTATATAAAGATATTGAACATAATAAGAAACATTTTATAGCTACGTAAAATATGGAAGGAATAAAGACATACAAATTGATAAACAGTGTACATTCAAAAATTTATTCTCAGACACAACAGCTTATAGATATGTTTACAAAATATTATGCAAAACAATTTGGCTTCACAAGGGGGGGTGATAAGTTGTCCTAGTGACATCCAGGTAACTGCAGAAACTGGAATCAAATTAGATTACATTGAAAAAGAACTGTGCAAACTGGATCCAAACAAAGCACAGAGAGGAGAAGGAATTAGTAATAATGGCCTGAGAACACTTCAGCAAGAACTTATAGTACCATTATATCTATTATTTACTAGGTTATATAAATATGGGGAGAGTCCTCAAGACTGGAGACATGCAAGTATTAAACCTGTTTTTAAATGAAAGAGGAGTAGGACAAATCCAGAGTCATACAGACCCTACTTTTGTGTTCATAGGTTCATAGGTAAGTACTAGGCTATCTGCCCGAGGGCATCTATAAGCCTAGCCCAAATATGTTGGCTTTTGCTGCCCCCTTAGATTAGTTCCCTGTGCCTCTGTCCAGCAGAGCAATAAGTTCCCTGTGCCTCTGTCCAGCAGAGCCACTGCAGTGATCCCCGGGGTAAATTTTCTGTTTCTCATCCACTCATCAAAGTTTCTCCTGAAGAGTGTTGGTGAGGGGCTCTGCCTAATGTAGATTGGAATCCTGTTCCAAAGCATGGGGAGTCTCTGGGAAAGGATTCTATCACTCCAGCATGTCCTATTTGTCATTGTGGTGAGGTTTAGATCCCTAGAGCGTGTGGCTCTTGGGGATTTGTTTTTTTTTTTTTTTTTAGGTGGAGCATGTCCGTCAATTCTGGGTTGAACATGGCCTTGTATGTCAGGCAGACATCACCTCTGAGTAAGCGGTATGCAACAGAGTACAGCTGGAGTTTCTTCAGTCGGGCTGCATAGAGCATCTGTTTGAGGCCAGTAATCCTCTTGGTGAGGTACTTCTGTGGTCTTTCCAGCTGTTGCACGTGTCTTGTAAGGTACATCCCAAATGGGGCGTTCTACTCTATGATGGGTCTCATGAGTGATGAGTAGAGGGGCACAGTAACATCTTTTGTTCTAGATGCGAACCCTTTTGTGATTAGGTGGGCCGCATAGAAGGATGTTCTAACCACCTTGGCAATATGATTATCAGAGGAGAGATTACTATCTGCTTGGGTCCCCAGATCCCTTATTACATTTTCTGTATTTAGGGAACTACCATGTATGTGGTAGTTCGCTGGTACTTTGTTTTTTTTAAAGGGGATGACTATGCACTTTTTGGCATTTAGCTTGAGGCCATGATTTTGACACCAGGAATCTGTCTCAGTGAGACCCTTCTGGATGATATCTGCAGCCGGAGAGTCAATTATGGCCCCCAGTTTTAAGTCGTCTGCGAACTTGGTCAGCCGTAGTCCTCCTGTGCTTGCCTGTACCTCTGAGAAGTATATGCCGAACAGGAGGAGTCCCAGGACTGAGACCTGGGGGACGCCACTTGTAAATGGTTTAGAGTTGGACCTAGAGCCTGCAACTCTCAATGTGTGGGTTCTATCCATGAGCCAATTAGCAACCCCTCTCGTGACATAGGGGGTTATGTTCAGGCTGGTGAGCTTGTCTGTAATGCACACCAGCAGGAACTGTATAACACAAACCAAAATAAAAAAGAAAACCAGTTCCAGTGGAACACTCGAGTAGTGCTGGAAGTTAGTCACACCAGTGTGCAGAATAAAATGTGATTTATTGAGCGTGCTTTCATCTTTGAAAACAAGACTTCATCAGAAACAGTTACAATTTAAAAGTGCAATACTTATATACCCATGAGCTAATGAATAATTAATAAGCAATTAATCAACAGTGCTCCCTGCCATACTACAAACAGTTTACATAATTTTATAGTTTCAGGTATATCTTAAAACCTCCCAATTAATAAAAGATGGTTAAAAATACAATAAAATATAATTTAATGTACTTTTGTAATACTTCAAATATATATAAATTTATAGTTGTCGGGGTTGTTTTTTTTTAAAAACTTTTAACGCTTGAATGAATGATATTTCAACACAGGCATAATACTACATGCTTCGTTAATACCTAGGGGATGGGTAGAATTTAGTCTTAGCTGCCACTTTAATTCTTCCCTATCTAGCCTATTTTTCCAGTCCCCACCCCTGATGTCATTACCAAGGTTTTCCAGTATACCAACCTGGAAAGTTTTATATAAACGTAATATTATAATGTAGTATTATGCCTGTGTTGAAATATCATTCATTCAAGCTTTAAACTTTTTTTTTTTTTTTTTTTTTTTAAAAAACAACCCCTAACAACTATAAGCAACAATAAAATGTATATATATTTGAAGTATTACAAAAGTACATTAAATTATATTTTATTGTATTTTTAACCATCATTTATTAATTGTGAGGTTTTATGATATACCTGAAACTATAAATTTATGTACACCGTTTGTAGTATGGCAGGGAGAACTTGTGATTAATTGCTTATTAATTATTCATTAGCACATGGGTATAAAAGTATTGCACTTTTAAATTGTAACGGTTTCTGATGAAGTCTTGTTTTTAAAGACAAAAGCGCGCTCAATAAATTTCATTTTATTCTGCACAATGGTGCGACTAACTTCCAGCACTACTCGAGTGTTCCACTGGAACTGGTTTTCTTTTTTATTTTAGCTTGTCAATAATACCAGAATGGGGAATGGTGTTGAAAGCCTTTGCAAGGTCTAAGTAGGCTGCGTAGACCTCCTTTCCCTCGTCTAAAGCCTTGGTAACTGTCTCAAAGAAGTCCACCAGGTTTAGGAGGCATGATCTGCCCTTAACAAAGCAAACTGTATAGGGTCCAATGTTTGGAGGTTCCCAGTGTCTCTGTTAATGCGTTCCATGATTATGCGCTCCATAGCCTTGCAGACCAGGCTAGTCAGGCTCATAGGGCGATAGTTCCCGGGGTCCGTTGTGGCTCCACCTTTGTGGAGCAGGATAACTGTTGCTGTGCGCCACTCTATGGGTACATAGCCTGTAGAGAGGCTGATTTTGAACAGTGTGTTTAGGTGAGGGGTTAGTTCATTTTGGAGCTCGTGTAAGATACAGCCTGGGACACCATCCGGTCCCATTGAAGCTGTGTTTTTGGCTTTGGATAGGGCTGATGTTAAGTTGTCAATCTCACCTTCATTCTTGCTGGATGGGTTCGGAGCCGATCCTCGGCTCCGACTCGGCACTTGCTTTAGCTCGAGAACTCCTTTTACCAGCTCGAGGCAACCCTATATCCCATGATGCAAGGCGAAACTACCTCAGATCTCGTTTGCCGCTTAGCGAAAGAGGTCTCCTTTGCCAGCTGAGGTGAGTTTTTTCTTAGTAAAATAAGAAAAGTGTAGTTAGGAGTTTATTTCCCTTTTTGAGTGTCAGTTTAGTCTGTAATCTAGTTACAGCCCACCCTTTCCCTCTTTTTCAGCCCTTTTTGTAAACTTTATAAGTTTTAAGTTACAGTAGTTTAGTCAGGCCTAGTTCCCCCTTGGTTATCCCTTCCTGTGTGTTTGTGTAGGGATTAAGTTGTGTGTTTGTGGGGACTGTTTGTGGTATCCTTGTTAGGATGTCTAGAGAAGGCAAGGTCTCAGGCTTCAAGAAGTGTGACCAGTGCTGTCAGAAAATGTCCCTGACAGACGGTCACACTTCTTGTGTGTATTGCCTGGGGCCTTTGCACCTGCAGGACTCCTGTGCGTTGTGTCATGCTTTTAGCCAGAGTGTCCTGCAGGAAAGGAGGAACAAACTTATCCTCCGAGGTTTACTTAAACCTGAAGGTTCTCCTCCGAAGTCAGGAAAACCTCATAAGCCACCGAAGGCTCAGGCTACAGTGTCCAAGCCTCCTCCGGTGGCTTCGGCTGAGTCGGAGCCGACATCGGCTCCGGCTGGAGTCGATACTGTTTCTTCCAAAGTAGTGGGTTCGGTGCCGGCCGGCTCCGATACCCTGACTACGGTGGCCTTGTCGGCTCCGGCTGGAGCCGACACTTTATCAGCATCGGAGCCGAGATATCCTCGGCTCCATCTGGAGTTCAAGGGACTTCGGCTCCGATGGTTTCGACCCATAAGAGATCCCGGTCCCCTTCTATTATGAGTATTCACTCGGCTCCGGGGTCTCCTCTTTTATCGGAGCGGAGCCATCGGAGCCGGACTTCGAGATCTTCCAGGCTGTCTGACCACGACTTGGAGAGGGTGGTAAGCAGGCTGTTGAAGTCTCAGGCACTGGCCCAAATGCTCCATAGCCCGTCTCAGCAGACTGCGGCTATAACCCCTATCATTGAGCTTCCTCCTCCGACTCCACACCAGAGTTCGGAGCCGGAGCTTCTTGGGACAGCGACTGCTTCGATGCCAGAGCCGATACATCCTTCGGCTCCGTCATCCTCGGCTCCGATCTCTTCCTTGAGACCTTCCTTGGAGGGATCCGGTCGTCGGGTTTCCACTGTCGGCTCCGAGGGGGCTAGTGGCATCGGACCCTTGTCCGACCCCGCTCTCCCTCTCGGGGCTTCGGCTCTGGTAAGCTCGGCACCGACATCGGCCTCGGAGCCTTCTCTCTTTGGAGCCGACCATTCCTGTCTCTTCGGAGCGGGTGTGTTCTGGTCTCCCGGGGAGAGGAGCCTTTGAGGTGATGAGGAGTGTCCTGGCCTCAGAGCCAGGTCAGCGGTCCGTCCCTCTAGCTCCTCCCTCATCAGTGCCTGCAGATGCCTCTTCCCAGCCTCTCGCTCTCAGGCCCAGGGATCCATCGCCCCAGGTTTCCCCACTGGGAATTTCCTCCTCTTCCGAGGTGTCTCCTGATCCTGCAGGGGAACCCCCTCGGAAGAGGACATGTAAGAGGAAACACACAGACTCCCCCGAGTCTACTACATCTGATACCGACTTAGATGAGTCGGAGGGTTCCCCCCGGTCCCCCTCTGAGGATGTCTCCTTTTCAGACATCCTTGAGCTCCTCAAACAGAGGGGGAATTGGCCCTCCATTGACCCCTCCGAGGATGAGTCGGTATACCTGGAGGCTTTTGGATCCCGACCCTCCACCTCCTGGGTGTCTCCGCCTTTCGACCCACTCATGCAGGTAGTGGCTCGGAAGGCGTGGGCGGCTCCAGATTCTGTGGAACCTGTCCCCAGAAGACCATCCAAGTTCATCACGGCCCCTTCGGATAAACAGTTCCTTTCCAAAGGTGTCTCTGTGGATGCTATGGTGGTGGCGGCGGGCACTAAGAAGGAACTGGCGGATCCTTCAGTACCTGTCCATCCTCCTAATAAGGATTCTAGGACCATGGACAGGTATGGAAAGCGGATGTTTTCTTCAGCGACCTTTGCTATGCGTTCGCTGAATTACCTTTGTCACTTCACCAGGCTTCAACGAGATATTCTCAAGGAACTGGGAGAAGTAGTCCAGGATCCTTCTGCTGCTGGGGCTCAGGAAAAGATTGCCTCACAGCTGGCTATCCTGAATTCCATATCTAACTCCTCCATGCGGCTCAAATCTTATGCGGCCGATGGAGCGACCAGGGCCGCAGGCACAGGTGTTGCTCTTAGACGCCAAGCCTGGATGCGGCTGTGTAATTTTGCGGACCCCTTTAAGGCGTCCTTCACCAACACCCCCTTTGATGGTTCGGCTTTGTTCGGACCTCAGGTGAAGGATACTTTGACCAGATGTGAGCAGGACGGTAAAACTCTTTCTGCCGTTGGAGTCCAGTTTTCCACTCCTTCTAGACCTTATCCCAAGGGTCAGAAGGCCCGGAAGATGTGGTTCCGAAAAGCCCAAGGAGCTACACCGGACACACGTGGTCAGTTTACCCCTAGAGGCAGAGGGGGTAACAATAATAGACGCCACCCTAGAGGCAGGGGGGGTCCTCATAACCAGGGCAACAGGGAATCTCTTCCTGAGAAGCCCTTTCAGCATCCCTGAGGTGTTGCCCGACTGTCCACCCTTGGAGGCAGTCGGGGGAAGAATTTCACTGTACCCAGTAGCCTGGCAATCCCTATCCCAAGAGAAGTGGGTACAGTCGATCATATCCGAGGGTTACAAAATCCCCTTCGAAAGGTTTAATCCCTTCCAGACATCTCACCCGGTCAAAGGGATTTGGCAAGACAGGAGGTTTCAAAACTCCTGGAAAAAAGAGCCATCCAGACAGTACCGCAGACCAAGTAGGATCCGGCTTCTACTCAAGATTCTTTTTGGTCCCCAAAAGGACGGGAGATTGGAGACCGATACTAGACCTAAGCAGACTAAACAAGTCTGTCAAGAAGGCAAGATTCCGGATGGTCACGCTGCAATCCATTCTGCCCTTTCTGGGCAAGGACAACTGGATGTGCTCTATAGACCTTCAGGATGCGTACTATCACATAAAGATTCACAGACGCTCCAGAAGGTTTCTCCACTTTCGGCTGGGAGCCAGTCATTACCAATTCAGAGCACTGCCCTTTGGCCTCACTTCAGCCCCCAGAGTGTTCACCAAATGCATGGCAGTGGTCACAGCTCACCTGAGACGCCGAGGATTCCAGGTGTTTCCTTATTTGGACGACTGGCTCCTCTCCGCCACCACCAAGCATCAGCTTCTTCGGTCCAGAGACTACACCCTTCAGCTTTGCAAGAAACTGGGAATTTCGGTAAATTTCGAAAAATCCTCTCTGCTGCCTTGCCAATCTATCACCTTTATAGGCGCAGAGTTAAATACCGTCAAAATTTTAGCCAGGCTAACAGATCAAAGGATTCTGGACATCCAGAAATTTGTTCAGCTTCTGTTACTAAGCAACAAGATCAAAGCCAGGTTTGTCTTGAAAGTTCTAGGCCTAATGGCTGCGGCCATTGTTCTTCTTCCACTGGCTCGCTTCCACATGCCTCCTGCAGTGGATGTTATTCACGCAGTGGTCGTACCACGATCTGCCTATGAGACACGAAATCTTGGTAACACAGTCGTGCAGGGCTCATCTACGATGGTGGATATCTTCCCTCTTCTTCATCAGGGCCGACCCTTTGTTCCCCTCCTCCAGTTGCCACAGTCACCACGGATGCCTCCCTGATCGGGTGGGGGCATTATCAGGGCAGGATGGTCCACGGACGTGGCACCCCATAGAATACCATCTGCACATAAATGTGCTGGAGCCGAGCGCGGCGCTTTTAACGCTGCAAGCCCTCGACGACTTTCTTCCCATGGGACTATTGCAGTACAGACGGACAACATGTCCGTGGTCTGGTACATCAACAAACAGGGCGGAACCAGGTCCTATCCCTTATGTCGAGAAGCTCTCAGACTTTGGCAATGGGCGATCTCTTCTCAGCGGTTTCTGATAGCAACGCACATCCCCGGCAGGTCCAACCTATTGGCGGACAGGCTAAGCAGATCTATTCTGATGCCTCACGAGTGGTCTCTCAATCAATCTGTAGTAGATCAGATTTTTCTGAAGTGGGCACCCCTTGTTGCGATCTTTTCGCTACCCCTCAAAACAGCAAGTGCCCAGATTACTTCACACTATTTCCCCTTCCAGGCCAACCCTTGAGAGACTCTCTAACCCAGGATTGGCCTCGGGACTTCTTTATGCTTTTCCTCCCTTTCCATTGATTCCTCAAGTCATTCAGAAAGCCACCGTTTGAGAGCCAAATTGATCCTCATTGCTCCATATTGGCCTCGACAAATTTGGTTTCCGCTCTACATCATCATCTTCTGGTGCAGCCCTGGCATCTGGACCCAGTTCCGGATCTTTTGATCCACCAGTCGGGTCAGCAGCACCGGGCCATTCATTCTCTCAACCTCACTGTTTGGTTGCTCCACTTCCTTCCCTAGCCAGGCTACCAATGATTTCTGACTCAGTCAGAGACATTTTAGTGTCTTCTTTAAAGTCGTCCACTAGAACTATTTATGCTAGCAAGTGGCGACGTTTTTCAATTTGGGCAAACGACAGAAATATTGATCCTTTTACCGCTCCTGTACATTCTGTTTTGGATTTCCTGGTGGAGGTTTTTCATTCAGGATCTTCGTCATCTACAGTCAAAGTACAACTGGCTGCTATTTCCAAGTATCATGTTGGCTTGCATGACAATAACATCATGTCTCATAGGTTATGCAAGGCCTTTTTAAGAGGAGTTTTTCTCCTAAAACCACCTGTGAAACATCCTCCTCCGCAATGGGATCTAAACTTAATGTTGGCATCCCTAATTCTGCCTCCTTTCGAACCGTCTGCTACGTGTTCTTTAAAGTTATTGACGTGGAAAACTATATTTTTACTGGCTGTTACTTCTGCAAGAAGAGTTTCTGAGATTCAGGCCCTCTGTATTCGTTCACCTTATCTGGTTTTTCATAAGGATAGGGTTTCGCTTAGAACTAACCCTTCCTTTCTTCCCAAGGTTGTATCTCAAACCAATATTAACCAATCTATTGATCTACCAGTTTTCTTTCCTAACTATTCTGACAGAGCTGAACAGAAGCTGCACTTTTTGGATGTTCGTCAGCTCAGGTACTACTTGCATAGGACTAAACAAATTAGAAAATCAGACCAATTGTTTGTCTCCTATGCAGAAAACAGGTTAGGTCTTCCAGTTTCTAAAGTGACCTTATCTAGATGGTTGACTTCCACCATTTCCTATGTGTACTCTCTAAGGGGCAAACAACTATCTTCTAAGCCAAAAGCACATTCGACCAGGAGTCTATCCACTTCTGTAGCCTTTCAGGATAGACTTCCCATTGACGCTATTTGTGCAGCAGCTACTTGGGCCACGCCTCATACCTTTGTGTCTCATTACAAGTTGGATTTGGCCTCCAGAGATAGGGCCAGTTTTGGTTCCACAGTTCTCAAGAGTCTGTTCCATTGAGCCACCCGGGATACAGGTGCTAGGACGCGGTCCCATCCAGCAAGAATGAAGGCGAGATTGACAACTTAACATTTAGAAGTTATGTACCTACCATAACGCTCCATGTTAGTTGTCTTCTCGCCTTCTTTCTTGCGTCCCTCCCTCCTTCCCCCTGGCCTGGACAGATCTTGGAGAGTTCCTATTAGATTGCTTCCTCTGGAGCATTGTTATGAGGACTTCTTTTAGGAACCATGGTTCCTAATTATGTTAGGATAGTCTTTAGCAGGGTCAGTTAGCTGCCAAACGAGATCTGAGGTAGTTCCGCCTTGCATCATGGGATATAGGGTTGCCTCGAGCTGGTAAAAGGAGTTCTCGAGCTAAAGCAATTGCCGAGTCGGAGCCGAGGATCGGCTCCGAACACATCCAGCAAGAAAGAAGGCGAGAGAAGACAATTAACATGGAACGTTATGGTAGGTACATAACTTCTAATTTTAACCTGTGTGTCAGTGATTGCTCTACATTCTTCTGGTATGGTTATGAGCCCTTTAGGGGGTGAAATTTGCACTAAACCTGTCTGCCAGAATGTTGGCAATATCAGTCGGTTCAGTGTATTTTTGTACCATTCTGCACTAACTCAGAGCAGATCTGAGAGTTTCCACTTAGGTTCTTGACATAGCTAAAGAACGCGTTGTGGTTATCTTTGGAGTCCTTGGCAGTTTTTCTTTCAAAGCTAGCCTTGGATGATTTTATGAGGGACCGTAGTTTCTTGCTGATACTGATCAGGGGTGTCTTTCCTTCTTGGGATTTTACTCTTTTCTGTACTAGTTTCCTCCTTCTATTGTATAGCTTATTTATGGCAGGGGTCCACCAGACTAGTTTCCTTTTCTTAGAGGAGTGAGTCTTGGTTTTGCTTGGGATAGCATGATCCATGCATTCTTACAGGTGCTCATAGAGTGCCTTTGTAAGGGATTCAGCAGCTTGGACAGTGTTGTCCTTTAGCATGGGAGCTGTGAACCTTTCCACCTCAGTCTTAAGTAACGTGAAGTTTGCTTTTGAAAGGTTTTTCATGGTGGTTTCCTTGATTGGGGGTGGGGGCTGAATGTGGATATCCAGAGTGATTAGTCTATGGTCTGATCTAACCAGCGAGGGGTTGACCTCCGGTGTAGAACACCGGTCGCCCATGTTGGTGATGACCAGGTCCAATATGTTGTCACCTCTGCTGGGGGTGTTGACCAGTTGATCCAGGGCGTTCGATTTTATAAATTCTAGGAAGCGTTGGGCAAGGGAGTTAGTTCTCCCAGTTAATGTCTGGATAATTGAAATCACCTAATATTAGGGCGTTTGGTAGGACCTTCATATTTTCCAGTGTCTCCAGAAACGCGGAATGGGGGTCCTGGGTCATGGTGGGTGATCTGTAGCAAGCTACAATTTGAATTGCAGTTTTGCCCATTGTTAGTTGCACATGGATAATCTCTGAGGCATTGTGCTGTGCCACTAACCTGGAGGTGTGGGTTTCCTTGATGAATATGGATACACCCCTGCCTTTTGTGCTTCGGTCCAGGTTCTGTGGCCGAAAAGTATGGTATGAGTTATAGCCTGGTAGTGCTGGGGTGCTCTCTGGAGCCTTAAACCAGATTTCTGTTACTGCACAGATATCGATGTTCTCCATACTGAGGAGTGCCTCGAGTGCATGCATTTTGAGGTTTAGACTTCTGGCATTGAGTAGCATTACCCTCAGTTTTTGGTTACTTGTGCTATTTACAGTGGTGGGTTTGTCTTTTGAGCCTTGCCTAAAAAAAGCACTATGGGGGTGGCAAAAGCCTTGGCCAGTATTCGAAAGCCTAAGGGTGACAGGTGCAAGCCTTCTCTTGCGAAGCAACATGCCTTGTCGAGCATGTCATCCCAGGTGGACAGATACTGGATCCCCTTTGAATGACACCAGAAACTTAGCCAATTGTTGAAATTGATCATTTTTTCTGTATACTGTGGCATCATTCTTGGTGAGGGCAGGATGCTACTCAGGGTCAGGGTCATACCAGCCTCGGCTACATGATCAGAGAGCTCTTCCATGTCTCTTTTCATGTAGTCCAGGGAGGTATGTTTCAGGTCATTCACACCAACATGGACAATGACAGAGTCGTATTTGTACTTGTTGTGGAGCAACCTGAGTGCTTGTGTTATGTGGGTAATCCTGGCGCCCGACAGGCAGCTAACTGTAACCTTCTCCTTGTCCAGCCTAGTAAGTGGGACATCAGTGTGCCTGACTACAGAGTCGCCTATTACTAGTGTGTTGGGTATGTTATTTTGCCTTAAGGGCTGTGATTGCATGGCACACTGATTATGTGAAGTATGTGTTTCATGGTTTGTGATGGAGTGCGGAGGTTGCTTGGGTGCCTGCTTTGGAGGTCTGTGTTGCTTTTGCAGATTTTTATTTAGAGCCTCTGAGTATGTTTTTGTGTATTTATGTGTGTTATTTGCCGGTGTTGGTTTAGTAGGTCTATGTGAGACTGGTGGTGTGTTGCAAGTATTTTCCTTCTCCTCTTGACTGTCAGTTCCAGTCTTGGGTTGAGAGAGCTTTGCTCCAGTTTGGCTGTATAATTGCATATCTCGCATATATTAGTGTTTGGTGGTAGGAGGAGAGGGTTGTCTGTATGCATGAGGCAGTTGTAACATTGCCTCAAAATGCCCAGATTCACCAGTTGGACTGGAGAGTACACCTGAAACTGCCCAATGGACATGCCTGAATAGGCAAAGTGAGCTGTTTTACTGATTGACTGGTAGGGGCAAATGTGCTGTAGAAAAGTAACTTAGAAGGTTGTTGTCTTTCGGCTTTTCTCGGTTAGGGGTCACCCCAGCAGAACTCCGGTCCGCTAATGATTGGCAGTAGATTTTGACGAACGCCGAGGTGCCAGCTCGACGTTCAACCTTCAACGAAGGCATGCCCATTTACACATGTCTTTCGAACGCCCACCCAACCGCGGGGAGGACATGCAGACTCCACACAGAAGGCACTCCCCACACTCCAGCCAAGAATCAAATGGGAGAACCTCTTGCTGTGAGGCAACAACGCTACCACTGCACCACCGTGGCATGTAATATTGGATACGTTATTGTCAGATTTGGATAGGTTGGGACTTGAAACCACAGATCAGCATGCATATGTTGAAACTGTAACACAATGATGTGAAACAGATGTTCTTCGTGTTTCACTGTTGCAGTCATCAAATTTGGGTTATCCCTGCCAGGGTAGCCCATGGCTGGCCTGAATACCAGAGGCTTAGTATTTCTGCGTTGGTTGCCATCGTTTCAGGACTGACATCAGGTGGTCAGTAGTATAAACTAAGGCAGCCGATGACATTACATCAGTCTTTCTTACCGTGGAGCCCGAAGCAGAAGCAGTTCGCATGAGTGCCGGGCGGCTGCTACCTGAGTTTCATCTACCGAATTGAAGTTGAAGTCTTCTAAAGCTAAGTACCCCAATGGGGATCCTTTTTTCTTGCACTAACCGATGTCAGAAAAAGTTAATTGTCTCGCCTGTGGAAAGCAAATACCACACCGAGACTTCCATTCTTACTGCGTCATTTGTTTAGGCCCAGACCACGATGTCCACCATTGTCACATCTGTGCTCTGTTCAATGCCAGAACTATCCATTGTCGGGCCCTTATTGTAGCCAGATATTTTCGCTTACAGTCTTCGAATTACAATGTGGCTTTTGTAAGCCATCTGACAGCAGATCTTCTGAAAAAAAACGTAAAAATAAAGACAGAGATAGACCGCACAGGTCCAAACCCACCGACGATGCTTCCGTTAAGCTAGTCGTCAGTTCTCCGGTTCTCAGTGAGGCGCTTTTGCAGCCCCTGATGCCTGCTTCTGTGGATTCGCAGACCGCTACCAAGACCCTTTCAGAGTCCAGTGTGCAGCAAAACTCTTCTTTGACTAAGGATCCTGAGGTCGTCTCTACCTTGGATGGGTCTAGAGCTGCTGAGCAGGCACTGGCGTCTGAGGAAGTCCTTCGCACTACCGATTCTCGACACAAACAGACGTCTTCTTTCGCAATTACCATTCTTTCAAAAACGACAGTTTCTTAGGCCCAGGGTACGAACCACACCCAAGAAACCGACCCATTCTCAGGCACCTGCTTCCTTGCCTCAGTCTCAATTGCTTAAAATGGCGGAAGACCTTATCATGCTGATCAGGGGAAGCTAAGCTACCCCCTCCAAAAGGAAAAGAGATCTGTCCCCTGTAGTTTTGTCTGAACAAGAGTCCAATGACTCTGATGCATCTGAATATGAAGACATGCAACCCCTATCTACTTATGAGGATTCTGATGCAGAGGATTCCATCCTGTCAGCCTCTCCCCCAGAGGATTTTTCCTTTGGGGGAACCCTCCGTACCTTAACGGAGCATTTCCAATGGGAGAGTCAGGACTATCCTCAGTCTAAAAAGAGACTCAGGGAATTCCACAGTACAGACCCTTGGCCATCCCCCCAGTCCTGGATGTTGTGGAGGATGTTTTCCTGGAATCCAGCTTGACTCCTGACACCCTCCCTCCTGCACCCAGAAAACCAGACCGGTACTATAGAGTCCCTGACTCTCAAGTTTCTTTTTAAAAATTCTACTGCTGACCCTGAGGTAATTTCTCAAGGGCCTAAAGGGATTAAAGCAACCTCTGCTAAGAATCCCACCCCCTCAGATAGGGATTACCGAGCACTAGCCAAATGGGGTAAAAAAGTATACACCTCAGCTACTCTTGCTATCAGGGCACTAAATTGTCAGTTCCATATGCTAAAATTTCAGCAACATACCCTGGAACTCCTCAAACAAAAAAATGTCTTCCTTTCCTGCTTGGGCAGAATCTAAAGAATTACAAGAGTTAATGCATTCTGCAAGGCAAGTAACTAAACACACCTTACACTGTGGTTGTGATTCTGTAGAAGCTTCTTGCAGGGCAGCAGTCACTAGTTCTGTCATTAGAAGGCATGCATGGCTTAAGGAACAACCCTTGCCTGACCATGTCAAATTAAATAGTTGGATGCCCCCTTGCACAAAGAAAACTTTATTTGGCACTAAGGCAGAAGAGGTCTTGAAAAAGATGGAAGAAAAAGCAAAATCTATGCAACAATTAAGGATTTCTTACAGGTCCAGCAGGCATTGTCCCACCAAACACTGATCCTTTCTAGCTCCCACCAAGCCAGTCTAGCCTAGGCCCCAGGGAACCAGACTCCCCAGACAGCAGCCACAGGGAATGCAGAGATCTAAGCAGTGGACTACCACCACTTCAAAACCAGAGAGTTCTAAGCCACCCCCTTATGGTAAGAACTCACAATGACTCATCTCCCCTCTGCCCACCTTCACTTTCCCCTAGGAGGAAAACTCTCCTTTCACGCAAACACTTGGGCCACCATTACCAACGACCATTGGGTTCTGAACATAGTGTCTCAGGGATACATATTTTTCTACCACACCCTTCTAACCCCAAAAGGGTTCTCAGATATACCTCCAAACCATGGGCAGAGGCTCTCATCCTGATTACTTAGATGACCTACTACACAGTGGTCTCTCTTTCTCCTTTATAAAAATTAATGTCTCTGCTATTTCTGCTAATTTCCCCACTGAGCAGCCCCTTTTCTCCCACCCTTTGATCAAACAGCTCCTAAGAGGGGCTAGCAACTTGAGCCCACCCAGAAGGACACCAACCCCAGCTTGGGACCTTAACTTTGTATTGGAAAAGCTCACGCTGCCCCTTTCGAACCAGCTTCTTCTGCAGAGCTAAGATTTCTCTCCTGGAAGAAGCATTTCTTCTGGCCACGACTTCAGCCAGAAGAGTCTCCAAGCTGCAAGCGCTCATGGCTGTGGAACCCTTCCTCATCTTCCATGCTGACAGGATATCCCTCAGAACTAACCCATCCTCCATGCCCAAGGTGGTGTCCAGTGTGGCTCTCAACCAATCCATTAATTTGCCCACCTTTTTTTCCTAACCCCCAGAACAAGGGGGAAAGGATTCTGCACTCTCTAGATGTGCACAGACAGCTCAGATTCTATCTAGACAGGACTAAATCGTTCAGAAAGTCTGATCAATTGCTGGTTAGCTTTGCTACAGGGGCAGAAGGCAAAGCCATCTCCAAACAAACCATTTCCAAATGGATAGCACACTGCATCCATTTCTGCTACAAACAACATGGAAAGCCTACCCCCAAGGGGATCAGGACTCATTCCACCAGAGCAGCCTCCACCTCTGCAGCTTTCTTCAGAGGAGTCCCCACCAGGGACATCCTGGAGGCTGCCACCTGGACATCTGTTCACACTTCTACCAAGCATTATCACGTGCCTCTCTTCTCCAAATCCTGGGAAGGGTTTGCCTCTGCAGTCTTGCAGGGTATCCTAGCCAGCCCCTAGTGTCTTTGACTGCCTCCACCCATTTCCTCAGCTTTGGGAATCAACCCAAATGTGATGACTGCAACAGCAAAACACGAACATAGTACAGTTGTGTACACTTACCATAAATGTAGATGTTCGAGTGTATTCACTGTTGCAGTCCTGGTTTCCCTCCCTCCACCCCCCTTCTCTTTCCTTACAAGGGACATATTGGTATTTACTTTCTACTGGTGGGGTTCTTCCACCAGAACCTGGCTCCTACTTGGGGGCTCCTGACCGGTTAGGGCAAGAAAAACTGATGTAATGGCGTTGGCTGCCTTACTTTACACTACTGATGACTTGACATCAGTCCTGAAGCAACAGCAACCGATGTAGAAAATGGTATTCGGGATGGCCGAGGGCTACCCTGGCAGGGATAACCCAAATGTGATGACTGCAACAGTGAATACACTCTAACATTTACATTTATGTTAAGTGTACACAACTGTACTTACTTTCTATAACAGTATAGTCACAAATATTAATGAAAAATGTGCCTTGATGTAATTTATATATATTTAACTTTAGCATTTGACAGGCTCATACACAAAACACTGATCAATAAATTAGTACAACTACGTACCAATGTACTCTTGAGAAGCTGGATAGCTGCATGGCTTACAAACAGGAAATGACAAGTATCATACAACAATTCGACAGGTGAAATTCTTGGTTACAGTCAGGGTGTCCCACATGACTCTGTCCTAGGCCCTTATTGTTTAGATTGTATCTTTCAGATCTAACTTTTTTGCCTGAGGTGTTCTACAGTCTATATGCAGATAACCTGAAATTGGGTAAACAGATTACATCTGTTACAGATAAGGCATGTCTGCAAAAGAACTTGACTAAACTGACCATTTGGGCACAGGAGAATAATATGCTGATAAATACATCAAAAACTAAGCAAATGAGATTTGGGAGACATAAATTGAAGGGTGAATATTTAACAGTGCAAAGTGATTGAAACTGTAGATTCATTTAAGGATCTGGGTATATGGGTAGATCCAGCTTCGAGTTTTTCTAATCATATCACTCAATTGGTTAATGATAGTTATAAAACTATAGGTTGTATAAAAGTTTTATAAAGTCTAGGAGATCAGAAATGATGAAGTCATTGTTTGTTAGTTACATTAGACCCAAACTTGGGTATGAAATAACAATGTGGAAACCTTATAAGAAAACAAGCATGAGTAAACTGGAAAGAGTGCAGCGGAAATATACTGAAGGCATCCATGGATGTGAAAATTTAAGTTATTATGAAAGACTAAAATATTTGAACCTGTACAGTGTCTCTTACAGATATCTAAGGGGAAATCCTATTCAGGTATATAGGGCATTTAGAGATCACTATCTCCAGGAATGTGTGGGGTTATCCAAAAGTACTAGAGAATCATCAGACAACCTACGTAGAAGAACCTATAGGAATGAGAAGTGTACTAATTGGCTCTCTGAGAGACCAGCTGATGGATGGAACAGACTACCAAATTACATTAAAGCAAGTACTAGTGTAGATATTCTTAAGAACAGCCTGGACACTTATTATGAGAACAAGTCAAGTGTTTTGGTATATTGGCAAGCTAGAAGGGCATTAATGCCCATTCTTGAAATATTTGTATGTATGTATGTCCGGTTTTCTTGCATCTATTTTCTGAACTGCTGCTAACAGGCAATCCCATGTAATATAAACCTTATCGTAGTTGATAATACTTTGTGGTTCATGTTTCCAGTGCTTCTGAGCTTCTTTTATATTTTAGTGTTTGCACAATCACTAATGGAACAGTCTTGCTACATCATTGTGCCTTTCAGTATAGAGACCCTGAGCCATGAGTGAATCACACTCAGCAGTGAGATGTGCAACTCTTCCCATTTCTGCTTTACAGAACCTGCATTGGTCTGTTTTTTTCCTCACTTTTTCAGTTTGCTTTGTAAACCATTGTATATATACTACACCGTCTTGGGCCCTCATTATTAGACTTTTATTTTTTTTGGTTTAAAGTCACCTCACCTTAACCATTCCTCCATCAGATCTTAGTTGACATGAGTTTGTTCCACAAGCTTTCTATACTTGCCACTGTCTTTGTTGACTTTCCAATTTGTTTACCTTCTCTCCTGGTCCTTTTCTTTATGTTTTTATTTGTTTCTTGACACTTTCAGTTGTCTGATTTTTGTCTACTTCTTGTCTGATATTTCTCAGCACTTTGTTATGAGATGCTTATGTTAAACTAATCAAAGAAATCATACTAGACTTCTTCTCTTAATACTTTAGAACTTTTATTTTGTTTGGATCTGTTGAGGTCAGCAAGTATGTATGCAGTCCCATGATTGCCAACTGGCTTAGAGGTAGGACGCAGAAAATAAAATAGGAAAAGTTACCTCTACAAAGAGACCAGTTACCAGTGGAGTCCCCCAGGGTTATTTCTTGGGTCCTTTCCTGTTTGACATCTACTTTTCTGAAGTAAAGCTAATACCAAAGGGCTCTGGTTGGTTTAATTTGCAGATGATTGAAAACTAGGAGTAGTCATTTGTTCCTAAAATGACTTAGCCATTTGTCAGGAAGGTTTGCCTCCAAATGAATAACTGGTGCCAAAATCATGTACTGAAACTAAATGCCAAAAAATGCATTATTGCAGCCTTTGGGAAGTCATCTACCTCAGGGAACTTTCACATTGACAGTATGCCCCTAAGAGTTGTTCAGGATTTGTGAACTTATGTGGACAGTGACCTATCTTTTGGCCAGCATGTGTCCATTGTTGTAATAGAGTCCTTCTGTATTGCACAGCTGATAAACAAAGAGATTGTGTCAAGATCTAGGGATGTTATTGTCCCCAATTTTACATGCATCATTAGGCCAGTCATTCAGTATAATGCCCCCTTTGGGATGTATCTGTCCATATGCATGCAACAAATGAAATGTCCGCAGAGATACCTTTTGGAAAGGATCCAATGTCTAAACAACATGTTTTACATGGACTGACTCAGTCCTGTCACTGTACATGGTATCCCACAGACTGCCCATAGGTTGCCTATTTCTGGCATAGAATGCATCATCTGACTCAGTACTCCTAGATTTATTGCACATCAACAAATCCAGTGGCATCAGAAATGCTCTGTTTACTGATCTAAACCTTTTCTGCAACATCAACAGAACAGTTTGAAAGGACAGGTGTATCTCAGAGGAAACTGCTGCTCTGAAATAGACTTCACAGCCACATAAAACAAAGTTCATTCCTGTTCATATTCAGGCTCAACTTTGATCTATGGATGGGAAACAGAAAATTTACCCCAGGCCTGTCCCCTGTACTATTGATGGATGGTGGCAGCTCCTAACTGCTTTATCGCATGCATTGGTCCCCTCAAATTATTTGTGGTGTGATCCTAGTTATTCTCAGTAAGTGCAATACATAATTATCAGCTATGGGATGGATAAGGCCAGTTTTTGACCAAGTGGGATAGGTTAGTTTGAGCACAAAAAGGAGAACTGGCTAGGCTTAAAAAGGCTCACAAGAGCAGTTAACATACTACTTACCGATAGACTTACTGCAGATCTCTACATGTAGTCAATTTCAAGGAGGCAATAGAAATTTTCTGGTTTCCGTTGTAGATTATACATTTATATATAAACCACTCTGTTTTGTATTGTAAAGGTGACTTGATGTTTTATATTGAAATTTTGATTCCATGCATTAAAGCAGCTATGTTTTTCTGCAACAGATTTTTTTTTCCATTCATGTTAAAGACACCTTTATTGAATTATTATTTATGACATAGGCAAATTTACATTTATACAAAAGTAATCAAACCATATTAACAAACAATTATACTTCCCATATATTGCTATATATCATATAACCTAAGCAACATTACATAAATTATTAAATTCCTGCACCAATCCTAGTTGCAAGCATTTCAGTCATTACATAGCTAATTTGAGTCATGCCTTCTTTTAAACCTCATTCCTCCCCGATATGCATTGTTTCCACAATTCCCATGTTTTATTATGTAGTTTTCTCCTACCCTTTTCTAAAGATCTCAATTCCAGTTGTTTTATTTCTGTTACTATATTCACTCCTTCTAATGTTAGTTGGTTTAGATGTTGATTTCCATTTTCTAGTAATTGCTTTTATGGCAGCCACCATAATTAGACATAGCAAGGACTTACCATGTCTAGGCAATTCCAATTCTGTATCATAGCTCAGAAAAGTCATCTCCCTCATCACACCAATTTGCCCACCCAGCATCTCCGACAATGCATCCTGCAGGTAATCCTTAAAGTCTGCCAACTCACCGCACTCCCAGAAAATATGTTAAGTACCGGTTTCTTCCCCATCACACTTCCAACATTTGCTGTCTATGTGAGGAAAAATTGTCTGGAGTCTGCATGGGGGATAAAAATATCTATGCAAACATTTCCAAGGAAGAATTCTAAGTATTCTAGATTTTGTTGCATATTTCGGAGGTATAAATATATATCCTTCCATTGTTTCTTTGTATATTGCTTATCCAGTCTCTCTTCTCAATCCTTTCTAACCTCTGCTTTCTAACCTCTGATAGACTGTTATAGATCTGATGTTATCCTAGTCACCATTCATCACGTCAGGGTCTTGGATCTGAGCTGGCATACTTTAGACAACAGCTTAGCTCAAGCTCCTCCCCTCCCATAATGCACTGCTGCCTTCTAATCCCCCAGATCTTGTTTGCCACTTTTGCTAGTCACATGCAGTTCACCCAGCTCCTTGTGGTTTGAAAGTAGGTGTTAGTTATCTTGGGCTTTCTTACTTTCTGTCTCTTCAGGCTCTTAATCTCCTTAAATTAGTGTCTGTTTAGTTAAGTCTGATTCCCTGATACATTTCCTCTCCCGTTTTGGTTCCATTTTCTGTTTGGTGCCCTTTTCGTTTCTGTCTTGGCTATCTGTTCAGTTTTTTTCATTGTAGTTGGGTGTTTACTGTTTTTTGCTAGTTAACTTCTTGTGTTCAGATGGATTTTAGGGCATGTTAGACCTCTGATTGTGTTTCTGGCTTGTGGTTTGGTTTGTCCCTTCAGTTTTGTTTTCATTCGGCCTTCTCCATGTCGGAGAAACCCTTAGGTTTTAAGAGGTGCTCCTCGTGTGGTCAGAAGATGCCTGTCTGTGACTCACATGAGAAGTGCCTCTATTGTCTTGGCGGCGGCCATCTGGAGGTTGAATGTGGCATTTGCGCCGCGTTCAACCCCAGAGCCTTGGTCGACTGCCAAAACAAGCTTTTATTGAAAGGCATGGTCAAGGGGGGGGGCCCTTTGGTCAAAGAAACCTCACCAAATCGGGCTCTTCTGGACATAAAAAAAGGGATCCTCCTCCTCTGTTTCTTCAGGGGAGGTTCCTTCTGAACAACCCAGGCTGTCGCATCCCAGGTCCCCAGATCTGACTCCAGCCAGTGCGGGGTCAGATCTGAGAGCCTCGGATTTGAGGACATCCAGGGAGTCCACCCCCGGATCCAAGGCCTTTGATTCCAGGTCTTCGGATCCAAAGGTCTTGCCCTCAACTCCCAGATCCAAGACTCCTACCTCAAGGCCTAGGATACACATGCTATGAATCCGACCTCCTCGGATTGATCTGTGGGTTTCGAGACCTGTTCCCCTCGGATCCTTTACTGTACTCGGGCTCAAGCTGGCCGGATCCGAGAACCTTACAAGATCCCATTACCATGGAGTAATTTCCTACAGAGCCCTCCCCTAGAGAACAGTTGTATAGACCCCACACAGGGCCCATTCTCCAGATGGCAAGAGAGCCTCAGGGTCTCGCCACGGTTCTCTGGTGAGGTCCTCCATCTCATCCCGGTCTTCCAGGAGTATTCTCCCTGTAGACATGGAAAAGATGATGTGGTCCTTCTTAAAGTCTCAAATTGAGTTGGGGTTTTTGGCTTCCCCAACCCACATGCCAAGGGAACCATCTCCCACTCTCCAATTACTTTCTCCTCATCTGACGTTACACAGACTGGATTTTCAGGGATCAGTGCGTGGTGTGGAGGCAGTTGGAATATTGGGCCCCCCTTTCATTCCTCCCCCTTCAGGATCTATAGCCAGTTCTGTTCCCATTCCCCTGGGACAGGTGGACCCACTGGCTCAGGCTGCTGCCTTGGAGTCTATGAGGACGGGTTCTGGTCTGGGGTTTTCGGACCGTTCTCTGCCCCTCAGTGCTTCGGAGCTTGACAGCTCTGGGCTGGCAACGTCCGGAGGATTGGGGGGGTCTGGCGGGGTCAGTCTCCTCTTCTGTTGTGGTGTTATCAGCAGGAGAGGGGGGTGGGGCCTTGTCCTGTCCTGCCGCGTTCCAGGCAGCAGAAAGATCACTCTCTGTGGTCAGGGTTACCTCTCCCGCTCACTGTCTCCCTTCCCAGAACCAGAATTTGAGCAGACCCACTCATCTTGCTCCGGGTCAGCCAGACCTAGAATTTGAGCAGACCCAATCATCTTGCTCCTGGTTAGCCCATCCAATCTAGCCTCCAGGGGGGATCCTCCCCCATACGGTTCCTTTCTTCTTCTGAGTCTTCCCCCCAGTCCCCTGCAGAAGAAGTTCCTTGGAAAAGGACATGTAAGAGGAGACATCTGGACTCCCCCATGGAGTCCCTTAGCGAGGACACGGATGCAGATGAAGGGAATAGGTCCCCAAGGTCACCGCCTGACGATGTCTTCTTTGGAGACATAGTGGAGATTCTTAAAGCTAAGGGCGGTTGTCCTTGGAGGAATTTGTGTGTCTGTAGGCTTTTGGTATGGGCCCATCTACCTCATGGGTGCCCCTCCCCCCCCGCTGACCATTTAATTAATCTTGTTCCAGCAGGGCTTGGAAAGAGCCAGATATCGTGGAGCCAGTGCCCAAAAGAAATGACAAGTTTTTAAGCCCCCACTTCAGATAAAACCTTCTGGTCCAAGGTGATGCTATTGTGTTGGCTGCCGCCACCAAGAAAGAACTGGTAGAGAAGAGTTTGTCTGTCCACCCTCCCAATCATGAATGAGAGGTCTGGACAGGATTAGAAAGCAGGTGTTCACATTGGCTTTGTTCAGCCTGCCAGCGTTGAATTATTTAACTCATTTCACCCATCTCCAGAGGGACTTGATTAAGGAACTTTCAACTTCCCTCGTGGTGTCCATGTCTGAGTAGGAATTTCACTCCGTTTCTCCCAAGCTGGTCACTCTTACTTATATAGCCAACTCGTCCATGAGATTAATCTCAATGTTGCAGAAGGTTCCTCATGGGCAGCCGGTTCAGGCATTGCCATCAGCCTGGCTGAGTTTATGAGGGTTTGCGGAGGCCTTCAAAACGTGTTTCACCAATGCCTCCTTTGATGGTTCCACCCTCTTTGGACTCAGCGTTAAGGAGATTTTAACCCACAGTGAACAGGAAGGGAAGATGCTGTCAGGATCAAATTTTCTACCCCCCAAAGAGAGAATTAGGAAGATGTGGTTCCGCAAGGCGCAGTCTTCCTTTCAGGAAGTTCACGACGATTCCTGTTCCAGGGGAAGGGGGAAAGGTTTCAATGGCAGACATCTCCCTAGAGGCAGAGGAGGCCTGCAAAATCAAGGTTCCAGGGAGCCTTTCTCTTTAAAACCTTTTCAACATCGCTGAGGCATTGTCCAACTGTCCAGCCATGGAGACAGTTGGGAGTTGCTTGGCTTTGCATCCTTTAGCCTGGGCAAATATCACAAATGATCAGTGGGTGCTAACAATTATATCCAAGGGCTATTGCATTCCCTTTTCAGAAACCCCACCAAAGAACAGAACTCTCCCAGATGCGCCACCCAGTCAGAGAGAGTTAGCCCAACTGGAGGTCTCCATCATCCTTCAAACAAGAGCCATCCAAAAGGTCTCCACAGGACAGAGAGGATCCGGAACTTACTCCCCCTTCTTTTTAGTATCCAAGAAAATAGGGGACCTGCATCCCATTTTTACCTCAGCTTTCTAAACCTATTTGTCAAGCAGTCAAAGTTTCGGATGGTCACTGTGCAGTCCATTGTCCCCCTTTTGCACAGCAATGACCGGATGTGCTCAGTGCATCTCCAGGATGCGTACTACCATATCAAGATAGACCGGTGGTCCAGAACATTTCTCCGCTTTCACTTGGTAGCCAGTCATTTTCAGTTCAGAGCCCTGCCTTTTGGCCTCACCACAGCCCCCCCCCCCAGGTGTTCACCAAATGCATGGCAGTGGTGGCAGCTCATCTCAGGCTGCAGGGACTCCAGGTCTTTCCCTACCTAGACGATTGGCTCCTCACAACCTCCACAAAGCATCAACTGCTGGAGAACATATGCTTCCTGTTTCGTCTCTTCGATCAGTTGGGGATAACAGTGAATCTGGCCAAATCTTCCTCTATTCCGTCTCAACAATTGGAATTCATAGGCACTCAGCTTTATATCACCTCGGAGATTACAGCTCTTCCTCCCCAACGCGTGCTTCTTATTCGCTCTCATGTTCAGGTTCTCCTGGAGTAAACTCACCCTCCAGTGTCTTACATGCTCAGGGTTCTAGGTTCCATGACAGTGGCCATTTATCTAGTCCCACTTGCAAGGTACTACATGAGAGTACTGCAGTGGACTCTACCGGTCCTGTGGTCCACTCTGTCTCACCTCGTCAGTCCCTATTCGTTCAGTCATCTTATCGTTGCAAGCTTTTCAGGATTGCCTCCTTTTGGGCACAATAGCAGTTCACATGGACAACATGGCTGTTGTGTGGTACATAAACAAGCAAGGGGGCACACATTCTTACCTGCTTTGTCACGAGGCCATGAGAGTTTGGGAATGGGCGATATCCTAGGGGCGCTTTCTCATTGCAATGCACATTCCTGGAGCATCCATAGTGCTGGCGGACAAGCTGAGCAGGGTTATACTGACCCCTCAAGAGTGGTCCCAGAATCCTGCAGTGGCGAAGCAGATTTTCTGTCGGTGGGGCCAACTGAGCTGCAATCATCCCCTTTCAATTACAAATGCAGCAGTTACTTTGCCTTGATCCCCCCAGAGGGGGAGTCCCTCAGGGACGCACTGACTCACACTTTGTCTCCGGGTCTCCTTTACGCATTTCCTCCATTACCCTTAATTCCCAGAGTTCTCCAGAAAGCCATACACCTCAGGACACAATTGATCCTCTTTGCCACCTTCTGGCCTTGGCAATTGTGGTTCCCCCTCTTACGGTCTCATCTGAAGCACCCGCCTTGGGTATTCAATCCGATTCTGGATCTGATCTCTCATCCGTCGCTTCTCCTGCTTCCAAATCTGCAGACCCTCCATCTGACAGCGTAGTTTGTTCACCTCCAGTGATCTTGGCTAAGTTCAGGCTAGCCTTAACAGTGAAGAACATTATCCTCACTTCCCAGAAGTCTTTCACGAAGAAAGTTTACGGGAATAAGTAGAGGAGATTCTCGATCTGGGCGAACGATAGGAATCTCAGTCCCTTTTCAGCTCCCGTTTCTGACATTCTCCTTTTCTTGGCCTCTCTTTTTAAGGAGGGTGCCAGTTTCTCTACGATAAAAGTTCAGTTGGCAGCAGTTTCCAATTTTCATATCAACAACGATCCTACCTTTTCTTCTCGGCTCTGCAAAGCCTTCTTGAAAGGTGTGTTTTTGTTACATTCCCCCCCCCCCAGTCAAAGACCTTTCTCCCCCGTGGGATCTTTCTTTGGTGCAGCAGTCTTTAACTAAACCCCAGTACGAGCCTGCTGCAACCTGCGATCTTAAATTTTTATCCTGGAAAACTGCCCTGTAAGAGTATCAGAGTTGCAGGCTCTTAATATTAACCCTCCTTATTTAGTATTTCATAAAGACAGAGTGGCTTTGAAACCCAGTCCCTCTTCTATGCCCAAGGTTGCTTTGGAGGTCAATCTCAACCAATCAGTCCAACTACTGGTGTTCTTCCCTAACTGTACCAATAAGGAAGAGTACATTTTACATACATTAGATGTTCATTGTCAGCTTAATTTCTACCTGTATAGAACTAAATCCTTTTGGCTTTCAGACCAATTATTTGTGGCCTTCTCGCCTAACAGGGCCAAGCGGTGTCAAAGATTACTGTTTCCCATTGAATTTCTCAGTGCATTTCTTTCATTTGCTCCTTGTGTGGTTCTCCCTTGCCTGGACCAGTTAGGGCTCATTCCACCAGAGCGTTGGCCACCTCAGCAGCATTTGCAGCCCGCCAATCTTTGCATGACATTTGTGCAGCAGCAACTTGGTCTTCACCTCATACTTTTATCTCCCATTACAGACTTGATCTGATTCCTACAGGAAGGGCTTCATTTGGCTCCACGGTTCTTCTGCATGTCCTTCCTTGAGGCCACCCAGGCTTTTGGGTAGCTGGGGACTCTGACCTTGATGTGATGAATGGTGACTAGGATAACATAAGATTAATAGTTATAGACTCATCATAACTTGCTATCTGTGTTAGCCATAGTCACCATTCATCACAGTCCCCACCCTCCGGCCCCCTTCCTGAAGGATTAGCAGGATGTTGGTGGCAAGATTTCCTGTCTGTCTTCCTTCTCCAGTGAAAACTCGATCTGAGGGGTTAGAGGGCAGCAGAGTATTATGGGAGGGGAGGAGCTTGAGCTAAGCCATTGTCTAAAGTATGCCAGCTCAGAACCGATGTCTGATCCAAGACCCTGGCGTGATGATTGGTGACTACAGATAACACAGATACCAAGTTATGATGAGTACGTAACTATTATTATCATGCAATATTTTATATGCTCTACTATTATCTTTTTGTTTAGTCTTTTCCCATATATCGTTTAGCTGCCACACCAGAATAATTTTAATCCATACTCCTAAATGCTTCATCTTATCATATCCCCATAAATACGGATATTGCTGAACCAATTTGTGTGTGGGTACATAATTTACCTCTATAGCCTTTGTTTTAACTTCATTCATTTTGTATTCTGAAAAGATATGAAACTGTCTCAAAATGTTCCACAACACTGTAATGTCTCATGCTGGTTTTGTCAGGTATAAAATAATATCATCTGCAAATAAAGCCAACTTTTCTTTACTAACATGTCAGTTATATCCTTGAATTTCTGAGTCCCTTATTTTCTTTGGCAATGGTTTTAAATATAATGCAAATAATAAAGGTGAAAGAGCATACCCCTGCCTGGTTCCTCCGGTCAAGCAGAAATTTTCAGAGAGGACCCCACCCACTTTCATTTTCACTTCCAATCTCTCATATGTACTCCTGATCAATCTTATGATTTTTTTTAAGGAAGTGCAAATGCTTCCATAGCCCTGTTGATAAAGTCCCAGCTTTCTCTGCATTAAGACCCACTAACAATAATGGTACCTTCTTACATTCTGCTTCCCTCTGGATCATCAGTGTTCTGTTAATGTTGTCAAACGTTTGCCTCCCCTCCACAAAACCACACTGATCCATATTTATGCATTTTGACATTACTTTTGTCATTCTTTTAGCCATTCTAGACATGAACACTTTATAATCATGGTTTAGTATTGAAATGTGCCTGTATGAAGCTGGGTCTGATGGATCTTTACCCTGTTTGGGTATTACAGCTACCACTGCTTTCTTCCAGGATGTTGGTACTTCCCCTCCTCTTAAAATATTGTTAAACAAATCCTTCCAGATTTTTATCATTTTTTTTTTTCCCTCCTAGCCTCCAAACGTCCACAGCAATACCATCTATTCCTGGTGACTTTCCTGTAGCTTGGTTATACATCACAATATTTATCTCATCTACTGCTATCCTAACCGTTAGTAATTGAGCCTCATCTACCTCTAACCTGGCATATTTCATTCTTCCATAAACATTTCCATTTGTATCTTTTCTTGAGTTCCGTATTTCTCTGCTTTATACGGACTTTCATAGAATTTCCAAAATATTTCTAATACCTCTGCAGGATTTCTTGTTACCTTCCTTGTTATAGGCTCCCTAAGCTTGGCGACAGCCCTTTCTACATTCTGTTGACTGAGTAGTTATGCTAAAAGATTTTGTGCTCTACTGTTATCAAAAAACAGTTGCTTAATAGCAGTCTTTCTAAACTTGTGCATACTGTCAAGGTAATCCCTTTGTTTTCTGTTTAGCATTCTGCAGTTGATCCTCTTCTTGTTTTGTGAGATTCCCCCTATTCTGCAGTACTTTAACATTTGTCAGTCCCTGTAAATAATTCTTGATGTACGTCAAGTTTCACTGTTGCAGTCCTGACTCTTGGGATTTCCTGCTGTGAAAGCTCTCAGTTGGCCCAACTAGAAAATTGTTTTCGCCTCCCAGGCTGGTGGACGCCCTTACTGACATCAGTACGCTCGGGTATAAAGGGACCCAGCCTGCGTCATCACTTCAGTCTTTTCTTGCTGCTGGCATCCAAAGCAGTATTCAAGGGAGTCAGTCAGTCCGGACCAGAGAGACTTTGTCATTGGAAAGATAACCACCCTGTTGGGGAACTATTTTCTTTTTCACTTAACTCATGTCAGAAAAAGTAAATAATTGTTTCCACTGCAGTAAACAAATGTCACACAGATGCTTCCATTCTGTTTGTGTTACTTGCCTAGACCCAGACCATGATGTCCCTAATTGTCATTTTTGTGCTAGGTTTAATGCTAGAATGATTAGATGTAGGGCAGAATTCTTAGCTCATTTTCTAAGACAAGAATCAGTTGAACCATGTCCAATGGCATCTGCTGGTCATCCCGATCTTGAGGCACATACGTACAAAAAACAGAAGAGACTTATGCCCGATTCGTTGGTCGACAGTCACTCCCCAGCTGACTCTCCTGCTAGACTGATAATTGCTGAAGAACGTGAGGTATCTTTGCAGCCCCCTTCGACATTTGAAACAGTGATCCAGGCCTCTGTCAAGACCCATCTGGAGTCTGACACGCCTTCGGTTCCTTCAACTTCCACAGCTGACATCATCAGCCCATTGGTTGGGTCCGAGGTCACTCAGCAGGTTACATCTTCCTGCGAAAGCTCATTAACTGGCAACACATCGAGACCTCAGCCTGTGTCGGTGTATTTTCACGGAGAGTCAGGTGCCAGGGCATCAGGACGCACCTAGGCCTAAAGCCAATCCCACCCCAAAGAAATGCACTGTATGAGAAGAATTCAGACATGGAGGACTCTGGCTCAGAGGAAAGACCCTCTTATGCATCCTTTGAGGAATCCGATTCTGAGGAGAGTCTTCCCTTGGCTTTACCTCCAGAGGATCAAACTTTTGGGGGACTCTTTGTGCTATGAGGCAGCCTTTTCATTGGGAAGCACAAGATTACTTCCAGGCCAAGAAGAGAGTTGGTGAGTTCTTGGACCTCCCTGAGCACAAGCCTTTAGCTGTCCCTCCCATTTTGGAAGTAGTAGAGGATGTTTTCCAGGATCTCTCCATGAATCCTGACTCACTTCAACCTACCCCCAGGAAACCAAACCAAACCAGTTTTACAGGGTGCAATACACCAATAAATATCTGTTTAAGAATCCTTCTGCTGATCCAGAAGTTGTTACTCCTGGGCCTAAAGGGACTAGGGCCATTGTCTCCAAGAATCCCCTGCCCACAGACAAGGAGAGTAGGGCCCTAGACAGGTTTGGAAGAATGGTATACACCTCCACTACTCTGTCTATGAGGGCCCTCAACTGTCAATTTCATATGATCAAATGTCAGTAAACCACCCTGCATCAACTCAAGCAAGATATTTCAACCATGAAAGATAAAAATCTTTCTAAGGAACTTTTGGACTTGTGTCACCCCAGTTTCCAGGTGGCCAAACACTCTTTGCATTGTGGCTTTGATGCTGTGGAGGCATCCTGCAGGGCAGCTCTTACTGGTTCAGTAATTAGGAGACATGCATGGCTTAGGAAGCAATCTCTACCTGATCATATAAAGGCTAACCTTTTGGACGCTCCCCTTGACAAAGACGGACTTTTTGGACCAAAAACTGAAGCAATACTCAAAAAGATGGAAGACAAGGCAAAGTCTATGCAAACAGTTAAGGACTTCCTACAAGTACAGCCACCTAGGTTCAGCAGGAACCTTCCAGCAAAGCATTGGTCCTTTCCTACCCAGCCTAGGAGTAAACAGACGGCCTCAAAAGGACAGAGCTTCTAGGCAAAGACATCAACAATAGAGATCAAGCCAGTGGACGTCTGAAACACCCAGGTAAGGGAGTTCTAGGTCACAGCCTCCAGCCTGAGAGCAATTATGACTCTCTCCCTCCACTCCACCCTCCCACCAGCACCCTAAAACTAGGAGGAAAACTGTCTCTTTTCCTCCAAAACTGAATCCACATTACTTCAGATCAGTGGGTTCTAAATGGTCCAAAACTCACTTTCAAAGAGCCTTTAGTAAACTCGAGTTTCCCAGACATAGCCCCAAATCAAAAAACCCAGGCTCTCAAACAGATTCTGATTATGTGTTCTCAGGGAGTGGTGGAGCCAGTTCCAGAGTAACAGAAAGGAAAAGGCTTTTACTCAAGATTATTCCTAGTACCAAGAAAAGAAGGATCTTGGCATCCTATTCTGGACCCGATCAGACTAATGCAATTCCTCAAGATACCAAAGTTCAAAATGCTGACACTTCAGAAATTACTGTCCATGATAACTCCTCAGGCCTTTGTGGTCTGAATAGACTTAAATGATGCCTACTTATACATTCCTATTCAAAAACCACACAGAAGCTTTCTTCACTTCAGAGCAAGCTCCTGCCACTATCAGTTGTCAGCACTGCCCTTTGGGTTGTCTACTGCTCCAAGAGTTTTCACAAAGTACTTGGCTTACTGCAGAACCTAAGGGATCCAGATTTACCCATACCTGGACTGTTGCCTAATACAAGGATATTCCAAACATCTGAAATTCACACAGGACCTCCTGACTTTTGTGGGTTCACTCTAAAACCCTCAAGAAATCCAGCCTGGTCCCATCCAAACAGATTGTCTTCCTGGGAGGTGTCCTGGACTACTCCCTTCAGAAGGCCTTCCTCCCCCCAGAGAAGGTCACCTATCTAACAAGTTACTTCCTACAGATACAGAAAATTCAAACCATCACAGCCAGGTTACATGGCATCCTATATTTTCATGGTACCCCTACCCAAGCTGCACATGAGAAAGCTGCAGTGGTAATTGAAGAGTGTGCGATGCCAGAGGTCTCAATCCCTGGATGCCCAAATAACCTTGATACCTTGCCGCAAGCAGGATTTTGCTAGGTGGGTACAGGCTTGTACCCAAAATCAGGGCCTACCCTTCAGAGTCTTGCCCCAGGGCCAAATCCTCACCACAGATGCCTCAGAAAACACATGGGGCCCATACCCACAACCTCCAAACTCAAGGATGTTCATCATGTTTCACTGCTGCAGTCATTACTCTTGGGTTATCCTGCTGGCAGGCTACCCGCAATCAGCCTGAATTCCAAAGTCCTGGTCCGGCATCGGTTGCTGTTGCCTCTTCCCTGACGTCAGTGCACCAGGGGTATAAAAGATGCAGCCGACGCCATTTTCTTCAGTCTTTCTTGCTGCGAGGTGCCCGCAGCAAAAGCAGTTCGCAAGTGCCAGTCGGCCGACTCCTGAGATTTTCAAATCCGAATTTCAGAACCGAAGTCTTCATTAAAGCCAAGTACCCCGTTGGGGAAACTTTTTTCTTGCTCCAGACCGATGTCAGAAAAAGTTAACAATTGTATTTCTTGTGGGGAAGCAAATACCTCAGAAGGATTTTCATTCTTAGTATTCCTTGCCTAGGCCCTGACCATGACGTTGCTAGCTGTCGGTTTTGTGCTAGATTTAACCAACGCACTTTTAAGCGTCGGTTCAATTTTGCATTTCATTACTTTGGCCGAAGATTTAACTATATAATGCCACCGGAACAGCCAACAACCAGAGTTTACAAAAAACGCAAGGACAAGGAAAAGGATAGGCATCTGAGGTCCAAAACAGACGACAAGGCCTCCGCTAGGCCAGTCGCCAGTTCTCAGTGTGACGCTTTCGCAGACCCTGACGCCCGCTACTTCAGAGCCACAAGCCGCTTCCGACTCCCACGTGGAGCTGACTGGGCCTCTGGATACTCAAGGTATTGGACACTCGGAAACCATTCCCTCAGATGGGTCCGGAGCTGCTGAGCAGGCATTGGCTTCTGAGGGTGTCTTCAGACCTACACAGTTATATGTTAAGCCAACTTCATCTTCAAAGACTAAAGCAGTTTTAAAGACAAAGAAACAAGTACAGCATTCTCCTACTTAGACTTCCATGCCTAAAAAACAGATGCTTAAAATGGCCGAAGACCTAATTACTTTGATCAGGGGTTCCCATCCCCCTCCTGATAAGAGGCCTAGGCAAGAGACAGAATATGATTATTCTGATCAGGTTTCAATTTCCTCTGATTCCTCTTCTGAACAGGGATACTCTTTTCCTCCCTACGAGGATTCTGATGCTGAAGAATCCATTCCTTCATCCTCTCCTCCTGAGGATTATTCTTTTGGGGAAACCCTGCATACCATGAGGGAACATTACTCAGAATCTAAGAAAAGGCTCAGAGACTTTCTTCTACTATCTCAGCACAGACCTCTTGCTATTCCACCTGTTCTAGACATTGTAGATGATGTATTTTCAGAGTCCGGCCTGTCTCCTGACTCTTTACCCCCCTGCACCTGCTAAGCCAGACAGATACTACAGGGTCCCAGACTCTCATAAATTTCATTATAAAAACCCTGCTGCCGACCCAGAAACTATATCTCAGGGTCCCAAAGGGGTCAAGGCTTCCACTGCAAAAAACCCTGTCCCCTCTGATAGGGATTCTAGGGCACTGGACAGATGGGGGATAAAAGTTTACACTTCTGCTACCTTGGCTGTAAGGGCTTTAAATTGTCAGCTTCATATGCTTAAATATCAGCAATACTTAATGTCACTGCTTAAACAGAAAATGTTGACATGTTCTGATAACAAGGAAATGCAGGATTTATTGCATGCAGCTGAACAAGTGGGAAAGCATACTTTGCAATGTGGTTTTGATTCACTGGAGGCCTCTTGCAGGGCCGCTGTTACGGGTTCCGTCATTAGAAGGCATGCTTGGTTAAAGGAACAGAATCTGCCTGATCATGTTAAGACAAAATTATTGGATACTCCATTGCAGCATGATACTTTGTTTGGTGTTAAGGCAGAAGAGGTGTTGAAGAAAATGGAGGATAAAGCGAAATCCATGCAAACAGTTAAGGATTTCCTACAGGTACAGCCACCCAGATTTAGCAGGAACTGGCCTACAAAGAATTGGTCCTTTCCAGTGTCAGACAGGCCACAAAGAGGCAGATACAGACGTCCCAGAGGCAGCTCTCAGCCCCAAGGCTCATACAGGCCTAAACAATGGGGTGCTTCTACCTCCAAAAGCGGAGAAGACAAATCACAGCCATACAGGAAACAGTCCCAATGACTTTCCTCTGCCAGACCCAAGCACTTATCTTTTGGCAGCCCCCTTAGGGGGAAAACTAGCACTTTTTTCACCAAATTGGCAAATGATTACCCAGGATAAATTGGTCTTGAACATAGTGTCCCAGGGCTACAGGTTCCACTTTCACACCCTGCCAAGGGCAAAAGATATGCCAGACCTGCCACACAATCAATGGGCAGAGGCACAAAAGCAAATTACATTCCTAATGGGCATGAGGGCCATTCAACAAGTACCACAGCAAGAGCAGGTGCAAGGATTTTACTAGAGACTTTTCTTGGTGCCCAGAAAGGACAAAGCCTGGAGACCATTACTGGACCTGTCTATACTAAACTCGTTTCTGGATGTTCCAAAATTCAAGATGTTGACTCTGCAGCAGCTACTGCCCATGCTGGGCAATAAGGCTTGGCTCGTAACTTTGGACCTAAAAGAGGCATACCTGCATGTCCCAATCAGACAATCTTGCAGAAGATACCTCAGATTCATAGCTGGCTCAATGCACTACCAGTTTTCTGCACTGCCCTTTAGCTTATCTACTGCGCCCAGGGTCTTCACAAAATGCCTGGCACCAGTAATTGCATTTTGCAGACAAAGAGGAATTCAAATATATCCTTACTTGGATGACTGCCTTATTCAAGCAGAGAACAAAGACATTCTTCTAAAGCATCTGGCGTTTGTAAAAAGATTACTAATTTGCCTAGGGTACACACAGTAAACGAAAAGAAATCAAAACTAGTACCCTCTCAAGAGGTAATATTCCTGGGTGCAAGCTTAAATACAGCTGCCCAGATGGCTTATCTCACGCCAGACAAACAAAGGCAACTGACTTCTTACTTCAAAAAGTTGGCAACAAAGACCCAGTTATCTGCAAGGAAAATCCTGCAGGCCTTGGGCTTCATGGCATCCTGCATTCTGCTAATTCCATTTGCCAGACTGCATATGAGGAAACTACAATGGTATCTAAAAAGTGTTTTGGACTCAACATTGCCACAGCCTGGAAACATTAGTTACTCTCATTCCCTGCCTGCAGCAGGAGTTTCGATGGTGGGCACAGGCCTGTCACCATAACAAGGGTCTGCCATTCACTTTACCCACAGTCAGGCAGACACTAACAACGGATGCATCAGATTATGCCTGAGGGGCCCATATGGCAGGAAAATGTATTCAGGGCACATGGCCTGCAAGTCAGATGCATCTTTATATCAATCAGAAAGAGATGCTAGCTGTTCAGAATGCCCTGAAAGCTTTCAAGGATCTACTTCATCCAGAACAACTACTGATAAAGTCGGACAATACTACAGTCATGTGGTACATAAACAAGCAGGGAGGCACACATTCCTTCCCATTCTGCAGACAGGCAATGACCTTGTGGGACACAGCATTGACTTATCAAGTTCACCTGCAAGCACAATTCCTGCCAGGAAAAATAAATACTCTGGCAGACTAACTAAGCAGAAACCTCATGGATCCCCACGAGTGGAAACTGGATCCACAAGTCTTCAGCATGATAACAAGGAAATGGGGATGCCCAGACATAGATCTATTTGCCTCCCTTCACAGCTGCCAATTACAGAGATTTTGCACAAGGATTTATCACAAACAAGCATGGAAAGTGGATGCCCTATCCTTCAGCTGGAAAAACCTAACAGTATATGCCTTTCCTCCACTGCCTCTCCTTCCCAAGGTACTCCTAAAGGTCAGACAAGAGAAGCCAAAAATTATACTAATTGCCCCAGACTGGCCACACCAGCACTGGTACCCAGTCCTAAACAGCTTGTCTCAAGGTCCAGTATGGACATTGCCTCAAACGTCTCACTTACTGACCCAACAAAACAATCAGATATTGCACAGCCACCTCAGGACCCTAAATCTGGCAGCATGGCTGATAATGTAGCCATTCAGAACACTCCTCTTTCAAAAGCTGTTATGAATGTTATCTTGGGGGCCAGGAGGCCCAGTACCAGAAAATCTTATGTAGAAAAATGGAAGAGATTTTGTGCTTGGAACCAGGAACAAGGCATTGACACGTATGTACCAAATATTCCTCAGATTTTACAATACTTAACTGAGATGCTGGACAAAGGCCTTTCCTTTTCATCAATTAAGATTCATGCCTCTGCCATTTCAGCCCATTACAATACGGAACCACCTATCTTTTCTCATCCTTTAATAAGGCAGTACCTCAGAAGGGCCAAAAACATCAGGCCTCCAAGGAGAGCACCAATACCTGCATGGGACCTCAACTATGTCTTGGAAAAACTCACACTGCCTCCTTTTGAGCCAGCCTCAACAGCCAATATAAAATTCTTATCTTGGAAAACAGCTCTGCTCCAAGCAGTAACCTCTGCAAGACAAGTCTCGGAGTTACAGGCACTCATGGTTGTGGAACCTTTTATCATTTTTCATCCAGACAGAGTTTCTCTGCGGACAAACCCTACATTTATGCCTAAGGTGGTGTCCAGTGTGGCCCTCAACCAAACCATTCACTTGCCTACCTTTTATCCAAACCCATAGAACAAGGGTGAGAGACTTCTGCATTCTTTGGACATACACAGACAGCTACGCTTCTACTTGGACAGAACTAAAGCTTTCAGAAAGACTGGGCAACTTTTAGTGGCATATGCTGCAGGATCACAAGGAAAGGCTATCTCAAAACAGACTATTTCTAAATGGATAGGTCATTGCATTCGTTTCTGCTACTCACAGCATGGCAAATCAGTGCCTAAGGGCATTAGGCCACATTCTGCCGGAGCAGCAGCCACTTTAGCAGCCTTCCTCAGAGGAGTACCAACCAAAGATATCTTAGAGGCTGCAACTTGGAGTTCAGTGCACACTTTTACAAAGCACTACCACTTACCTCTCTACTCTAAATCCAGAGCAGGCTTTGCCACTGCAGTTCTGCTGGGCCTCATAGCCTCTCCTAATCCTATTTAGCCCAGCCACCCATCCTCAGCTTTGGGATTCAACCCAAGACTAATAACTGCAACAGTGAAACACAATGAACATAGTACAGTTGTGTACCTACCATAAATGTAGATGTTCAAGTGTATTCACTGTTGCAGTCCAGGTTACCCCTCCCACCGTCCCCCTTTCATTTGCTGGGTTTTATCTGTACTTTTCTATTCTGTACAACTTATGTGGTGTATTTGCTTGTAGATGAAGGAAATGTTTACTTTAGTGCATGCATGTTTATTGGCATAATCTATGTAGCCTACCCTTTTGGGGGCACCTGACATCTGGGGCAAGAAAACCTGAAGAAAATGGCGTCGGCTGCATCTTTTATACCCCTGGCGCACTAACGTCAGGGAAGAGGAGACAGCAACCGATGCCGGACCAGGACTTTGGAATTCAGGCCGACTGCGGGTAGCCTGCCCGCAGGATAAACCAAAAGTAATGACTGCAACAGTGAATACACTTGAACATCTATATTTATGGTAGGTACACAATTGTACTGTTATGCCCCGCTCAGCACAGAAGGAGAGACATAAATTGGAAAGAACTCATGGCAGTAGAAAATGGTGTATTGACCTTCAGGACAAATGGGACCCAGGGTGTCCTAGTAGTACAAACAGACAATATTACAGTCATGTGGTACATAAATAGGCAAGGAGGCATGCATTCCTGCTCCATGTGCAGTCTAGCCATGCAAATACGGGAGACAGCACAACCTCTAGGCCTGCACCTCATGGCACAATTTATTTATTTATTTATTTATTTGCAGTTGTTTAACCAAGATAGTCCATTGGGCCAGTAAGAACCCGTTTTCAATAGAGTCCTTGGGAGAGCAGCTCCAACACAAAGATAAACAGCAGTTTACAAATTAAATCTTTTGTGGTTATCAGACAAAACGAAAATTACAGCAGTTACAATAAAATTAATAGGTTACATTTTGACGAAAACCAACAACATTTCTTTAGTAAATGTACAGTTTTGTAAATGGAAATGTACAATTTTAGAATTATAAGAAGTTATTTACAATTGGCTTAGTACTTGCTAGATGTAAGTATGAAGTTGGTGTCTGGAATAAATGAGATAGTTGCCAGTAGGAAGTGGAGAATAGGCTATGAGGAGTGAGAGCAGGAGCATTCCCATGTGGATGTTAGATGTGAGTGAAGTGATTTTTTTAAAGGAAAGGGAGGTTAGTGGTGGTATGGATGGAGGAAGGGAGTTCCATAGGCGTGCCAGGGCAAAGGACAGGAAGTTTTGTCCTGGGGAGCGAAGGGGTTTGTACAGTTCTGTTAGGTTTTGGTTTCTAGATCTTAGTAGTCTTTCTGCGTGGTGCATTTTAAAGGGAGAGGAAAGGGAAGGACAGAGGGAGGGGTGAAAAATGAGTTTGTGAGCACGAGTAAGCTGAGTATAGGAGAGATAGTTAGGAAGCTCTAGCCAGTGTAGTTTGTGGAGAAATGTGCAGTGATGGGTTGATGATTTTTGGCTAGAGGCAAATTTTGCAATTTTATTGTAACAAGGGGACAGTTTTGTCTTGAGAGATGATTGTAGGTTTGTTAGTAGAGGGGCACCATAAAGGAGGGAAGGGATGAGAAATGTAGTTGAGAGAGTGAGCTTAGTAGAAGTAGTGCGGTATTGATTGTATCGGTAGAGCATGCCAAGTTTTTGGTGTTTTTTTTTATGTTTAGTTGTAGATGGGAATTGAATTTAAGCTGGTCATCGATTTGGACTCCTAGTAGTTTGGTTTCAGATACCAGTTCAAGAGGTCTGTTATTATGGCTGGTGATGGAGAACAGATTTCTGTCAATGGTGTTGGTTTTAGAGGGGGTAAGTACCATAAGTTTGTTTTTTGACGCATTGAGTGCTAAATGATTGTCTTTCATCCACTGTTCTGTGGTAGAGAAGGCATCTTGAGTCAGCTGTAAGAGAGTGGGGATGGATGTACCAGCACAGATAATTGTTGAATCGTCTGCATATTGAATAAGGTTAGCGTAAGGAATTGAGCGGAAAAAATCATTAATGAATATATTGGAGGAGGGGTCCCAATATGGAACCCTGGGGGACACCAGTGGGGATGTTAAGGAAAGAGGAGATGGCTTTTTTCCACTTAACAGCTTGCTGCCTGTTAGAGAGGTAGCTGGTGAACCAGTTAAGAGAAGAGGATAGGTTTAGGTTGAATAGTTTTGTAAGGAGAAGGTTGTGAGAGATAGTGCCGAAGGCCTTAGAAAAGTCAAGTAAGAGGGTAGATACAGTAAAACCAGAATCCCTGGCTTTATTCACAGTTTCCAGGAAAGATAGGAGGGCAGTCAGTGCTGTGACTGGGTCTGAATCCATGTTGAGTGGATGTTAATAAGTTGTTGTCTAAGATAGGGAAGGAGTTGAAGATGGATACATTTTTCTAGGAGTTTTGAGAGGGGAGAGAGAGCATGGCGATGGGATGGAAGTTAGTAATATTGTTACTATTGCCTCCTTTGTGCAGGGGAATGATGAAAGCCTTTTTCCAGAGTTGGGGTACAAGACCTTGGATAGAGCGATTGATTAGGATGCTGATAGGGAAGGCAATGGCATCGGCGGCTATGCTGAGGAAAGATGAGGGAATGTTATTGGGGGCATTCGTGCATAGTTTTAGCTTTTGCAGGAGTATTTTTATGGTAGAAGTAGGAATGGGTTTTATGGAGAAAGGTGGGGGTTGAGAGGATGGGGGATAAGAGACTGGAGATGAGGGGGGGTGACGAGAGGAGATGCAGCAGTAGGGGGTGAAGTATTATTAGAGAAGGATGAGGTTAGTTTGGAAATAGTCTATTAAAAAAAGAGATGAAGTGGGTGGCCAGATCTATATTTAGTGCATGTGGGTCAAGACTTGGATTTTCAGTTGTGCCAGCTTTTAGAAGGGTATTATGCCCTTCCAGAATTTTTGTGTATTGGTTTTGTGGGGGGTTTTTTTGAAGTAAGGAGAAGTAATTCTGACGGTCTGCTGTGATGAGCTTTTTGACTCTGTTGCGAAGTGTTTTGAACTCATTAACGTTGGTGGGAGTTTTGTTTCTTAGGTAATGTGCCCAGGCTTTGTCTCTAAGGTGCATGGCAGTTAGTGTGTTTTTTTGTTAGCCAGGGGGTGATTTTCTTTCTTATTCTTTTGGTTTTTATGGGGGCATAGCTATCTAGCAGTTTTAGGAAAGTTGTATTAAAGTGTGCAGCAGCATTATCCAGAGGTAGACATTTTAGCGGGTTCCAGTTAAGAGATTTTAGGGAGTCAGAGAAGGCTTTTGGGTTGAAGTTCTTTAGGTAGTGAGTGGTGATGTAATTATGAATTACTTGTAAGGGAGAAGGAAGACGCCTGGAAAAGATGGGAAAGTGGTCACTGAGGGAATCACTGTCCACTGTCAGGGTAGTAGTGGGGCGTGTGTGTGTTTGTTTTAAAATCATGGCTATCCCCAGCGGATGGCCACACTCAGTGCGTCCTCTGCCTGGGGGTATCACATTTGACCTCGGGCTGGCACATTTGCACAGCCTTTAACCCCCGGGCCCTGAGGGATAGGAGGAATGAGCTAATTCTGGCGGGTCTCCTACCAGCAGAGTCGGCTTCTTCCACCTCTCCCTCGGTGGCTACAGCCACTGCTGCGGCTGCTCAGCCTGCTGTCCCCCCTCCCCTGGCTGGGACTCAACCTCCCACTTCTTTCCAGGGAGAGAGGTACTCAAAAAAAGAGAAGAGGGAGAAAGAGAGGCACAGAAGCCACAAGCAGCGGGCCGACTCAGCCTCCTCGGCCCCACCGGCCGAACTGCTCTCTTCACCCCAGAAGGTCTCCGGGCCTTCCTCCCCTCGGCTCCGTTCTCCACGCTTCTCCCCGGAGCCGGAGGAGGAGGCCTGACCATCTTCAAGGTTGTTACGGCGGCCCTCCCCGCCAGCTTCGGCGGCCTCTTTAAGGTCGACCCGTAGCCTCTCCAATGCTGATATGGACCGGATAATGCGTCACTTTCTCCAAACCCAACTGCAGCTGGGAGTGTTGCTCCCCCCCCCTCCGGGGGGGGAGTTCAGCCTCGCTTTTTGCCCCGATAGCTCCTTCTGCGATCCACTATCGGGTTTTGGAGAAGTCTGATCTGAGGAGTCTCGGAGTCAGGGAGTCAGCACCGATGGTTATCGCTACCTCAATGCCGGCCATGCCCACGAGTTTGTCGGATCCCTTTTCGGATCCGAGCTCTCGAGGCAGAGAGCCGTGCGTCTGATCCGAGGGGGCCAGTGTGTCTTCGGCTCCATTTCGGTCGGAGCACACTTTCCTCTCGGGTCCGAGCGCTTCGGCTCCAACTCCGATCCCCGTGCCGGATCTGAGAGATTGGTTCACCCTCTGCTTTCGACGTGGTGGAGAGGGTTCTCTCGAGAGGTTAGAGATCCCCTACTCTTTCTTTGGGATCCGCACCCACTCCCTTGCAGCTGGGCTTGTCTTCCATCGTCCAGTCCCAGGGACAGCCTGTACTGACACCCCAGCCCGTTCCACTGGCGGAACATGACCCTGTTGGTGAGTCCTCTTCAGACAGCCCCACCGAGGAGGTCACAAACATAAGTGTAAGTGGAGGCACTTGGACTCCCCTGAGTCCCTCATGGAGGACACCGATTTGGAGGAAGGGGAAGGTTCCCCCAAGTCACCCCCCGAAGAAGTCTCCTTTGGAGACGTTATGGAAATGCTTCGCCAAAAGGGGGGTGGTCAGCCCAAAAACCTTCCTCGGACGAGTCGGTGTTCCTGGAGGCGTTCGACACAGGCCTGTCTACCTCCTTTGGTGTCCCCTCCGGTCGATCCCCTGATTGACCTCATCATTACCAGGGCGTGGAAGGAATCGGACACTGTAGAGCCAATCCCCAGGAGGCCAGATAGGATTCTTAGTCCCCCTGTGGATAGAACGGCTTGGAGTAAGGGTTCCCCGGTAGATGCCATGGTGGTGGCGGCAGCCACCAAGAAGGAACTTGCCCAGGATAGTTCCTCAGTCCATCCTCCTGATAAGGAGTCTCGGACGATGGATCATATCAGGAAGCAGATGTTTGCTTCAGCTACCTTTTCCATAAGGGCGCTGAATTATTTGGCCCATGTAATTAGACTTCAGCGGGATCTGGTGAAAGAATACGCTGAGTCTCCCCGAGTCCATGTCGGCCGAGGACAAACAGACTTTCTCTGCGCTAATGGCCACTCTGAAATCTGTTTCAAACACGTGTATGCGGCTACTTTCCCATGCCACGGAAGAGGCCGCTAGAGCCAGTGGGTCCAGCATCGCCTTAAGGCGTAACGCCTGGCTCCGGCTTTGTGACTTTTCGTAACCTTTCAAGGAGTCCTTCACGAACGCACCCTTTGGTTCTTCTCTGTTCGGGAAGACCGTCTGCGACACATTGGTTCAGAGCGTGAAAGATGGGAAGACGCTGTCTGCTGTCGGAATCCGCTTCTCGGCTCCTCAAAGGTCCTTTTCCAGGAACCAGAGAGGACAAAAGAAGATGTGGTTACGAAAGTCTCAGCAGACCGACCCACGCAGCAGCCCTGAGGGGTTGCCCAACTGCTCCTCTCTGGAGGCAGTCGGGGGGCATTTATCGAAGCACCTGGCCCAATGGGAGTCCATCACAACAGATCGCTGGGTGTTTTGAATAATATCCAGAGGTTACTCAATCCCTTTCATAAACCTACCTCCTCAGTCGAGGCTCCTCCCCGATGTACTACCCAGTCAGAGGGGAGGCTGCAGCTTTAGAGGTAAAAAAGCTGCTAGAAAAAAGAGCCATCCAGCACGTCCCCCCAGGCCAATCCGGATTAGGCAATTACTCCAGGTTCTTTTTGGTGCCAAAGAAGACGGGGGACTTGAGGCCGATCCTCGACCTTTCAACAGTGAACCTCTTCATTGCCAAAGAGAAATTCCAGATGGTAACGCTTCAATCCATCCTGCCCCTTTTGCAGGAGAAGGACTGGATGTGCTCCATAGACCTCAAGGGTGCGTACTATCACATTCTCATGGACAGGTGATCCAGGAGGTTCCTCCATGTTCGGCTACAGGCCAGTCATTACCAGTTCAGGGTCCTACCCTTCGACCTCACCACAGCCCCCAGGGTGTTCACCAAGGTCATGGCAGTTGTAGCGACCCACCTGAGACTTCAGGGAATACAAGTTTTTCCTTACCTAGACGACTGGCTCCTTACTGCCCCCACCAGGCATCTACTCTGCTTAGCCAGGGATTGCTTCCTACTACTAGCATCCCAATTGGGGATCACCATAAATTTCAAGAAGTCATCCCTTTAACCAGTTCAAGTCTTGGAGTTCATAGGGGCCAGAATAGACACGCTTCAGACCAAGGCCTTCTTGACATCAAACAGACTTCGCAGTTTGACCTTACACGTTTTAGCCCTTCTTCAGTCACCTGCCCCATCAGTGGAGTTAGTCCTGAGAGCTTTAGGGTCCATGGCAGCAGCAGTCAATCTTGCACCCTTAGCTCGCTTGCACACAAGGGTTCTCCAGTGGACTTTGCAGGTTTAGTGGTCCATCCTTCACCACGCATTGGACTTACCGATTCCTCTCAGCTGAGTTTGCAGAAATTCCCTCATGTGGTGGCTCCAATCACGAGAGCTTCGGGAAGGACGACCGTTTATTATGCCTCAACCCCAAGCCATGGTGACCACGGATGCTTCTCGCCTTGGCTGGGGGGGGGGTATTACGCAGGCAGAACTGTCCAAGGTATGTGGACTCAGACAGAGACCGTTCTGCATATAAATGTTTTGGAGATGAGGGCGGTGCTTTTAGCGTTGCAAGCCCTTCATGCCTTTCTCCCTCCAGGGACTATTGCAATTCAGTCAGACAACATGTCAGTGGTCTGGTACATCAACAAACAGGGGGGAACCAGGTCTTACCCTCTTTGCCGAGAGGCCATGAGAGTTTGGGATTGGGCGATATCCACCAACCACTTTCTGTTAGCAATGCACATTCCGGGTCGGTCCAACATCCTAGTGGACAAACTGAGTCGAACTATCCTTTTGCCCTACGAGTGGTCTCTGAATCCCTTAGTAGCGAAACAGATCTTCCGCAAGTGGGGTCAGCCTTGCTGCAATCTCTTCACATCATCTTCCAATGCGAAGTGCAGTGAGTTTTTCGCTCTAATTCCCCCTGTGGGGAAAAGCCCCAGAGACGCTCTAGTCCATGCTTGGCCACCCGGTCTACTTTATGCTTATCCTCCTCTTCCGTTGATGACAAAATTGTTACAGAAAGCTCGTCGGTTGGGGAACAAGATTATCCTCATAGCCCCATTCTGGCCTCATTAAGCCTGGTTCCGTGCCTACGGTCTCATCTTATAGCCCCTCTCTGGATCTTGGATCCCATCCCGGATCTGATATCTCATCCTTCAGGATTGAGACCCCTGCATCTGGTCGAACTCAAGCTCTCAGCTTGGTTGATCTAGATGTCCTTCAAGAATGCAACTGCAGTCATAACATATGGGTTGTCCTGCCTCAGGCAGCCCTCGGTCGGCCGGATTCCAAAGTCTGGGTCCGGCCGCTGATGTCGCATTTCTCTCCGACGTCAGAGCGGCTGGAGTACATAAGCATCAGCCAACGCCATTTTCTTCAGTCTTTCTTGCCGCGCGGTGCCCGAAGCAGAAGCGGTTCGCAAGTGCCGGTCGGTCAGCTCCTGTATTCTTCGATTCCGAAGTCATCAAAAAAGCTAAGTACCCTGTTGGGGACCTTTTCTTGCCTCAGCTGATGTCAGAAATTACTGAAAAAGTTAACAATTGTCTTTCTTGTGGTAAACAAATACCTCATAAGGATTTCCACTCTTACTGTCTTCCTTGCTTGGCCCAGACCACGACGTCTCGGCCTGTGTAGCCTGTGCTCGCTTCAACAAGCGCACTCTCAGGCGCCGGGCGGAGTTCGCTGAAGATTTTTTCGGCGAAAAATTTGCTTATACAATGCCGTTGCAACTTCCGGCATCGCAAACTCCCAAGAAACGAAAAGACCGGGACCGACATCCTCGGCCCGCATCTACCACCGACTCCACGCCAAAACCTACCGCGAGTGCTCCGGTTCCCCCTGAGACGGTTATTCCACCGCTCCGAACTGAAGACACCGTATTACCGACGACTCCGATTCCGGATATCACTCCGTCGCCAGTTACTGATTTTCCTCCGGCTACCGAAACCGAGGAAATGCCCGAGACCATTGCTGTAGATAAGGTCACTCCTGCACGTGGAGCTGCCAGGCCTCCTATGGCCATGTCTATTAAGGCCTACACTAGGGCTAAGGCAGCCAGCAAGACCAAGCATCTTACTGCTAAAGCCTTACCTCAGCCTACTCCAGAGACACAAATTATGACTATGGCTGCTGACTTAATTTCTATGATTAGAGGTTCACAGGCCCATCCTGAGAGAGGATCCCAGCCTCCTTCTGATAAAAGGCCCCGGGTTGAACCCTCTGAACCCTATTCCTTCAGATGAAGATTCTGAGGATTCTGTCCACTCTGATGGCCATGAAGAGCTCTTCCACACCTATGAGGACTCGGATGCAGAGGATTCCATCCCCTCGGCCTCCCCTCCTGAGGATATTTCTTTTGGGGAAGTTCTGCATACCATGAGGGGACATTTCAAGTGGCAAGGCCAGGAATATTCTGATTCCAGAAAGCGCCTTCGAACTTTCCTTAAAAAGCCCCAGCACAGGCCATTAGCTATTCCTCCTGTGCTTGATGTTTTGGATGATTTATATTCTGACTCTAGTGTTACCCCTGATTCTCTTCCTCCTGCTCCAGCTAAGCCAGACAGGTATTACAGGGTCCCAGAAACACATTCCCATTTATTCAGGGCCCATACTGCTGATTTGGAAACTATTTCTCAGGGACCTAAAGGTGTTTCAGCTTCCACCTCTAAAAATCCTTTGCCCTCCAACAGGGAAGCTAGGGCATTAGAGAGATGGGGTAAAAAGGTTTACACCTCCACTACTTTATCTATGAGAGCTTTGAATTGCCTTTTCATATGTTACAATATCAGGATTTCCTGTTAGAAGATTTACAGAAAACATTGGCCTCTCCTGATCCTTTAGACAGGAAGTCTTTGCAGGAAGCTGTACATAACTCTCAGCAAGTAAGCAATCACTTCCTGCAGTGTGGATATGATGCACTGGAAGCTTCATGTAGGGCAGCTATGACAGGGGCAGTCATTCGTAGACATGCATGGTTAAAAGATCAACCTCTACCAGATCATGTAAAGGCAAAACTTCTGGATGCACCTTTGGAAAAGAACAAGCTTTTTGGTGCTAATGCTAAGGATGTGTTAAAGTCCATCGAGGAAAAAGCAAAATCAGTTCAGACGGTGAAAGATTTTCTCCAGGTTCAACCCCCCAGATTCAGTAGGAATTGGCCTTCAAAAAACTGGTCCTTTCCTAATCCTGAAAAATTTCAAAGGGGATAAACAGACGTGGCCGAGGAAGAGGACAATACAGAGGTCCTTACACGGGACGACAATGGCAGCCAGCAAACCAAAGAAGTGACACAGGGGTTTCACCTGCCCCACAGCCACAGTCTCAATGACTTTCCTCTACTTCCACCTACCAGGGAACAAATAGAAGCTCCCTTGGGCGGGAAATTATCTCTGTTTGCAGACAATTGGCACAGATTGACAAAGGACAAATGGATTTTGGACATTATAGACCGAGGTTACAGGTTCTATTTTCATACCTTACCAAGAAAACAAGGCATGCCAAACCTACCACAAAACCAGAGGGCAGAGGCTATCAAGCAAATCTCTCTGCTGACTCGGATGAAAGCAATAGAAAGAGTTCCACAACAAGAACAAGGCCAGGGGTTTTACTCAAGACTGTTCCTTGTTCCAAGAAAAGAATCTCAATGGAGACCAATACTGGATTTGTCCACATTAAACACCTTTCTCATAGTACCAAAGTTCAAAATGCTGACTCTACAGCAACTCCTTCCCATGCTGGGCAAGGGGTCTTGGCTGATTACTCTGGACCTCAAGGAGGCATACCTGCATGTCCCTATCAGACACAGCTGCAGAAGATACCTCAGATTTCTTGCAGGGCCAGAGCATTTTCAATTCTCAGCATTGCCATTTGGCTTATCTACTGCGCCCAGAGTATTCACAAAATGCCTGGCTTCAGTAATTGCTCATTGCAGGCTCCAGGGGATCCAAATTTACCCGTACCTGGACGACTGCCTCGTACAAGCGGACGACAAATTGATGTTGACAAAAAACTTGGACTATGTCATACGATTACTTCAAGCTGTGGGATACACAGTCAACTTCCAAAAGTCAAGACTTCAACCATCCCAGCAAATAATCTTCTTAGGAGCCAAATTAGACACAGCCTCTCAAATGGCTTACCTAACAGAAGAAAAGAAAGAGAAGTTAACTCATTATTTCAAAGGTTTGGCAAAACTTACCCAGATGACTGCAAGGAGATTCCTACAGGCCCTGGGTTACATGGCATCCTGCATTCTCCTGGTTCCATTAGCAAGACTACACATGAGAAAGCTTCAATGGTACCTAAAAAGCCTATGGTCTCAGCACAGCAACAACTTAGAGACAACCATACCGCTCATTCCATGCCTACAAAAGGAATTCCTATGGTGGGCCTCGGTAAGCCAGGCAAACACAGGTATGTCATTCAAAAAACCACAGATAACACAGACCATGACCACAGGCCTCAGACCTTGGATGGGGCACATGGAAGGCAGGTGTATACAAGGACAATGGTCTCCAAAGGAAACACATCTGCATATAAACCAAAAGGAAATGCTGGCAGTAATGCATGCCATCGAGGCCTTTCAACACCAACTTCAGCAAGGCCATTTACTGATACGGACAGACAACACCACTGTGATGTGGTACATAAACAAGCAAGGGGGCACCCATTCTTACCCCCTTTGCAGACTGACAATGCATCTTTGGGAAAAATCACTGAGCCTAAACATTCAGTTACAATCCCAGTTTGTTCCAGGCAAAGACAATGTGCTGGCGGACAGCCTAAGCAGGAATTTCACAGATCCACACAAGTGGAGGTTACATCCGAAGATCTTCACACAGCTCACTTCGACATGTGGCAGGCCAGAAGTAGACCTATTTGCCTCTCACCTCAATCATCATCTACAAAAATTCTGCTCAAGGACATACCATCCACAAGCTTGGAAAATAGATGCTCTCTCATTCAACTGGAACTTCCTAAAAATCTATGCATTCCCACCTCTGCCACTGATGACCTCAGTATTACTAAAGATCAAAGCAGAGAGACCCAAGGGGATCCTAATAGCTCCAGACTGGCCAAGACAACACTGGTATCCACTACTACGGAGCATATGTCACACCAAGAAGTGGGCCCTTCCCCAATGGCTTCTACTTATGACTCAACACAACTTCAAAACAGTGCATCCAAACCTTCAGACACTGCAGCTAACAGCCTGGGAGATGCCATGAATAACCTCAACCTATCTCTCTCCAAGGAAGTTCAACGGATACTAACAGAGGCTCGAAGACCATCCACCAGAAAGGTTTACTTAGCAAAATGGAAGAGATTCAGCATTTGGAATACCAGCAAGGGACATGATGCATCATTATTGAACATCCCACTCATCCTGGAATATTTGACAGATATGCTAAAGAATGGACTCTCATATTCTTCCATAAAGATACATGCATCAGCTATTTCAGCTAGATATAACACTGATCCGCCTGTCTTTTCACATCCCTTGCTAAGGCAATTCCTCAGGGGAATCAAGAACATTAAGCCACCAAGAAAGGCTCCAGTGCCAGCCTGGGACCTCAATTTTGTTCTAGAAAAACTGACTCTACCTCCATTTGAGCCAGCAGCTTCAGTTGACTTGCAATTTCTCTCATGGAAGACAGCTTTCCTGTTGGCAATTACCTCAGCAAGAAGGGTTTCGGAACTACAGGCCCTAATGGCAATACCACCGTTCATAATTTTCCACAGAGACAGGGTTTCATCAAGGACCATCCCTACTTTTATGCCAAAGGTGGTATCTAGGGTTTCTTTAAATCAAGCTATTCATCTGCCTGCTTTCTTCCCCAATCCTGAGAATAAGGGGGAAAGACTGTTACATACCTTGGACATTCACAGACAACCGATACTACCTGGACAGAACCAAGACCAGTAGGAAGTCTGAACAACTTTTTGTAGCTTACGCCCCTGCAGTCCAAGGAAAAGCAATTTCAAAACAGACTATTTCAAAATGGATTGGACATTGCATCAGATTCTGTTATTCCTTTCATGGAAAGTCTGTTCCAGCCAATGTCAGACCACATTCCACCAGAGCTACAGCCACCTCTATAGCATTCTTAAGAGGGGTGCCTACTAAGGACATTCTAGAAGCTGCTACATGGAGCTCCGTGCATACATTCTCCAAACACTACAGTCTCCCTCTGTACTCCAGATCCAGAGCAGGCTTTGCTTCGGCAGTCCTGCAGGGTTTGATTGCCACACCATCTTTTTCCTAGAGCATTCCTCCTCCCCCAGCTAAGCTATGGCATTCTACCCATATGTTATGACTGCAGTTGCATTCTTGAAGGACATAGTACAGTTTTGTACCTACCATAAATGTAGATGTCTGATAGATATGCAACTGCAGTCGGATTTTCCCTCCCTCCATACCCCTCTCTGCCTAGGGTCCACTCCTATCCCTGTTTCTCTTAGCTGGGGATATCTGTTATGGTGTATCTGTTTATTGCTCATTTATTTGTCTGGAATCCTGTTTTTGTCTTCCAATTTGATTACAGCCTTCCTTGGAGGGCACCTGGCATCTGGGGCAAGAAACACTGAAGAAAATGGCATCGGCTGATGCTTATGTACTCCAGCCGCTCTGACGTCTGAGAGAAATGAGACATCAGCCGACGTCAGACCCAGACTTTGGAATCCGGCCGACCGAGGGCTGCCTGAGGCAGGACAACCCATATGTTATGACTGCAGTTGCATATCTATCGGACATCTACATTTATGGTTGGTACAAAACTGTACTTTCCATTAGTTGCTAGGACTCCCGGTATCTTGTCTGCAGTCAGATCTATCCTGGTTGCGGCGCATAAGCCTTCTACCAGGAAGGTTTACAATAGTAAATGGAAGCAGTTTTCCATTTGGGAGTCTCATAGGAATTTGGACCCTTTCAGTGCATCCGTCTTAGCAGTGCTCGATTTTCTATCCCATATTTTTCAGCAAGGGGCCAGTTCTTCTACTGTAAAGGTTCAAATGGCTGCCATCTCCCATTTTTACATTGGAGACAATCTTAGTTCCCTCGCTTCCACCAAGATTTGTAAGACCTTACTGAAAGATACATTTCTCTCGAGACCTCCTATCAGGAACTCTGCCCCTCCATGGGATCTAACTTTGGTCCTTCAGGCTCTGACTGGACCACCTTTTGAACCTGCAGCTTCTGTTGATTTGAAATTCTTGTTCTGGAAAACTGCGTTTTTGGTAGCTATTACCTCAGCTAGAAGGGTGTCGGAGCTTCAGGCCCTCTCTGTTAAGCCCCCGTGTATTGTTTTCCATAAGGACAGGGTCTCTCTCAGGACTAACCCATCTTTTCTACCCAAATTGGCCTCCGAGGCGAACATCAATCAGTCCATTAATCTCCCAGTTTTTTTCCCTATCAAAACAAAGGGGAGTACAAACTTCATTTGTTAGATGTTCATAGACCGTTACATTTTTATTTACACAGAACTGCCTTCTGCAAGTCTGATCAGCTCTTTGTTTTCTTTGTAAAACCCTCCCTGGGTAAGCCAGTTTCGAAGGTGACTCTGGCCAGATGGATTTCTAATTGCATTCTGCTCACGTACAAACTATCTGGCCTACCAGAGCCTGTAGGGGTTCATGCTCATTCTACTCGCTCTATGGCTAAATCTACCGCTTTCTGGTCTAGAGTTCCCTTGGATGACATTTGCTCTGTTGCTACTTGGGCATCCTCGCAATTCAAACTGGAACCTTAGTTTGAGAGACAGCCTTACAGAACTACCTGCAAATATATAGAGCTGAGTATACTTTTCTGTATTATTCTGTATTATAGAGCTAAATTGTTTGCTTAGATATCTGTTGTGTATATATATATATATATATATATATATATATATATATATATATATGTATATATGTATACATATAGAGAGAGAGAACAGTATATATTTTTTGGCTTTATAATTTTCACATTCCTCACATCTGTGTTGAAACTTTTTCCCCACCCCCCTCATTTCCTGCCTTGTCTTCAGCTATATAATTGAGCTAGTGTTGTGTGTCCTGTTAATTAACAATCTGCATTCAAACTGGAACCTTAGTTTGAGAGACAGCCTTACAGAACTATCTGCAAATATATAGAGCTAAGTATACTTTTCTGTATTATTCTGTATTATAGAGCTAAATTGTTTGCTTAGATATCTGTTGTGTATATATATATATATATATATATATATATAGAGAGAGAGAGAGAGAACAATATATATTTTTGGCTTTATAATTTGCACATTCCTCACATCTGTGTTGAAACTTTTTCCCCACCCCTCATTTCCTGCCTTGTCTTCAGCTATATAATTGAGCTAGTGTTGTGTGTCCTGTTAATTAAGAAGCTGCATTCAAACTGGAACCTTACTTTGAGAGACAGCCTTACAGAACTATCTGCAAATATATAGAGCTAAGTATACTTTTCTGTATTATTCTGTATTATAGAGCTAAACTGTTTGCTTAGATATCTGTTGTGTGTGTGTGTGTATATATATATATATATATATATATATATATATATATATATATATAGAGAGAGAGAGAGAGAGAACAATATGTATTTTTGGCTTTATAATTTGCACATTCCTCACATCTGTGTTGAAACTTTTTCCCCACCACCCCCTCATTTCCTGCCTTGTCTTCAGCTATATAATTGAGCTAGTGTTGTGTATCCTGTTAATTAACAATTTGCATTCAAACTGGAACCTTAGTTTGAGAGACAGCCTTACAGAACTATCTGCAAATATATAGAGTTGAGTATACTTTTCTGTATTATTCTGTATTATAGAGCTAAATTGTTTGCTTAGATATCTGTTGTGTGTGTGTGTGTATATATATATATATATAGAGAGAGAGAGAACAGTCTATATTTTTTGGCTTTATAATTTGCACATTCCTCACATCTGTGTTGAAACTGTTTTTCCCCAACCCCCCTCCCAGTTCTTAGCTGTAGTTTAAATTTTGTGGCTTTTGCAGTGCCCACCCCACTGTAGATTTGATCTAAGACATTCCCCCAGGCCCATCTCTTTACCGCATTCTACCTAATTAACCCTTTCTGCACTTGCTTTTAGTCCTTTTTAATTTAATTACATTTGTTCAAACTGTGTGTGGACTAATATTGCTATATATTCAAGTGTGCCAGCTTGCACTGCATGAGAATTGTATTTACTACTACTTTTGCTACTTTTCTGTAAAAAAAAAAAAAAAAAAAAAAATTCATCTGCTTTTACTGTACTTGTGTTTCTTCCTACTTTATTTTGCTTTTGCGTCATCTTAAAAGTACTCAATTGTATTTATTACTGCTTGGTGTAACTCATTTTAAGCCTTTTAGTTTCAACACTTGGGCTTCAGACCAGTTGTTTTACATTGAGAGGGTTTGTGGTCTGCACTGTAGTGGCAGAACAGGTAGCTTACATCCTTCTAAGTTGTGAACTGCTGATTGAGGGCTCAGTGTCTGTTATTCTAAAAGTGTATTAATTCTGGTTTAAGCACTTGGGCTTTCAGGCCAGTTATTTTACATTAAGATTCTTGGTCTGCACTCTTGTGGGAGGAGAGGCTGGACTCTGCCATTCTGAGCTGGGAATTTCTGGTTAAAGGCTTACAGTGCATGCATATCTGAACTGCTTCTTAAAGAAATTGGTACACCTTGTTTGCTGTAGCATAGACTAGATCCAGGCCTGCTGAATCTAGCTTTGTTTGGATAACTTGAGCACTAATCCAGGCATTCTTTAAAGTATTCAATTGTATTTATTACTGCTTGGTAGTAACTTGATTAAAGTGTAGCTATCATTCTAAGTCTTTTGGATTAAGCACTTGGGCTTCAGACCAGTTGTTTTACATTAGGAAGGTTTGTGGCATGCACTGTGGTGGCAGGACAGGTAGCTTTCATCCTTCTAAGTTGGAAACTGCTGATTGAGAGCTCAGTGTCTGTTATTCCTAAAGTATATTAGTTCTATTTTCTGCACTTGGGCTTCAGGCCAGTTATTTTACATTAAGAAGGTTCGTGGTCTGCACTCTTGTGGGAAGAGAGGCTGGACTCTGCCCTTCTGAGTTGGGAATTTCTGGTTAAAGGTTTATAGTGCCTGCATATCTGAACTGTTTCTTACTGAAATTGGTACACCTTGTTTGCTGTAGCATAGACTAGATCCAGGCCTGCTCAATCTAGCTTTGTTTGTATGCTTGTTGTTTGTTTGCTTGTTATTTCCCTGGAACGCTAATTCCACCTAAAACGCGGCTTCTCTGCGCTTCTGTGGATCCCTAGTGATATCTGCATTGCTTACTGTACTTATTTCCTTGTTTCACTTGAAAGAAAGTTACTGTTTGTCATTTTTGCATTTAAGTTACCTGTAACACATTGCACTTAAGTTACCTGGCACTTGCTCACTAAAGCAATTATATAAGTCAGCACTAAAAATTAAAAGCACTACACCCTCACTCCCCATTGGCCCTTGTTTTCAATTATAAAGGAATTCCCAATATTATTCTAGCATGTCCAAAGGTCAGTTGTCAGTCTCCTCTCCAGTCCAGCTGGTGAACCTGGGAATCTTGAGGCAATGTTACAACTGCCTCATGTACACAGACAACCCTCTCCTCCTCCCAACAAATTCCAACACATGTGAGAGATGCAACCATATAACCAAACTGGAGGCTAAGCTCTCTCAACTCAGTACTGGCATAACCAGTCAGGAGGAGAAGGAAACCACACTCACTACAATTCCAGTCTCACATAGACCTACCACGACAGCAAACCAAACACATAATCACACAAAAACATACTCTGAGGCTCTAAATAAAGATCTGCCTAAGCAGCAGAGACCTCCAAAGCAGACACCCAAGCAACTGCTACCCCAAAACAAAACACGTGCAACACATATCTCACAAAGCCAGTGTGCCGAACAGTCACAGCCCTTAAGGCTAAACAACACACCTGATACACTTGTAATAGGTGACTCTATCGTCAGGCACACTGCCCACGTCCCGCTCACCAGGCTGAACAAGGAGAAGGTCACGGTGAGCAGCCTGTTGGGCGCTAGGATCCGCCACATAACACAAGCATTCAGGTCACTCCAAGGCAAGTACAAATATGACTCAGTCATTGTCCATGCTGGTGTGAATGACCTGAAACGTACCACCCTGGACTACATGAAAAGAGACATAGAGGAGCTCTCTGAGCATGTAGCCCAGGCCAGTATGACCCTGACCTTGAGTAGCATCTTACCCTCACCAAGAATGATGCCACAATATGAAGACAAGATGATCAATTTCAACAATTGGCTTAAGTACTGGTGTCATTCAAAGGGGATCCAATGCCTGTCAGCCTGGGATGATATGCTCGACAAGCCACGATGCTTCGCTAGGGATGGCTTGCACCTGTCTCCCCTGGGCTTTCGGATATTGGCAAAGGCTCTTGCCACCCCCATAGTGCCTTTTTTAGGCAAGACTCAAAAGACAAACCCACCTCCATAGGTATCACAAGGGATAAGAAACTAAGAGTAATGCTACTCAACGCCAGAAGTCTAAACCTCAAGATGCATGCACTTGAAACTCTCCTTAGCATGGAGAACATCGATATCTGTGCAGTAACAAAAACCTGGTTCAGGGCTCCCGAGAGCACCCCAGCACTACCAGGTTATACCTCATACCATGCTTTTCGGCCCCAAAACTTGGACCGAACCACAAAAGGAGGGGGAGTATCGATATTCATCAAAGATACCCACACCTCCAGGTTGGTGGCAAAGCACAAAGCATCAGAGACTATCCATGTGCAACTAACAGTGGGTAAAACTGCCTTCCAGTTTATAGCCTGCTACAGACCACCCTCCCAAACCCAGGAACCCCACTTGGCCTTCCTGAGAACACTGGAAAATATGAAGGTCTCTCCAAACACCATTATATTGGGCGACTTCAACTACCCAAACATAGACTGGGAGCATTACTCTAGCTGCAACACCCTAGCCCAAAAGTTCCTAGAATTCATAAACTCAAATGCTATGGAACAACTTGTTACCACTCCCACAAGAGGGGAAAACATACTGGACCTGATCATCACCAACATGGGGACTCTATGCTCCAGACCAGAAGTGTATCCCTCACTGGTAAGATCGGACCATAAACTGATCTCACTGGATATTCACATTCCGACCCCACCCCCTGCCCAGAAAACCACAGTGAAAAACTTCTCTAAAGCAAATTTCACACTCCTCAAAACCAAGGTGGAATCCTTCAAAGCCCCCGGGCCTGTGGAAAATACGGCCCAGACCGCAGAATCCTTTATAAATGCATTCTAAGAACACCTTCAGGAATGCATGGATCATGCAATCCCATATAAAACCAAGACCCAATCCTCCAAAGGCAGACGTCCTGTCTGATGGACCCCAGCCATAAACAAACTATACAATAGAAGGAGGAAGCTACTACATGATAGAGCAAAATCCCAAAAAGGGAAGGCATCTCTGATCAGTATTAGCAAAAAACTAAGGGCACTCATAAAATCGTCTAAGGCCAGCTTCGAGAGAAAAATTGCACAAGACACTAAGGATAATCACAAGGCTTTCTTTAGTTATGTTAGGAACCTGGGTGGGAATTCCCAGATATGCTCAGAATTAGTCCAAAATGACAAAAATACACCGAACCCACAGACATTGCCAACATCCTAGCTGACAGGTTCAGCGCAAACTCCCCCCCCCCCCACCAGAAGGGCAAATATCTATCCCAGCAGAGTGCTGCCCCCCTGACATCTCAGATGCTCAGGTAAGAGCCGCCCTCTCCAAAGCAAAAAACACAGCATCAATGGGACCAGACGGTGTCCCGGACTGTGTCCTACATGAACTCCAAGAAGAACTAAACCCAAACATAAAACTACTGTTCAATCTCAGCCTTACTACAGGATATGTACCCAAAGAATGGCGTACAACAACAGTGGTCCCTCTCCACAAAGGTGGTGCCTCAACGTACTCTGGAAACTATCGCCCCTTTAGCCTGACTAGCTTGGTCTGCAAAGCTATGGAAAGGATCATCATGGACCTCATAAATAAAGATAATGGGGACCTACAGACACTGGATCCTACCCAGTTCGGCTTTGTTAAGGGCAGATCCTGCCTCTTAAACCTGGTCGACTTCTTTGAAACAGTCACCAAGGCCATTGACGAAGGGAAGGTGGCCCACACAGCCTACCTGGACCTCGCAAAAGCCTTCGATACAATACCACACTCGGGCATTATAGATAAGCTCACCAGCTTAAATATAAACCCGTGTGTCACTAGATGGGTTGCAAACTGGCTCAAGGGCAGAACCCACATGGTTAGAATTGCTGGAGCCATGTCAGACTCCAAACCAGTTACAAGTGGCATCCCACAAGGCTCAGTCCTGGGACCTCTCTTGTTCGGTATATATTTCTCGGAGGTACAGGCCAACACAGAAGGACTGTGGCTGACCAGGTTCGCAGATGACTGCAAACTGGGCGCCATAATAGACTCTCCAGCCGACACAAGCATCCTCCAAAAGGGCTTCATAGAAACAGACAACTGGTGCCAGAGCCATGGCCTCAAGCTAAACACCAAAATGTGTACAGTCATCCCCTTTGGCAAAAACAAAGTGCCCACAAATTACCACATAGGTGGTAATCCATTAAGTACAGAAGAAGTAATTGGGGACCTGGGGACCTAAGTTGATAGCAATCTCTCATTTGACAACCACGTGGCCAAAGTGGTTAGAAAAACATTTTATATAACCCACCTAATCATGAAGGGATTCACATCTAGATTAGGGGAGGTCATCGTGCCTCTTTACTCGTACCTCATCAGGCCCATAATCGAGTACAATGCCCCTTTTGGGATGTACCTTACCAAACACCTGCAGCAACTGGAAAGACCTCAAAAGTACCTCACCAAGAGGATCAAAGGGCTCAAACAGATGCCATATGCTGCCCGGTTAAAGAAACTCCAGCTCTACTCAGTGGCATACCGCCTGCTCAGAGGCGACCTGTGCCTGACGTATAAAGCCATGTCCATCCCGGAATTAAGGGACATGCTGCACCTCAAAAAATCCAAATCCAATCGAGCTACACGCTCGAGAGACTTGAACCTCAGCACTGAAATAAATAGGACATGCTGGAGGGACAGATTCATAACCCAGAGGCTCCCTTCACTCTGGAATAAAATCCCAGTGCAGGTTAGACAGAGTCCCTCATTGACTCTCTTCAAGAGGAATCTTGATGAGTGGATGGGAGATCGTAGGTTTACCCCGGGTATCACTTCTGTGTCACTGTTAGACAGAGGCACAGTATACTAACCTTGAAAAAGGGCATAGCAAAATTAATTTACAATGGGTGGCGAAAGCCAAACATACTCTGGCTAGGCTTATAAATGCCCTAGGGCAGATAGCCTAGTATGAACCTATATCTTTATCTCTCACTATAAATTGGATTTAGTGTCCAGAGGAAGGGTGGCTTTTGGCTCTTCAGTGCTCTGGAATATCCTTCCTTGAGGACCTCCCAAGTTTTTTGGTAGCTGGGGACTCTGTCCTACAGGTTGATGACCAAACGAAGTTAACTACTTCAGATAAAGAAGTTATGTACTCACCATAATGTTCCATCTGAGTAGGTAACTTCATTTGTCAGCAACCGCCCCTCCCTCCTTCCCCCTAACCTGGTTCTTTGATTACCTGGACCCTAGGATGGTTTATCAGGTCCTTTGTTAATCCTTAGGTTAGGAATCTTGAGGTTGTTGTTTTGTGGTTATATAGGCGGGCAAACGCGATCTGAGTATTGGAAGGAGGTCGCAGGGTATTATGGGTAAGGGGGAGGAGCTTGGAGCTTGGATCTTTAGCTTGAAAAGCTGCCGGCTCGGATCTAGGTGGGATCCGATACCCACAGGTTGCTGACAAATGAAGTTACCTACTCAGATGGAACGTTATGGTGAGTACATAACTTCTTTTTTTCACAACTCACTTTTTGTTGGACAAACTTTTGTATTTCCTTCTAAGCATGTACATCATCCAAAAATGATTTTGTCCCTCCAGGGAAGAATACTCTGAAGACAGATGGGTACAGCAGTTTGAATCTCACACCTGTATCTCACCATTCCCTGAATAGAAGAATACATTTCTTTCTCTTCTGCCTGGTGTATAATGAGTAATCCACACACTCTGCTGTCACCCACTTTTAGTACTTTGTCCTCCTGACACAGTTTTGTCAAATTCAACTCCTTCTGCTGGTAGGCTTGCATCTTTGCTATTAAAGGTCTAGGTTGCTTTCTCATAGCCAGGTATGGAGCATGCACACAATGTGCCTTTTCAACAACAACTCCTGCCGTGGAATACCAGTCCAGTATTTCATTTGTGCTTTCATAAAATTAATGCAGTCTCGTACTTCCCGCTTCTCTGCTATACCTGAAAATCTCTAGTTTTCCCTATGTGCTCTGTCCTCTAATTCTATTATTATTTTTTTTAATATCTCTTCCTGAGCAGTCTCATATTCAGCCACCCTTTTCTTCATTTCAGTCTCTGCTTTTTGCAGCTTTATCACCTCAGCTGAATATTTGTTTAAAGTTTCTTCCATTTTCCAACCTTTTGTTGTTTGTGTTGATATACTCCGTCAGTGTTTCATTTATTTTAACTAGGTCTGTATGCATATCTTCCTGTAGGTTACTGGAATTCATATCTGGAGGTCGCATTGCTTTTTGCTGAACAGCTGCAGACCTTTCCCCAGTCAGTGTTTCTTCCTCACTTTTTGTAGCTAATTTTTTCTAGGTCCTCTGTATTTCTTTTTTCCAGGCATCCAGGCAGTACACCTACTAGCCAGTTACTGAAATTTACCCATAAACACAAGTCTACTGGCCTTCTCTGCTGAGTTTCTATTTTCAAACTGGGAGATCTAGAATTAAGCTATTGTTCAATGTGCAGCTATTTTGGAAGTCCCCCAACAGATGTTTCTGTAATGTCTTTTTCCTGTATTATGTCTGAAAAGGTCCTTGGATTTGCACACTTACTCTTTTAACTAATCTGTAAATAAAAAGGTTTCCATTGTTATTATATGAGTAGTGTCTTTTGTACAGTATGTGAGACACGTTTACAATGTATTGAAGTATGCTGAATACAAAAATATGTATACCTTACGTAAAAAAAAAAGTTTCATAGTTACTATGCATGGCAAATTGTGTCTTTTCCAGTGGAGCTTCTGAGAGCAGTCAGCAGTACTACAGTCATTATTTGGAGACGGTGTTTGACAGCAGTAGTCTGTTGCTTCTGAGAGATTGTGGAATGCAAAAGACCACACCTTTCAACACACTTGGGGTGAAAAGAGGGCAGAAATCATATATTCATACTCATAACTCAGCATTAGCGCTGAACTGCACAGGTTCATATTACGTTGTTGAACTGTCAGAAGTCCGAATGCCATATGGTCGAACCCATACATTCGATCTTTCAAAAGTTAAAAAATGTCAAAAAAATAAAAAACAGAAAAAACCTACCTGACGGTTGTAAGCAGGGGGGCAAGCACCCCTGCACTCCCCCCCCTGCTCTTTACATATACCAACTCCGAGATCACACTACAGTGCAGTGAAGGGAAATCTTCCCTTTCCGCACTGAACAGAAATGCCCATTGAAATGTTCAAACATTTCTAAGTTCAAACATATGGGTTTGACAATATGGCATTCAAACTTGTTACAGTTCGAAAACGTAATATGTATCCGTACTGCACTACCCACAGAGTAACCATTTTAACCCATACCTCTCAACCGTACCCTATCCCTCAGTATTTACCCGTTTTGAGGGCAAAATAATGGGGAGCCACGGATTTCCAAGTGGCCCCTTCAATGCCCAAATTTTTTTTTTTTTTTTTTTTTTATAGCTGTTGTGTCTGTATCCTGTGATAAACTGGCATCCAAAACAAGGATTGCCATCATTACTGCCTCTAGCTTGCACCCACCAAGTGCTACATTAAGCCCACAGCATACTAGGATAAGCTGTGCCTCCAAGTGACCTCAAAAATTAGTTTCAGAATTAAGAAAGAGGCATAGTCATAGTACACAATTCTGAGCCAAAACTGGATATGGTTGAGAGCTATGTGCTGGTTAATAGTCCAGAAGGAACACTGTTCTTGCAGTACTGCAGGCGGTATCATTTCTTTGGCATATAACTCCCACTGGTAATAAGACAGATTTAAAAAAAAATGTGCAAAGCAACATTTCTTTCTCACTATTGTACAGCTGGCATAACATTTAATAATACCACCCTTCACAGGACTACAAGACAAACTTAGTTAATTTTAAAACGTCATAATATAAATCACAATTCACAAACCTCAGCAATGAAAGTAATTGAAGCAAAAAGCACAGATAGTAGTTCCAAATAAAGACAGTACATTTCTAGTCAAAACAAAAACAGAAAATAAATGTAGACTTGTGCCTTAGAGCGTTTTAAGCCCACACATGCATTTCCAGTGTTCTGCTACTTTTACCATCCTATTTTGGGGGTGACAGAAAGTACAGTTTTGTACCTACCGTAAATGTAGATGTTCGAGTGTATACCCTGCTGCAGTCATCACACTTGGGTTATACTGTCGTCAGGCGGTCCCGCAGTCGGCCTGAATTCCAAAGTCTTGGTCCGGTGTCGGTTGCTGTCGCTTCTTCCCTGATGTCAGTGTGCCAGGGGTATACAAGAGGCATCCGACGCCATTTTCTTCAGTTTTTCTTGCCCCGGGTGTCAGGTGCCCCTCCAAAAGATGGTTAGTACCAATAATAAAAGTTTAGCACAAACAAAACATCCCTCCAGCTATAAGCAAATACACCACAAAGGTTGTATCAGATTTTAAGGTATTGAAAGGTTTTAGTTAGGTCAGAGGGGATGGAAGGAGGGTAACCTGGACTGCAGCAGGGTATACACTCGAACATCTACATTTATGGTAGGTACAAAACTGTACTATGTTCATCGTGTTACCCTGCTGCAGTCATCACACTTGGGTAGAATCCCAAAGCTAAGGATGGGAGGTGGAGTCAAACAGGGTTAGAGGAGGCTAGAAGGCCCTGCAAAACTGCAGTGGCGAAGCCAGCTCTAGTCTTAGAGTAACGTGGTAAGTGATAGTGTTTGGTGAAGGTGTGTACTGAACTCCAAGTTGCAGCTTCCAGAATATCCTTGGTTGGCACCCCCCTGAGGAAGGCTGTAGATGTAGCTGCTGCCCTGGTGGAGTGGGGCCTTATACTAGCAGGAACTGGTTTTCCATGGTGGGTGTAGCAAAAACGTATGCAGCGTCCTATCCATTTGGAAATGATCTGTTTTGAGATCGCCTTTCCTTGTGATGCTCTAGCATAGGATACAAAAAAATGTTGGTCAGATTTTCTGAAAGCCTTAGTTTTATCCAAGTAGTAACATAGTTGCCTGTGAATGTCCAAGGAATGCAGGAGTCTTTCTCCTTTGTTCTGTGGATTTGGAAAGAAGGTGGGTAAGTGGATAGTTTGATTTAGAGCCACACTGGATACCACCTTTGGCATAAAGGAGGGGTTAGTTTGTAGAGAAACTCTGTCTTGATGGAAAATGAGGAAGGGCTCTACTGCCATTAGTGCCTGTAGCTCTGAGACTCTTCTGGCTGAAGTAATTGCTAGCAGCAGGGCAGTCTTCCATGATATAAACTTTAAATCAGCTGAGAAAGATGGCTCAAAAGGTGGCAGGGTAAGTTTTTCCAGAACAAAATTTAGGTCCCAAGTTGGTGTTGGTGCTCTCCTGGGAGGCCTAATGTTTTTTGCCGCTCTGAGGTACTGCCTTAGAAGTGGATGTGAAAATAAGGGAGGATCCGTGTTGTAGTGAGCTGAAATAGCTGAGGCGTGGATTTTAATAGATGAAAAAGAAAGTCCTTTGTGTAACATCTCAGTTAAATATTGTAGAATCTGAGGCATGTCCAGCTGAGGGGTATTTTGGCCTTTAGCTTGGTTCCAGGCGCAAAATCTTTTCCATTTGTCTGAGTAGGCTTTCCTGGTGCTGGCCCTCCTGGCCTCCAGAATGACATCCATAGCAGCTTGTGAAAGAGGGGCTGGCTGGTTGCTTAGGTGATGTGCCATGCAGCCAAATTTAAGGTTTTGAGCTGGCTGTGTAGAATCTGACTGCCTTGCTGTGTGAGTAGATGAGGAATTTGTGGTAAAATCCATGGTGGGCCCTGGGCCATGTTCCTTAGTAGTGGGTACCAGTGCTGGCGTGGCCAGTCCAGGGCAATGAGTATCATTCAAGGTCTCTCCATCCTGACTTTCAGCAGCACCTTTGTGAGAAGGGGCAATGGAGGAAAGGCATATACTGTCAGCATTTTCCAACTGAATGAGAGTGCGTCCACTTTCCAAGCTTGATGGTGAAATGTCCTTGTGCAAAATTTTGAAAGCTGATGGTTTTGGGGGTTGGCAAACAGGTCTATGTCTGGGCGCCCCCATTTTTGAGTTATCATTGCAAATACTTGTGGATCCAGTTTCCACTCGTGGGGATCCATGATGTTTCTGCTTAGGTCGTCTGCCAATGTGTTCTTTTTTCCTGGCAGGAATTGAGCTTGTAATTGAACTTGGTAAGCCAGTGCTGTGTTCCACAAGGTCATTGCTTGCCTGCATAGAGGGTAGGAGTGTGTACCCCCTTGTTTATGTACCACATTACTGTGGTGTTGTCTGTCCTTATTATAAGCTGTCCTGGATGTAAGAGATCCTTGAAGGCTGTCAGAGCATTCTGTACAGCTAGCATTTCTTTTTGATTGATGTGCAGATTCCTTTTATCTGCAGTCCATATGCCTTGAATGCACTGTCCTGCCATGTGTGTCCCCCAGGCATAGTCCGATGCATCTGTTGCCATAGTTTGCCTGGCTGGTGGTAAGGTGAAAGGCTGACCCTTGTTGAGGTGACATGCCTGTGACCACCATAGAAACTCCTGTTGAAGGCAGGGAATGAGAGGTATCATTGTTTCCAAGTTGTGGCTGTGTTGAGTCCATACGCTTTTCAGGTACCATTGTACTTTCCTCATATGCAGTTTTGCAAATGGTATTAGTAGTATACAAGATGCCATGAAGCCCAAGGCCTGCAGAAATTTTCTTGCAGGGAGGTGGGTCTTTGTTGCCATTATTTTGAAGTATTGAGTGAGTTGTAGTTGTTTGTCTGGAGTCAGATAAGCCATCTGGGCCGTTGTATTCAAGCTGGCACCCAGGAATGCCATATTTTGTGAGGGCACTAGTTTTGATTTATTTTCGTTTACTGTGTACCCTAGGCAACTTAGAAGATGTTTTACAAAAGTCAGATGTTGTAAGAGAATGTCCTTGCTTTCTGCTTGGATGAGGCAATCGTCCAGGTATGGGTATATTTGAATTCCTCTTTGTCTTCAGTATGCAATTACTGGTGCCAGGCATTTTGTGAAGACCCTGAGCGCAGTAGGTAAGCCAAAGGGCAGTGCAGAGAATTGGTAATGGGTTGAACCTGCAATGAAACGGAGGTATCTTCTGCAATTTTGTCCGATAGGGACATGCAGGTATGCCTCCTTGAGGTCCAACGTTACTAGCCAAGCTTTCTTGCCCAACATGGGAAGAAGCTGCTGTAGTGTTAGCATCTAGAATTTGGGTACTTGCAAGAAGGTGTTTAGAATTGAAAGGTCCAGAATGGGTCTCCAAGCATTGTCCTTTCTGGGGACTAGAAAGAGCCTTGAGTAAAATCCTTGGCCTTGCTCCTGTGTAGGTACCAGTTGAATGGCTCTCATGTACATGAGAGCTGTAATTTGTTTGTGTGCCTCTGCCCATTGATTTTGTGGCAAGTTTGGCATTCCTTTTATCCTTGGCAAGGTGTGGAAATGGAATCTGTATACTTGTGAGATAATGTCTAGGACCCATTTGTCCTTTGTGATGATGCACCAGTTGTCTATAAAAAATGCTAATTTTCCTCCCAAGGGAGCTGCCAAGAGATTTTTGCTTGGCAGTTTGAGGTTTAAGTCATTGTGTTTGTCTTCTAGTAGTTTGGGACCTGTCTTCTCCTCCCTTGTGTTGCAGTGCCCCATTGGCGAGGTTTGTAAGGGATTTGTTCTTGTCCTGTGCCCCTTGGGTGTCTGTATTTACCCCTCTGTGGTCTGTCAGAAGCTGGAAAGGACCAATTTTTTGCTGGCCAATTTCTGCTGAAGCGTGGGGGTTGTACCTGTAAGAAATCTTTGACCATCTGCATAGATTTTGCCTTATCCTCCATTTTCTTTAAGACCTCTTCTGCGTTAATCCCAAATAAGACATCCTGCTGTAAGGTTGCATCTAGTAACTTTGCTTTAACATGATCAGGCAGAGTTTGTTCCTTTAACCAAGCATGCCTATGTATAACAGACCCAGTAACAGCTGCTCTACAGGAAGCGTTCAAGGAATCAAATCCACATTGTAAAGTATGTTTGCCCACCTGTTCAGCTGCATGCAACAGATCCTGCATTTCTTTGAATTCAGACTGCTGAGGGTGCGTGCTCATCTTTTGTTTTATTTGAGACATTAGGAATTGCTAGTATTTCAGCATGTGAAATTGACAATTTAGTGCTCTCGTAGCTAGAGTAGCTGAGGTGAAAACCTTCTTCCCCCACCTGTCTAGTGCTCTGGAGTCCCTTTCAGAGGGTACAGGATTTTTAGCCATAGAAGCCTTAGCCCCTTTGGGACCCTGGGAGATAGTCTCTGGGTCAGCAACAGGGCTTTTGTAAAGGAATTTGTGTGAGTCAGGCACTCTATAATATTGATCTGGTTTGGCTGGAGCAGGAGGCAGAGAATCTGGATTTAGACTAGATTCTAAGTAAACATCATCCACAATGTCTAAAACTGGAGGGATAGCAAGTGGTCTGTGCTGGGGAAGTAAAAAAAAAAACTCCCGGAGCCTTTTCTTTGAGTCGGAATAGTCCTGACCTTCCCAGTGGAAATGTTCCCTCATGGTATGTAAGGTTTCCCCAAAGGAATAGTCTTCAGGGGGAGAAGCTGAGGGAATGGAATCTTCAGCATCAGAATCTTCATAAGGGGGAAAGGAGTAATCCTGTTCCTCAGAGGAGCCTGAGGAAATAGACACTTGATCAGAGGAGGCATAATCCGCCTCTTGTCTAGGCCTTTTGTCTGGGGGGGGGGGTTGGGAACCCCTGATTAAAGAAATCAAATCTTCAGCCATTTTAAGCATCTGTTTCTTAGGCATGGGGCCTTGAACTGGAGACTGATGTGCAGTCTTTTTTGGTTTTAGAGGAGTCTTAAGCTTAGCATAAGATTTTATGGTGAGAGTAGTCGGTCTGAAGACACCTTCTGTAACCAAAGGTGTTTCCGCAGCGCCGGCTTCTCCTTCTGCAATGTTGTCGGTAGGGCCTAAAGCAAATGGCTGCGTCAGCATAGAACTCTCTGCTTGAGAATCCGAAACGGTCTGGGGTTCCAATTCTGCGGTCGTCAGGGGCTGCGTAGGCGCCTCACTGAAAACCGGCGACCAGCCCAGCCAAGGCCTCGGTGTCTGGCTTGGATCTAGGCTGCCTGTCTTTATCTTTGCGTTTTTTATGCACGCCGGTAGTCGGTTGGTCCGAAGGCATAGTGTAATTAAATTTCCTACTGAAGTAGTGTCATGCGAAATCAAAGCGTCGCTTTATAGTTCGCTTATTGAACCTAGCACAAAACCGACAACCAGTGACGTCGTGGTCTGGGCCTAGGCAAGGTATACAATAAGAATGAAAGTCCTTATGAGGTATTTGCTTCCCAAAAGAAATGCAATTGTTAACTTTTTCTGACATCGGACTGAGGCAAGAAAAGGTTCCCCAACGGGGTACTTAGCTTTGAAGACTTCGGACTGAAATTCGATTCGAAAATCTCAGGTGTCGGCCGACCAGCACTTGCGAATTGCTTCTGCTTCGGGCACCGCGCGGCAAGAAAGACTGAAGAAAATGGCGTTGGATGCGTCTTATATACCCCTGGCACACTGACGTCAGGGAAGAAGTGACAGCAACTGACGCTGGACCAAGACTTTGGAATTCAGACCGACTGCGGGACCGCCAGACGACAGGATAACCCAAGTGTGATGACTGCAGCAGGGTAACACGATGAACATCTGTAACTATGAACCATGAGGTTACCAATCAGGTCGTGAATTCTGTAAAAGGAGTAACTTCATTCACTCTGTGAAGAAGTTCAGATTAAAACTTTCACCTGTTTTTAAATGTTAAGTCTCCCCAGTAAAAGGAAAGGTAAAGGATCTCTCCACATCAGCTAAACAGTGAAACTGATGTTGTCAGACTTCACTCAGTCCTTGACTGTGGGCTTTATTCCGAGCCTCAGAACCGACTCAGCTGTTTATTTAAGCTTGCACCCTCCAAACCCTCGAGCTAGACTTTACCCATAATGCTCCTCTGTAAATTACCACAGATCTCGTTTGCAGCTTCATGTATCAGATGTGTTTCTACTCCTCTCAAGCTTTGGCTACATTTCAGTCAGACTTTGGAGCCCTCGATTCTGACACTCCCGTCACCGACTGCCTCGGTTCCTGTAAGCAACTTTGTCTCTGGCACAGAGAGCCACCTTGAGTTCCTCCGACCCTTTGGCACCAGAGATCTCCCAGGGTCGATCTTCTCTGGTCAGGTCCAAGGTGCATGGACAGATTTCCTTAACTTCAGAGCCATCTGTGTCCCTTGGCGCTTAGGCCTTTGTAGGATCAACCCAGCCTTCTGTTTCAAAGGTTGCCCCATCATTGTGGGGTGTGACCCAGGTTCCAGTGGAGTTTGTTTTGGTTGTGGGCTCCTATCCCTCTACAGGGGGACCGGCCTTCTGAGTCATGGAGAGGGCTTTGTCCATTATAGACTCAGTCTCTGCCATCCCTATCGGGACAAATTTCCACATCTCCTCGACCTGAGCTGCCATCTGTCTTATCCCTATGACAGAGGGCACAAAAGTTACAGGAAAGACCCACTTTGGTGGTTTCTTCTTTGGACTCCTCCCTGGAACCTCCCCCTGAGGAAGTACCTGCGAAAAAGAAGTGCAAGAGGAAGCACTTAGACTCTCCGGAGGAGTCCTTCACCAAAGATACTGATTTTGATGAAGGGGAAGGTTCCCCCAGGTCACCCCTGATGATCTTTCCTTCGGGGACATCCTGAAACAAAGAGGTGGCTAATCTTCCATCCAACCTTCCTCAGAGGAGTCGATATACCTGGAGGCCTTTCATGCCCAACCCTCTACTTCTTGGATCTCTCCACACACTGATGATCTTATTAAACCGATTGCTTAGCAGGTATGGAAGATGCCTGACTCCATTGAGCCAATCCCCAAAAGGGCTGATCAAATCCTCTCAGTCCCTAAGGACCAGCCACACAGGTCCAAAGTTATACCCGTTGACACCATGCTGATAGTGGCAGCCACGAAGAAGGAACTTGCTAAAGAAAGTCTGACTATCCATCCTCCTAACAAGGAGTCTAGGACTTTGGGTAGGTTTGGGAAGCACATTTATGCTTTAACAACCTTTGCTCTCAGGTCCTTGAATTAGATGGCGCACTTTACAAGGCTACAAAGGGATCTGATCAAGGAGCTCTCAGATACCCTCTCAGGAGCAGTGGCTAAAGGGGTACGGGACAAAGTTACCTCTCAGCTAGCAACCTTAATGCAATGTCTATCTCATTCATTAGGCTGATTGTTCATGCGCTGAAGGGAAGACTAGAGCAGCGGGTTCAAGCATAGCCATTAGAAGGCACTCCTGTATGCACTTGTGTGACTTTGCTGAGGCATTTAAAGTGTCATTCATCAACACTCCATTTGATGGATCTACCCTTTCTGGTCCCAAGGTAAAAGACACACTAGCTAGATGTGAAAAAAAATGGCAGGACCCTTTCTGTCGTAGGCGTATGTTTCTCTACTCCTCAGTCGCCTTATTCGAACCAGAGAAGTGTGAGACTATGGTTTAAAAAATCCACAGGGATTTTCCAGAATTCATGCGCCAAAGACTTTCCCCAGGGCAGAAGGGGAAGTGATGGAAGACGCCACCCCAGAGGCAGAAATGGACCGCAAAACCGGCGGTCCAGAGAATCTTTCTCTGGTACTTCCCATCAGCAGCCCTGAACAGGGGCCTGATTGCCCTCCTTTGAAGGCAGTCGGGGTGACTTTTTCTGCACCAATCCGCCTGGCAACTATTAACTGTGGACAAATGGGTGTAGAGAATAATATCCAGAGGTAATGAAATCCCACTTTCAGTACGCCCAATCACCCAGAAAATACTCCTGGATGTCCCACCCAGTCACAGGGAAGCAGCAGTCCTAGACATTCAAAAACTGCTCAACAAAAGAATCGTCCAAAAAGTCCCACCAGACCAAATAGGATCCAGGTTTTACTCAAGGTTCTTTTTAATGCCCAAACAAAACAGGGGACTGGCGACCTATCTTGGATCTCAGCCAGTTCAGCAAACCCAATTCCAGATGGTCTTGGTACAGTCGATACTTCCATTCTTGGAAAAAGGCGATTGGGTGTGCACTATAGACCTCCATGACACATATTACCACATAAAAATGGACAAACCCTCCAGAAGGTTCCTGCGCTTCTGCCTGGGAGCCAGTCATTTCCAATTCAGAGCACTGCCCTTTGGACTCACCACAGCCCCAGAGTGTTCACCAAATGTATGGCAGTGGTTGCAGCTCATCTCAGGCTGCAAGGCATTCAAGTTTTTCCATATCTCGACGACTGCCTCCTCACTGCTATCACCAGGTGTCAATTAGAATGGCCAAGAAATTATACTCTGCACCTCTGTGCATCTCTAGGTATAACACTAAATTTCGAAAAGTCAAGTTTACAACCTTCTCAAAAGTTAGATTTCATCAGAGCCCAGTTAGACACTGTTACAGGAATTGCTTCTATCCATCCAGAAAGACTACAGTGCATCAGATCCCAAGTCGGACAAATTCTAAGAAAAAAAAAAAAAGAGTTCCAGCAAAATTAGTCCTAAGAGCATTAGGCTGAATTGCAGCAGCAGTAACTCTTGTCTCGCTTTGCAAAATATCACATGCAAATCCTGCAATGGTTATCTGTGTCCTAGTGGTCTCTGATGCACAAGCCAATGTTTTACCTAATTGTGGTTACAAATCGCTGCAAACAAAGATCTTATGTGGTGGCTCCACTCCGATCATATTCTCTTGGGAAACCTTTCACTCTTCCCCAACCCCAAGCCATAGCAACCATGGATGCTTCTTAGATGGGGGGGGGGGGTCATTATCTGGAAAGAACAGTCCAAGGTACATGGTCCAATCTAGAGGCCAACTTGCACATCCGTGTTCTAGAGATGAGGGCAGTACTGTTAGCGTTGCAAGCATTCCAGGATGCCCTTTCTCTAGGGACAGTGGCAATTCAAACAGGCAACATGTTGGTGGTCTGGTACATCTACAAACAAGGGGGAACCAAATCTTACCCATTGTGTCGAGAAGCTCTCATAGTTTAGTAATGGGAGATTTCTTCCAAGCGCTTTCTCACAGCACTGCACATTCCAGGGGGCTCCAACGTGATAGTGGACATGCTCAGCAGAACTGTTCTCATGTCTCGTGAGTGTTCTTTCTATCCTGTAGTGGCAAACAAGATTTTTCATCACTGGGGCGAATCTTGTTGTGATCTTTTTCCCTCACATTTGAACAAATGCAGAAGTTACTTTTCCCTAATCCCCCCCCCCATGGGGAGTCACCCAGAGATGCTGTCCTCTGTGATTGCCCTCCCAGTCTTCTCTATGCCCCCCCCCCAACTCCCCTGATATCGCAGTTTCTAAAGAAAGCCAATAGGACAGAAAACTCGATCCTCATTGCCCCCTTCTGGCTGCAACAGGTTTGGTTTCCTTTCCTCTGGCCTCACCTTCTTCAGAAACTATTGATACTGGACCCAGCTCCAGAACTGCTGTCTCATCTGGAAGGCATGGTTCATCCAAATCTCTAACATCTCAAGCTTACTGCTTGGCTTTTCCAATTCCCATGATTGCCAGGCATCCTTCCCTTTCCTCTCCTATCTGACAAATTATTGTAGCTCATCACAAACCTAAACTTTATCAAAGTAAATGGGAAAAATTTGGGAACTGGTCCCTAAACAACAAACTGGATCCATATTCGAGCCTGGTTCATAAGGATGTTCTTCGTGTTTCACTGTTGCAGTCATTACATTTGGGTAATCTGCTTGCAGGTTGCCCTCAGTCAGCCTGATTAGCAGAGTCTTGGGTCCTGCATCAGCTGCTGTCCCTTCTTCCGTGACGTCTGGTAGTCAGGGGTATAAAACATGCAGCCAACACCATTACATCAGTCTTTCTTGCCATGCGGTGCCCGAAGCAGAAGCAGTTCGCAAGTGCTGGTCGGCCGACCCCTGAAATTTTCGTTTTTGAGTTTCAGAACCGATGTCTTCAACTAAAAGTTAAGTACCCCGTTGGGGAAACTTTTTCTTGCTCCTTTCCGATAATAGTAAAAGTTACTAATTTCATTACTTGTGGAAAGCAAATACCTCAAAGATTTTCATTCGTACTGTATTCCTTGCCTAGGCCCTGACCACGACGTACCTTGCTGTCAGTTTTGTGCTTTATTTAATCAGCGCACTGTCCGTCCGTCAGTATATTTTTGTCTCTAAATATTTCGGTTCTCGGTTTAATTATCCAGAAATGTCGTCAGTTAGCCGTCCAACTACCAGGATTCCAAAAAATGCAAAGATAAAGACAGAGACAGGCTGCCGAGGTCCAAAAATGCCGACAACACTTCTCCTAAACCAGTCGCCAGTTCACTGGTACTCACTGAGGCGCTTTCACAGCCCCTGATACCCGCTACTTCTGATTCGCAGGCCTCTACTGAGACCCATTCGGAGTCCGGTATGCCGCAAGATACTTCAACTATGGAACCCGTGGATGTCTCTACCTTGGATGGGTTCGGAGCCACTGTGCAGGCACTGGCTTTTGAGAGTGTATTCAGGCCTACGGACTTTCATATTAAATAGACGTCTCCTTCATTACTAAAGCCTAAATCTCGATCCATGTCTAAAAAACCGATGCCTAAGCGACATGCTCAGGCCTCTATGCCTAAAAAGCAAATGATAAAAATGGCTGAAGATCTAATAACTCTAATCAAGGGTAGCCACACCCCCCTCTAAGAGGCCTAGGGCTGAGCTTGATTATGAATTTTCTGATCAGGATTCTGTTTTTTCTGACTCTTCTGATGACCTGGATTTGTCCTTACCTACTTATGAGGATTCTGATGCAGAGGACTCCATTCCCTCTGCTTCCTCTTCTGATGATTTCTCTTTTGGGGAAACATTACATAATCTAAAGGAGCATTTTCACTGGGAAAGCCAGGAATTTTCTGATTCAAAGAAGAGGCTTAGGGATTTCCTTTTCCTACCTCAGCATAGGCCTTTGGCTATTCCTCCTGTACTAGACATTGTTGATGATGCATTCTAGGAATCCAGTTTGACCCCTGATTCCCTGCCTCCTGCTCCCAGTAAACCTGACAGATACTACAGGGTCCCTGAGTACCACAAGTTCCTTTTCAAAAATCCTATTGCAGATCCAGAGACTATTTCACAGGGGCCCAAGGGCATTAAGGCTTCTACTGCCAAAAATCCTACCCCTTCTGATAGAGACTCCTGGATCCAGACTGCTGGATAGATGGGGTAAAAAGGTTTATACTTCAGCAACCTTGGCAATTAGAGCTTTAAACTGCCAATTTCATATGTTAAAATATCAGCAACATGTTATTGGACTGCTTAAACAGAAAATTATGTTGATTCTTGACTGTGTGGAAAATAAAGACTTACAGGATTTAATGCATTCTGCTGAACACGTTGGAACACATACTTAGCAATGTGGTTTTGATTCTTTAGAGGCCCCTTGCAGGGCTGCTGTTACTGGGTCTGTGCTTAGAAGGCATGCTTGGCTTAAGGAGCAATCTTTGCCTGATCATGTTAAAGCTAAATTGTTGGATGTTCCTTTAAATCAGGACTGCCTGTTTGGCAACAAGGCTGAAGAAGTTCTTAAAAAGATGGAAAATAAAGCTAAATCTATGCAAACTGTTAAAGATTTTTTACAAGTTCAGCCTCCTAGATTTAGTAGGCACTGGCCCTCTAAGTATTGGTCCTTTTCAGCCCCTTCCAGGTCTTCTCAAGCCAAAACTAGACACAGCAAAACTCCAGGTTTCAGTCCCAGGGGACTCGCAGAACTAAGCAGTGGGGGGGCCTCCAATTCCAAGTCTGGGAATAACAAGACACCCCCTATGGTAAACTGTCTCAATGACTTCTTTTTAAAATTTCCAAGCACTTATCTTCTGACTGCCCCTTTGGGGGGAAAGATTGCTCTTCATGCAAAGAACTGGGAACTCATTACCCAGGACAAATGGGTTTTAAATATAGTGTCCCAGGGATACAGATTTCACTTCCACACATTGCCAACACCAAGTGGGTGGCCGGACCTACCCCAAATCAGTGGGCAGAAGCTCAAAAACAAGTACTTTCTCTCTTAAGCATGGGGGCTATTCAACTGGTACCAGAAGAGGAAAGGGGTCAAGGTTACTACGCCAGACTTTTCCTGGTACCCAGAAAAGACAAATCATGGCGTCCAATCCTGGACCTGTCTACTCTAAACACCTTTCTGGAGATCTGGAGATTCCAAAATTCAAGATGCTGACTCTTCACCAATTACTTCCTATGCTAGGCAAAGATGCCTGGTTGGCAACACTAGATTTAAAAGAAGCATGCCTGCACATCCCAATCATGGAATCTTGCAGAAGATGCCTACGCTTCAAAGCAGGCTACACGCACTGTCAGTTCTCTGCACTGCCCTTTGGGTTATCTACTGTGCCCAGGGTATTCACAAAGTGCCTAGCTCTAATTATTGCATTTTGCAGGCAAAGAAGTATTCAAATATACCCATAGCTGGACGATTGTCTAATTCAGGCAGAAAGCCAGGACATACTTTTGAATCATCTGGTGTTTGTAAAAAGGGTTCTAACTTGTTTGGGGTACACCATAAACGAAAAGAAACAACTGGTACCCTGTCAACAAATTACATTCCTCGGAGCAAGCTTGAATACAACTTCTCAGATGGCTTACCTCATACCAGAAAAGCAAATTCATTTGACATCCTACTTCAAACAAGTGGCCACAAAAACCCTGCTATCTGCAAGACATATACTGCAAGCCTTGGGGTTCATGGCCTCCTGCATTCTTCTAATTCCATATGCAAGACTGCATATGAGGAAACTACAGTGGTATCTAAAAAGCCTATGGAGTCAACATTCTCACAGCCTAGAAACAATGATTCCTGTCATACCTTGCCTGCGCCTATAGTTCCTTTGGTGGGCAGAGGCCTGCCACCAAAACAAGGGACGACCTTTCACACCACCCCCTGCCGCCCAAACCCTAACAACAGTTGCATCAGACTGTACATGAGGGGGCTCACCTGGCAGGGAAGTGCATTCAGGGAAAATGGAACCAAAGTCAAATGCACCTGCATATCAATTAAAAAGAAATGTTAGCTGTACAGAATGCTCTGACAGCCTTCAAGGACTACATTCTTCCAGGACAACTAATGGTAAAGACGGACAACACCACGGTTATGTGGTACATAAACAAGCAGGGGGGGTATACATTCTTACCCCCTCTGCAGACTAGCCATGGCATTGTGGAACACAACATTGAGCTACCAAGTGCAACTACAAGCTCAATTCCTGCCAGGAAAATTAAATACACTGGCAGACGGACTAAGCAGAAACCTCATGGACCCACACGAGTGGAAACTGGAACCAAGGATTTTCAACATGTTGACAAGCAAATGGGGGAGCCCAGATGTAGACCTGTTTGCCTCCCCCCAGAACTACCAATTGAACAAATTTTGCACAAGGACTCCCCACAAACAGGCCTGAAAAGTGGATGCTCTGTCCTTCAGCTGGAAACACCTATCAGTCTATGCCTTCCCCCCGCTGCCTTTGCTCTCCAAAGTACTACTAGAAGTCAAACAGGACAAACCAGGGATGATTTTGATTGCTCTAGACTGGCTGCGCCAACACTGGTACCCCCCCTCCTGCGCAGTGTGTCACGGTTATCTCCATGGCACCTGCCTCAAACTCCTTCCCTGCTGTCTCAGCAGCAGAACCAGATTCTGCACCCTCAGCTTCCAACACTGAACCTTGCAGCCTGGCTAATTACTTAATCTCTCCTTTACCATCCCTCAGCAAACCTGTGATGGATGTCATCTTAGAGGCAAGGAGGCCTAGTACTAGAAAATCTTATGCTGAAAAATGGAAAAGATTCTGTGCCTGGAACCAGTCTCAAGGGATGAGCACAGCAGCGCCCAATTTACCTCAGATTTTACAATACTTAACTGAGATGCCTCACATGGGCCTGTCTTTTTCCTCCATTAAAATGCACGCCTCAGCCATTTTAGCTCATTATAACACAGAACCTCCCCTTTTCTCTCATCCACTGCTCAAGCAGTACCTCAGAGGGGCCACAAATTTGAGACCACCCAGGAGAGCTCCAACCCCAGCCTGGAACCTTAACTTTGTATTGGAGAAATTCACCCTACCTCTTCTTGAGCCAGCTGCTACTGCAGACTTAAAATTTCTTTCTTGGAAAACAGCTTTCCTTTTAGCAATCACTTCAGCTAGAAGGGTATTGGAATTACAGGCCCTTATGGCAATTGAGCCTTTCATCATCTTTCATGCGGACAGGGTGTCACTCAGAACAAATCCATCCTTCATGCCCAAGGGTGATATCCAGTGTGGCTCTTAATCAGTCCATTCATTTGCCAACATTCTTTCCCAATCCACAGAACAAAGGGGAACAGATTCTGCATTCCTTGGATGTGCACAGACAACGTAGATTCTACTTGGACATGAGTAAACCTCAAAGAAAATCTGAACAACTGCTGGTAGCATTTGCTGCAGGGGCAGAGGGGAAGGCTATTTCAAAACAAACCATTTCTAAATGGATAAGCCATTGCATTCATTTCTGCTATAAGCACCATGGAAAATCTATCCCCCAGGGGATCAGACCTCACTCCACCAAGGCTACATCTACTTCTACAGTCTTTCTCAGAGTCGTTCCTACCAGGCACATCCTAGAAGCTGCTACCTGGAGTTCTGTACATACTTTCACCAAGCATTATCATTTGCCAATTTTCTCTAAATCCAGAGCTGGCTTTGCCACTGCAGTCTTACAGAGTCTTATAGCTGGTCCTAATGCTATCTGAACTCCTCCTCCCAACCATAGCTTTGGGAATCTACCCAAATGTAATGACTGCAACAGTGAAACACGAAGAACATAGTACAGTTGTGTACACTTGCCATAAATGTAGATGTTCGAGTGTATTCACTGTTGCAGTCCTGGATGTTCATCGTGCATACAGCTGCAGTCATAACAGATGGGTTTTCCTGCCGTCAGATGGGTCCTCGGTCGGCCGAATTACAAAGTCTAGGTCCGGCGTCGGATGTCGTCTCTTCTTCCCTGACGTCAGTGCGACAGGGGTATAAAGGAACCAGCCGACGCCATTTTCTTCAGTCTTTCTTGCTGCGCGGTGCCTGAAGCAGAAGCAGTTCGCAAGTGCCGGTCGGCCAGCTCCTGAGATTACGAATATTTTGCAACCGAAGACTTCTTGAAAGCTAAGTACCCGTTAGAAACTTTTCTTGCCTCAGACCGATGTCAGACAAAGTTAATAATTGCATTTCATGTGGGAAGCAAATACTGCATAAGGATTTCCATTCCCTCTGCATTCCTTGCTTAGGCCCAGACCACGACGTCTCGGCCTGTCATTTTTGTGCTACATTCAACAGACGCACTATTAAGCATCGGGCGGAGTTCGCCCAACACTATTTTGGCAAAAAGTTTAATTACAGTATGTCGTCGGATACTCCGACTCCAGTTTTGAGTAAAAGACGCAAAGATAAGGACCGACATATAAGGTCCGGGACTTCTACCGACACCACGCTAAAGCCGACTACAGGTGCTCCGGTTTTCAGCGAGGCGCCTATGCAGCCCCTGACTACCGATGACACTTCATTAGCGTTGTCTTCTGTGCCCGAGGTCGCAGGCTCTTCGGCCCACACCCCGACTACACATACCGAAGCCACTCTTGGTGGGGAAACTCAGGGTTTAGACAGGCCTGCCACCTCTCACGGTGTCTTCAGGCCTTCTTCTTTTTCCATTAAGGCCTTCACTAAATCTAAAGCAGCCATGCATACTAAAAGACAAGCTTCACAGGGCCCCTCTCAAGGCCCCATGCCTAAAAAGCAGATGCTCAAAATGGCTGAGGATTTGATTACTCTTATCAGGGGTTCTCAACCCCCCTCCGACAAAAGGCCCAGAGTGGAGGAAGAATACCCTTCCTCGGACCAGGCCTCCATTACTTCAGAACATTCTGAGGATCAGGAACATTCATACTCCCCTTTTGAAGATTCTGATGCAGAGGAGTCCATTCCCTCTGTCTCCCCCCCCCTGAGGATTACCCTTTTGGGGAAACCTTGCATACCTTGAGGGAACACTTCCGCTGGGAAGGCCAAGAGTATTCAGACTCCAAGAAAAGACTCAGGGATTTCCTCTTGCTCCCTCAGCACAGGACTCTGGCTATACCTCCTGTCTTAGACATACTAGATGATGTGTATTCAGAGGCCAGACTTAACCCAGATTCTTTACCTCCAGCTCCAGTCAAGCCTGACCGGTATTACCGGGTTCCTGATTCACACCAATTCCTATACAAAAGCCATGCGGCTGACCCAGAAACTATTTCACAGGGTCCCAAGGGAATTAAGGCCTCCACTGCCAAAAATCCATTACCTTCAGAGAGAGATTCCAGAGCTTTAGAAAGGTGGGGGGAAAAGGTATACACCTCGGCCACCTTAACCATGAGGGCATTAAACTGTCAGTTTCATATGTTAAAGTATCAACAGTTTTTGTTATCTCAGTTGAAAAGCAAAATGTCACATCCTGATCAACCAGACTTGGAGTTGCAGGATTTTGTTGCATAGTGCGGAGTAAGTGGGTAAACATACCTTGCAATGTGGTTTTGATGCTTTAGAGGCCTCATGTAGAGCTGCTGTTACAGGATCAGTCATACATAGACATGCTTGCCTCAAAGAGCAAACCTTACCAGATCATGTCAAAGCAAAATTACTAGATGCACCTCTTCAAAAAGATGTATTGTTTGGTGTTAAAGCTGAGGAGGTATTAAAGAAAGTGGAGGAAAAGGCAAAATCAATGCAGACAGTGAAAGATTTCCTACAGGTACAACCTCCACATTTCAGTAGAAATTGGCCTTCAAAAAATTGGTCCTTTCCAGCCACGGACAGACCTCAAAGAGGTAGATACAGGCGCCCCAGGGGTAGAGGGCAATCTCAAGGATTATTTAGAGGCAGAGAGTGGCAAGCACCTACACCAAGAGGTGGTGAGGATAGTTCACAGCCATTCAGAAAGCAGAACCAATGACTTTCCCCTTTGCATGCCAAGCAAGGCTCAAATGGCAGCACCTTTAGGCGGAAAACTGGCATTATTTTCGAAAAAATTGGCATATTGTCACAAAAGACAAATAGATCCTGGACATTATAGACAGAGGCTATAGATTCCACTTTCACACCCTTCCAAAAATGAGAGGCATGCCAAACCTGCCACACAATCAAAGGGCAGAGGCACAAAAACAAATTTCAGATCTCATGGACATGAAAGCTATTCAAGAGGTACCTGCACAAGAACAGGGTCAAGGTTTTTATTCCAGACAATTCCTGGTACCAAGGAAGGGCAAAGATTAGAGACCTATTTTAGACCTATCCATCCTAAACACATATTTACTCATACCAAAATTCGAGATGCTCACATTACAGCAGCTTCTTTCCATGCTGGGCAAGGAGTCTTGGCTGGTAACATTGGACCTCAAGGAGGCATACCTGCATGTCCCAATCAGACAAGATTGCAGAAGATACCTCAGATTTCTTGCAGGTTCAACCCATTATCAATTCTCTGCATTGCCCTTTGGCTTATCTACTGTGCCCAGAGTGTTCACGAAATGCCTGGCATCAGTAATTGCCTTCTGCAGACTTCAAGGGATACAAATATACCCATATTTGGACGACTGCCTGATCCAAGCGGACAGCAAACACATACTTCTGAAACACCTGGCGTTTGTAATAATGTTGTTGAATTCTCTGGGATACACAGTCAACAAAAAGAAATCAAGACTAATACCCTCTCAAACAATAATTTTCCTGGGTGCCAGCTTGTATACAAACACCCAGATGGCCTACCTCATGCCAGAGAAACAAGGGCAACTAACTCAATACTTCATAAAACTGGCAACCTTCACCAGGTTGACTGCAAGGAAAATCCTGCAGGCTCTGGGATTCATGGCATCTTGCATCCTGCTAATCCCATGTGCAAAGCTGCATATGAGGAAACTTCAATGGTACCTAAAAAACTTATGGTCACACCACAGCCACAGTTTAGAAACAATTATACCACTGATTCCATGTCTTCAAAAGGAATTTCTGTGGTGGGCTCAAGCATGCCAAAGAAACATAGGTCTCCCATTCTGCAAGCCTCAAGCAAATCAAGTCATCACAACAGACGCCTCGGACTACGCCTGGGGGGCGCACATGACAGATCGGTGCATTCAGGGCAAATGGTCACAAAAAGAAAAGCACCTACCCATCAATCAAAAGGAAATGCTAGCAGTAATAAATGCTATCATGGCTTTCAAAGACCTACTGCATCCAGGCCAGCTATTGATAAGGACAGACAACACCACAGTGATGTGGTACATAAACAAACAGGGAGGAACCCATTCATATCCCCTATGCAGGCTAGCCATGTCTCTTTGGAACATGGCTCTGGAATTACAAATGCAACTTCAAGCACAGTTCCTGCCAGGTAAGGAAAACACACTGGCAGACAACCTGAGCAGGAATATGACAGATCCACACGAATGGAAGTTGCATCCTCAAGTTTTTACAAGGATAATTCAAGCACGGGGAAGGCCAGACATAGATCTCTTGGCCTCCCACAGAAATTACCAATTGACAAAATTCTGCTCAAGGACCTTTCATCCACAGGCCTGGAAAGTGGACGCACTCTCTTTCAATTGGACAACAATGACAGTTTATGCCTTTCCACCTCTTCCTCTGCTGCCCAAGGTTCTATTAAAAGCCAGAGCAGACAGACCAAAGATGATTCTCATTGCCCCAGACTGGCCAAGACAACACTGGTACCCACTCCTGAGGAGCCTGACGCATTCCCCACCATGGATCGTGCCTCTAATGCCTCTTCTACTGACTCAGCACAACTTCAAAACTCTTCACAGTCAGCTGAAAACACTCAATCTAGCCGCATGGAGGATTCCTTAAGTTCACAACAGACCCTACTCTCCAAGGAGGTGCAGGATGTCATTTTGGAGGCCAGAAGGCCTTCTACTAGAAAAGCCTACTCCGCAAAATGTAAACTGTTTTGTGCCTGGAATCAGAAAAAGGGTCAGAATCCTGGAATACTGAATTTACCTCAAATATTACAGTACCTAGCTGAGATGCTAAGCAGTAGACTTTCATTCTCCTCCATCAAAATCCATGCCTCAGCCATTTCTGCAGAATACAACACTGATCCTCCTTTATTCTCTCACCCCCTTTTAAGACAGTTCCTCAGAGGGGCTAAGAATATTAAACCCCCAAGGAAACAACCAGTACCTGCTTGGGACCTCAATTTCATTCTAGAAAAACTGACCCTGCCTCCTTTGGAGCCAGCTGCTTCAACAGAATTGCAATATTTGTCATGGAAAACAGCCTTCCTTCTGGCTATCACCTCAGCACACAGGGTTTCGGAACTACAAGCCCTCATGGCTGTGCAGCCTTTCATCATTTTCCATCAGGACAGAGTTTCCTTACGAACCAATCCTTCCTTTATGCCAAAGGTAGTATCCAGGGTAGCCTTGAATCAGGCTATCCACTTACCTACCTTTTACCCTAATCCACAAAAAAAAGGGGAGAGACTACTACATTCCTTGGACATTCACAGACAGCTCCGTTATTATTTGGACAGAACAAAGCCTTTCAGAAAATCAGAGCAACTCTTTGTGTCCTATGCTACAGGTGTTCAAGGGAAGCCTATTTCCAAACAGGCAATCTCAAAATGGATAGCCCACTGTATACGCTTTTGTTACTCTTTTCATGGTAAAACTGTACCTACAGGCATCAGATCTCACTCTACAAGGGCCACAGCTACCTCTGCAGCTTTCCTCAGAGGAGTTCCTACCAAAGATATTTTGGAAGCAGCCACTTGGAGTTCTGTACATACTTTCTCCAAGCACTATCACCTACCATTATACTCCAAATCTAGAGCGGGCTTTGCCACTGCAGTCTTGCAGGGCATCCTGGCCCCTCCAAGTTCCACTTAGTGCCTACCACCCCTTTTTTAGCTTTGGGATTCTACCCATCTGTTATGACTGCAGCTGTATGCACGATGAACATAGTACAGTTTTGTACCTACCATAAATGTAGATGTTAGAGTGCTAATACAGCTGCAGTCCAGGTTTCCCTCCCTCCTTCCCCTCTTGGGACAGGTCTAATGGCTAACACCTCCTCATACAACCTCATTGGGGTATTCTTTTATGGTGTATTTGCTTGCAACTACTGTTTTTTGATTATATTGCATTGCATTATTACATAAATTTATGTTTTGCCTTCCTTCTGGGGGCACCTGACATCTGGGGCAAGAAAAACTGAAGAAAATGGCATCGGCTGGTTCCTTTATACCCCTGTCGCACTGACGTCAGGGAAGAAGTGACGACATTCGACGCCGGACCTAGACTTTGGAATTCGGCCGACCGAGGAACCGCCTGACGGCAGGAAAACCCATCTGTTATTACTGCAGCTGTATTAGCACTCGAACATCTACATTTATGGTAGGTACAAAACTGTACTTTACCCTCCCTCCTGCCCCCTAACTTCTTTTAGCTATACCTCTACTTTCCTTTACTATGCTTAAAAGCCTTTTTGGTGTATTTGCTTTTTTGCTGGAGGAATACCTTTGTGTTTTTATGTTTAATTGCTCCCCATTAAGGGGGACCTGACATCTGAGGCAAGAAAAACTGATGTAATGGCGTCGGCTGCATGTTTTATACCCCTGACAACCTGATGTCATGGAAGAAAGGACAGCAACCTTTGCAGGACCCAAGACTTTGTTAATCAGGCCGACTGAGGGCAACCTGCAAGCAGATTACCCAAATGTAATGACTGCAACAGTAAATACACTCTAACATCTACATTTATGGTAAGTGTACACAACTGTACTTTTTGGATTTCTTAACCAACCTCTACCAATCTGGTTCCTTTGCATCAACAATTAAAGTTCATCTAGGTGCAGTCTCGAATTTTCATATGGGATTTGATGGCTCATCTCTAATGTCACACAAACAATGCAAAGCATTTTTAAAGGGACTCCTGATGTTAAGACATCCATTTAAAGAACCAGTTCCTCCTAGGGATCTAACATTAGTCCTACAGTCCCTTACTTTGTCTCCCTTTGAACTATCAGCAACTTGTCACTTAAAGTTTTTGTCTTGGAAAACATTATTTCTGGTGGCTATTACATCTGCCAGAAGAGTATCTGAACTTCAGGCCTTATACTGCAAACCTCCCTACTTAATTTTTCACAAGGATAGAGTTGCCCTTAGGGCCAGTCCATCTTTTTTACCAAAGGTAGTTTCAGAATCTAAGTCGGACACTTCAGTTGCCAATCTTCTTATCTAATTTTACCAATAAAGGGGAGTATCTCCTTCATTTGCCAGACATCCACTGACAACTACATTTTTACCTTCACAGAACAAAGGATTTCAGAAAGGCTGACCAATTATTTATTGCATTTTCTTCTCTATCTTTAGGTAATCCAGTTTCAAAGTTTACCTTGGAAAAATGGCTTAGAGACTGTATTACCTTTATTTGTCAGTCGAAAGGGCTCCAGTGTTCACACCCAGCTAAGGCTTATTCAACTAGAGCAGTGGCAAGCTCTGCAGTTTTTCATGCCACAGCATCCCTGGATGATATTTGTGCTGTGCGGCCAATTGGTTTTCTCCACATACCTTTTGCACTCATTAGAAACTGGACCAGGTCCCAAGGGGACAGACATCATTTGGTTTGATGGTGCTTAGGAATATCTTTCCGTGACACACCCCAAGACTAAAGTAGCTGGGGACTCTGTCCCACAGTCAAGGATTGAGTGAAGATTGACAACATCAGATAAAGAAGTTGTATCTTACCATAGTGTTCCATTAGTGTTGTCGATCTTTACTAATCCTTGACATTCCCTGCCTCCAACCCCCATCCTAAGACTCTTAGTGGATCGAATTCTCCTAGAACTGGCTTCATCATGGTGAGACATATCTGATCTGTGTTTATATTCCTATTTCTTATCTGCCACTGTTTTAGGCAAACTCGATCTGAGGTAATTTACAGAGGAGCATTATGAGTTAATCCTTGCTCGAGAGTTTGGAGGGTGCAAGCTGAAGTAAACAACCGAGTCGATTCTGAGGCTCAGAACCAAGCCCACAGTTAAGGATTAGTGAAGATCAACAACACAGATGGAACATTATAGTAAGACATAACTTCTTTTTTCCCCTGTGTTATCAAAGTGCACAACATTGCAAGGAATTTTGTCATGGTACAGTTATCTAATCAATTACCTAATCCATGATATAAGGAGTATAGAACTCTAATGACTGGCATTATTGACTGACCGTAACCTTCAGTGATTTACAAGAAAAGTCAAACATTTTAGGAGGGATGACGAAAGTCTGAGGCACAAAATCAGCAGTGTTCTTCAAAATACGAGACAATTCAGAAGTATGTAAGTATGTCCAGACAATGCTGTCTTGCCCATTAATGAAAAGTTTTGTTTACCTATCAGTCACTCACTGCTCTGCATAAATGTTTAACCTCTTCTTCCAGGAACTGATCATAGCAATTCCTGCATGAAGTACTTGTAATTGTAAAATTACAGGCTGACAGTGGAAATGGGGGGGGGGGGCTCAATGGAATGGTCCCTTTAAAACCATTACTCAGGTCACGAGACTTGAGGCAGTAGCTTTGTATTTAAAAGGCATTCCGTTTAAATTTTTTAAAAATTTGATGAAATGCCCATTTTGAAAAAGTGTGAAAGCACTTATCTATGTAATGAGTATTTAAGGTTTTATTTAAAAATAAATTTGAGTATTTTTGGATATATTCTGTCATTACTGATATCTTGTTTTACCAGTCTTTGTCCTGGGATTCGGCTTGGTCTGCTTCTTGCTAATTGTAAAAGGCACAGCCTTTCTGCTTGCAGAAGAAAGTTTACTGTAAGAAATAAAATAAATGCAAAACATGTACCAAGTAGCTCGAACAGTACGGAGGGCAAATGATAGATTAAAGGATGAATCTCCACCAACAGGACTGTGTAAAACACGATTTAACCCACTCAGCTCAACAAACAGTAAGAAATACACGATGCAAATACATCCAACATCAAGGGTTAAGCGCTTTCATCTGTCCTTGCCAGACTTCTTCAGAGCCATTGAATTGCTTTCTTAGCTCAATTTTATACCAAATTTTGGCGCCAGAATTTTAATTAATTGATTGGATTCGTAAAAACATTAATTATAATTCAAGGAAGCTTTTAAAATCAAATGTATAGCTACCTTTTACATTCAAATGCGTAGTGTGACCATTACAATTCATTTAAATCTATGTTAAAAACTTTTAATATGACATATTAAAATATTAAAATATTAAAATACATTAATATCTAAATATAAATATTAAATAAAGTACTATAAAAACTCTATAATTTAATATTAAGTGTTATGAACTTGTTGTAATATAAATCACTACAATAATTGTGCCATAAAACAGTACTAATTAACTAAAGGGTTACAAAAATTTGACCAATAAAAACGGGATCCCTTTTCACACTGTTAATCCTTGGTTTAACATAAATAGACCATAGGGGTAGCCTACATAACATGGTAATAAATAATGTACATAATGTAAATAATGTGATTGTGTGACAGAACTGTCCACTAAGAATAAATCTCCATGTTTAACAGGATCCAAGTATCAAAAATGGTTTCAAACTGATGTGTTCATTGAGTCCTGGGAATGTGGTGGCATCAAGGCAAATCTGCCATCTACTCTCCAGGAACCCTAATCTAGCCTTCCAATTTCCCCTTACCAACTATTCTGTCTACCTGATCTAATGTAGCAAATTTGAACATGTGATCTTTACCTTTAGCTATAACATGTTTGCTAAGTGCATTCTTCTCATCACCTTATTTCATCTTGTAAGTATGTTCATAAATCCTGGTTTTAAGTTTTCTTTCTGTTTTCCCTATATAATATGCGTTGCACATTGTACAGGTGGCTAAGTATACGACTCCTTGGGTATTGCAATTTCCTGATTTGAATTTGCATATATTTTCCATAGAGTTTTTCAATTTGATACTGTAATTAACATTGATATATTGACACTGTCTACATGTGCCACATTTTTTGGTTCCTTTTATCTTGCAATATTTCTCATTATTCATATTGTCACTTCTTTCTATTAATCTCTTTAAATTGTATCCTGTTTTTAATACCATACTAGGGGTGTTCCCTACTATTTGTCTAACTTCCTCATCATTAGTGAAAATAGACCAGTGTCTACGTAATATTTCCTTAACGATGTTAGTGTATGGATTGAACATTATAACACACACTCGTCTGTTGAATTCTTTATTGGTCTTTATGTAAATGTCTTCTTTCCCTAATAATGAACTGTATTTTGTACCCCATTGTGATCTAACATAATCAACTACATCTTCAAGCATATTGGTTGGATGGATTAGATTGGTGTTATAATGTTCAATCCATAAACTAACATCGTTAAGGAAATATTACGTAGACATTGGTCTATTTTCACTAATGATGAGGAAGTTAGACAAATAGTAGGGAACACCCCTAGTATGGTATTAAAAACAGGATACAATTTAAAGAGATTAATAGAAAGAAGTGACGATATGAATAATGAGAAATATTGCAAGATAAAAGGAACAAAAAGATGTGGCACATGTAGACAGTGTCAATATATCAATGTTGATTACAGTATCAAATTGAAAAACTCTATGAAAAATATATGCAAATTCAAATCAGGAAATTGCAATACCCAAGGAGTCGTATACTTAGCCACCTGTACAATGTGCAACGCATATTATATAGGGAAAACGGAAAGAAAACTTAAAACCAGGATTTATGAACATACTTACAAGATGAAAAAAGGTGATGAGAAGAATGCACTTAGCAAACATGTTATAGCTAAAGGTAAAGATCACATGTTCAAATTTGCTATATTAGATCAGGTAGACAGAATAGTTGGTAAGGGAAATTGGAAGGCTAGATTAGGGTTCCTGGAGAGTAGATGGCAGATTTGCCTTGATGCCACCACATTCCCAGGACTCAATGAACACATCAGTTTGAAACCATTTCTGATACTTGGATCCTGTTAAACATGGAGATTTATTCTTAGTGGACAGTTCTGTCACACAATCACATTATTTACATTATGTACATTATTTATTACCATGTTATGTAGGCTACCCCTATGGTTTATTTATGTTAAACCAAGGATTAACAGTGTGAAAAGGGATCCCGTTTTTATTGGTCAAATTTTTGTAACCCTTTAGTTAATTAGTACTGTTTTATGGCACAATTATTGTAGTGATTTATATTACAACAAGTTCATAACACTTAATATTAAATTATAGAGTTTTTATAGTACTTTATTTAATATTTATATTTAGATATTAATGTATTTTAATATTTTAATATGTCATATTAAAAGTTTTTAACATAGATTTAAATGAATTGTAATGGTCACACTATGCATTTGAATGTAAAAGGTAGCTATACATTTGATTTTAAAAGCTTCCTTGAATTATAATTAATGTTTTTACGAATCCAATCAATTAATTAAAATTCTGGCGCCAAAATTTGGTATAAAATTGAGCTAAGAAAGCAATTCAATGGTTCTGAAGAAGTCTGGCAAGGACAGATGAAAGCGCTTAACCCTTGATGTTGGATGTATTTGCATCGTGTATTTCTTTCTGTTTGTTGAGCTGAGTGGATTAAATCGTGTTTTACACAGTCCTGTTGGTGGAGATTCATCCTTTAATCTATCATTTACCCTCCGTACTGTTCGAGCTACTTGGTACTGGTTTCGGAATTTTACTTAAACGCAAAACATGTCAGTTTGTACATGCATGTATTTTTATAAAGAAGAGCCTGAGCTGTTTGCATTTGACTTTGTTCATAGAATGATAGATCGTACTTGGAACGGCAGTGAGCTCTCAACTGCATCTTTATTGTTACATTGTCACCTCCCATTTCATTGAAAGATGCACATTTACTGACTATGCTCAGTTGAAATTTTCTTTCTGTCATATCTGCATGGTAGCAAGTTCTGCCCAGCACTGTAGTGTTTTCAGTGCAAGTATAATCTAGTGTATGTACTCTGTAGCTCTTTCTGAACAATAACATACAAGTGGATAATCTGTAAATGCGAAGCAACTGTAAGAGTGAGACTCAAAAAGAACTCCTAGAGGGTGTAGTATTGTATTTTATTGTGAAATGTGTACCCCTAATACCTCTCCACTTTGTGATAACTAGTTTGATACAAAGGGGGGGTCAGGGTGGCCTATTCTGGCAGTACTCAAATAAAACATGCTGCTGTTAACAGTCTGGGCACAACTTATCATTCTAATTGTTGAATAGTGTGTGTATGTTGTACCTTTAAGAAGCATTTCAAGGTCTGCACGTGCATATAAATAGCCAGCATGTGCTAGCTTCAGTGCCATTTTGTGAGTGCAGCCAGAGTGAGCATGTTTGAGTGTAATATCTAGTTTGTTTGTAAGTTTATCTAAGTTAATGCTATTAAGCCTGAGCCCTGATGTGTCTGTACACAGTAAACCTGCTTGAACAGAACCCACAAAGACTTGTTTATTTTATCTTGCCTAGACGAGTGACATGGTGTCAGAACCAGGATTCCCGAGACGGTTTTTCAGAGCTGTGAGGTGCAGAGTTAACAGTAAAGGTAAACTAAGAGAAACTAGCACAAAAAAGGGCCAGAAACAAACCAAAGGTAATGAAAATTTGCACAAACAATTTATTTTATAAAAAAGATAAAATGGAGCATTACAAGGGTACAAACTGCATTATTAAACAAGCGAGAGGCACAAAATGTTTAGTAATTAAATGAAATTTTTTAAATTAAGATATTTGGTAAAACGATTATCAGAGAAGCACATACGGGGTTCAGAATTATCTTGGAATTGCAAAACGAGCATGTTTAAAACAAAACGGGCATGTTTAGAGCAAAACGAGCACAAGAAAAGTATAATGGGCATGAAAAGAGATTAAACGAGCAAAACAAATATAATAAGGGCAAAAAGGGCACATTAAGCAAAAATAAAGCAAGACAACTGCATGTTTTTTGGCAAAGTGCTGTGTTTTGGCATAACTACTACTTTGCATTGTATTCAGGGCATAACTTGAGTTATTCAAAGTATCTCAAAGTGTGTAAAAAGTGCTTACAGTGTGTACTTACTACTGTGCATTTATTCCAAAGAGTTTGTGTGCAAAGTGCAACTGTTTCGTAAAATACAGCCATTTCATAAAGTTTCTTGTGCTGGGTGTGTCTATTCGGGTGTATCTATTCGCAAAGTACAGAGTGTTTATCACACTGTAAAGAGTTATTCAGCCAAGTAAAGCCATTTTGGGGAAGTTTTATGTGCTGCGTATTGTTTATTCGCAAAGTGCAGTTACTTTGAAATGTTTCTTACTCTGAGCTTTTTCTGCTCAATTAATTTGTACAGTGCAGTTGTTTTGAAGTGTTTCTTACAATGATAAGTGACTTTTGCAGTACAGTAATTTCAAGAGTATTACAGTGCCAGAGAGATTTATTTTGCAAAGTTCAGTTATTCGGTGGCTTATTGTGTTACTGGGCATAGTTACAAATACTGGCATAAATTTCTGGCATATGTATATGTTCGTGTGTACTTGCAAAAGCCTTCACTAGTACGTCTTCATATAGCAGATGGATTTCAAAAACCCTCACCATTGGTGTGTGATCAGAATATTGCTGAGAATTGGAGAATATTTGAGCAAGAGTATGATATTTTTATTCAAGCAGCTTATTCTGACAAAGATGCACGCACCAGGGCATTCATTTTGCTAACCCTATCTGAGTCAGAGGCCATTGAAAGAGAGCACATTATTGTACAGGCTGAATCAAGCGAAGACCCCAAGTGTTTGAAGTGCAAATTCAAGGAAGTGTGTAACCCCCAGACAAATATTACATTAAAGAGCCATTTGTTTTAAACGAGATCAAAAACCAGGGAAACCTTCGCAAGTTATATAACTGACCTGAGAAACAAAGCTAAAGTGTGTCGGTTTGGTGACTTAAAAGATGAGTTGATAAAGGACAGGCTTGTGTGTGGTATTAACAGTGCTGCAGTGAGAAAGATTTTGCTTTGTGACAGTGATGTAACGCTGAGTAATGCTGTTGAGATTTGTCAAATCCATGAAGTTATAGAAAGACACGCAAGTATGCGTGCAGGTGATAAGAGCATGGTTTCAGCAGGCTCCAGAGCAAATATAGACAGCATGCAACAAGTAGCTAGCAGAAGCAGGCCTAAGCACATGGTAGCTGCCACCCCTTCAGGCTTAACAGGGAAATCCCGTAGTTTTCCAGCAAGTTCTAAGAAAAGGACATACTCAGTGCAGTACAAGGGTGAGTCAGCAAAATTCAAATCCAGCTTTATTGTTAACTGTCGCAGTTGTGCTGCCAATCATGAGTCTAAAGTCATAGGTGACTCTAAAGTCAGGCACACTGATGTCCCACTCACCAGGCTAAACAAGGAGAAGGTTACGGTCAGCTGCCTGTCAGGTGCCAAGATCCGCCATATAACCCATGCACTCAGGTCACTCCACAATAAGTACAAATATGACTCTGTCATTGTCCATGCTGGTGTGAATGACCTGAGACATACCTCCCTGGACTACATAAAAAGAGACATGGAAGAGCTCTCCGATCTTGTAGCCCAGGCAGGTATGTCCCTAGCCCTGAGTAGCATCATGCTATTGCCCAGAATGATACCGCAGTACATGGACAAAATGATTGACTTCAACAGTTGGCTAAGCTTCTGGTGTCATTTTAAGGGGATCCAGTATCCATCTGCCTGGGACGACATGATCGACAGGCCAGGATGCTTTCCCAGAGATGGTCAGCACCTGTCACCCCTGGGATTCCGGATACTGGCTAAGGCTCTTGCCACCCCCATAGTGCGTTTTTTAGGCAAGGTTCAAATGAGAAATTCACCACTGTAACAAGAACAGGCAAGCAAAAACTGAGGGTAATGCTACTCAGCGCTAGAAGTCTAAATCTCAAAATGCACTCCCTTGAGGCACTCTTTAAAATGGAGAACATCGATAAGTGTGCAGTAACTGAGACCTGGTTCAAGGCTCCAGAGAGCACCCCTGCATTACCAGGCTATAACTCATACCACACTTTTCGGCCATCTAACCTGGACCGGAACACCAAAGGCGAAAGTGTGTCCATATTCAGTAAGGATATCCACATCTCCAGGCTAGTTGCTCTGCATAATGCATCCGAGGTTATCCAGGTGCAACTAACTCTGGGCAAAACTGCAATTCAAATTGTAGCTTGCTACAGATCTCCCACCATGCCCCAGGATTCCCACTTCTCTTTTCTTGATGTACTGGAAAATATTAGGGTTCAACCAAACACCCTAATAATGGGCGATTTCAAGTACCCCACCATTAACTGCGAAAACTACTCATGTACCAACTCCTTTGCTTAATGCTTTCTGGATTTCATAAATTCCAATGCCCTGGATCAAGTTATCCACACCCCCACCAGGGGCAACAATATCCTAGACCTAGTCATTACCAACATGAGTGACCGGTGTTCCACACCTGAAGTCAACTTCTCGTTGGTCAGATCCGACCATAAGCTAATCACCCTAGATGTCCACATTCCGCCCCACCCCCCATTAAGGAAACCACGGTAAAATATTTCTCCAAAGCCAACTTCATGCTTCTTAAGACAGAAGTGGCAAACTTCATGACACCCATGTAGCTGGACAATACAGTTACAACTGCTGAATCCCACACAAATGCACTCTATAAGCACTTACACGAGTGCATGGATCGTGCTATCCCAAACAGAACCAAGACACTATCCTCCAAAAAGAGGAAGCCAATCTGGTGGTCCCCTGCCATAAACAAATTCTACAACAGAAGGAAGAGCCTCAGTAAGAAGCTGAGATCCCTTATAAGATCCTCCAAAACTAGCTACAAAAACAAAATCGCCACTGATTCTAGGGACAATCACAAAGCATTCTATAGCTATGTCAAGAATTGCAGTGACAACACCCAGATCTGCTATGAGTTACAGCACAACAGCATAAAAATTACAGAACCAACTGATATTGCCAACATCCTGGCAGATAGATTCAGTGCTTACTTTACCCCCTCTCACCCCCTAAAGGGGCCATATCTATACAGGAAGAATGCAGAGTCATTGTAATGACAACTACGCAGGTAAAAGCTGCACTCTCTAAAGCCAAAAACACAGCAACCATGGGACCAGACAACATCCCAGGCTGCGTTTTACATGAACTTCAGAACGAACTGGCTCCCCACCTAAGCGCCATGTTCAGTCATAGCCTCACGTCAGGTTTTGTGCCCACTGAATAGTACACAGCAACAGCTATCCCACTCCACAAAGGGGGAGCCACCACTGATCCCGGGAACTATCGCCCTGTTAGCCTAATGAGCCTGGTCTGTAAGGCCATGGAACGCTTCTTCATGGAACTCATAAACAAAGACATTGGTAACCTCCCAACTCTGGACCCCACCCAGTTCGGGTTTGTGAAAGGCAGATCATGCCTCCTGAACCTAATCGCCTTCTTTGAGGCAGTCACCAAAGCCGTAGACGAGGGTAAGATGGTTCACACAGCCTATCTTGACCTCGCCAAGGCTTTTGACACCATCCCTCATTCTGGAATTATAGCTAAACTCACTAAACTAGGTATAAATATAAATCCCTACCTCACAAGACAGGTTGCCAACCGGCTCACTGACAGAACCCACACTGTAAAAGTTGCAGACTCCAAATCTGACTTCATACCAATGACAAGTGGAGTACCACAGGGTTCATTCCTGGGACCTCTCCTGTTTGGTATCTACTTCTCTGAAGTACAGGTTAACACAGAAGGCCTTTGGCTAATGAAGTTCGCAGATTACTACAAACTAGGAGCCATAGTCGAGTCCCCAAATGATGTGGACATCCTACAGAAGGACGTCACTGAGACAAGATGCCTGGTGTAAGAGCCATGGCCTCAAGCTCAATGCCAAAAAGTGCATTGTCATCCCCTTTTGTAAAAACTCTGTACCCATGAACTACCACACAGGCGGCAGTCTACTTAACGCCTGTGCAGTCATTATTGGGTCTCAGACGGTTTGAGAATTAATTTGCTTTCTTTTACCAAAGATGTTCATCATATACACACATATCCTAGTTCCAATTTTACTGAAGCTATTTTCTCAGAGTATGCTGCATCAACCTTTTCACCAGTCACTTTTAGTACCTTATTAGTTTCGCACTTTACCAGACTTCTTGTAGCAATTATTGTAGCACATAAAAGTTCTACCAGCACTAAACGTTCTACAAGGAAACAGCTCCAGTACTTATTAATGCCTACCCCTCCAGGCATCTGTAAAGGTCAGTTCCATGTGCTTTCTCCTATTAACCTGGTGAAGTTGGGCATCCTGAGGCAATGTAGCAACTGCCTCATGTACACTGACAACCCTCTCCTCTTACCTCACAACAATCAGACTTGCGAGAGATGCACTTATATATCCAAACTGGAAGCCACGTACTCTCCAGCCAAGACCAGAATAGCTGGTCAGGAGGAGGTCAACACTTGCACCACACCACATGGAACACATAGCCCTCCAGAACACACACCAGCAATGCCTTCACATAAAAACACAAACCACACATCCACCTTCGCAGAGGCTCTCAATAACAATCTACCCAAACAGCAGAGACCTCCAAGGCAGAAACGCATTCGACCACCACAACACAACACTAATCACGAGACACATAACTCTCCTAAACAGTGCGTCACTCAACCAAAACCCCTAATGGAAAACAGCATGCCCAACACACTAGCCATAGGTGACTCGATAGTGAGGCACATTGATGTCCCACTCACTAGGCTGAATAAGGAGAAAGTAACAGTCAGCAGCCTGTCGAGCGCCAGAATCTGCCACATAACTCACGCACTCAGGTCCCTCAACAGCAGGTACAAATGTGACTCTGTCACTGTACATGTGGGTGTGAATGACCGAGACGTACCTCCCTGGACTACATGAAAAGAGACATGGAGAAGCTCTCGGATTATGTAGCCCAGGCGGGTATGACCCTAGCCCTGAGCAGCATCTTATCATCACCCAGAATGATACCACAGTACAAGCAGAAAATGATTGATTTCAACAGTTGGCTAAGTTTCTGGTGTCATTGTAAGGGGATCCAGTATCTGTCTGCCTGGGATGACATGATTGACAGACCTCAATGCTTTGCCATAGATGGCCTGCATCTGTCACCCCTGGGCTTCCAGATACTTGCCAAGGCTCTTGCCACCCCTATAGTGCCTTTTTAGGCGGTGTTCCAAAGACCAAATTACCACCGTAACAGCTACAAACAAATGCAATCTGAGGATCATGCTGCTCAACGCTAGAAGTCTAAATCTCAAAATGCACTCGCTCGAAGTACTCCTTAAAATGGAGAACATTGACATTTGTGCTGTAACAGAGACCTGGTTCAAGGCAGCAGAAAGCACCCCTGCACTACCAGGCTATAACTCATTCCACACCACCTTTCGGCCCCAGAACTTGGACCGAAGCTCCTAAGGTGGTGGTTTTTCCATATTCATAAAGGATGCGCACACCTCCAGACTTGTAGCATAACATAACGCATCTCAGGCACTTCAGGTGCAGCTAACACTGGGTAAGACAGCGATTCAGGTTGTAGCCTGCTATAGGTCCCCAACCATGTCCCAAGACTCGCCCTCCACGTTCCTAAGCACCGTGAAGAATGTTAGGGTCCAACCTAACACTTTCATACTGGGCGACTTCAACTACCCCTCCATTAACTGTGAAAACTAGTCATGTACCGATACACTTGTCCAACGTTCCCTGAAATTCATTAATTCCAATGCTCTGGAACAGCTCGTTCTTACCACCACTAGAGGTAGCAACATCCTTGACCTGGTCATTACTAACATGGGCGACCGTTGCTCTACCCAAGTAGTCATCTCCTCCCTGGTTAGATCCGAACACAAACTAATCACCTTGGAAGTCCACATCCCTCCCAACCCCCCACCGCAAAGGTAACCACCATGAAAAACTTCTCCAAAGCTAACTTTGGGCTCCTAAAAACAGAGGTGGCTAACTTCACAGCACCCATGCAAATGGAGAATAGTTGCATGACTTCCGAATCATACAACAATGCACTGTACGAACACATACACAAATACATGGATCTCACCATACCTAATAGAACCAAGATGCTGTCCTCCAAAAAAAGGAAGCCAATCTGGTGGTCCCCTGCCATAAACAAACTCGACAACAGAAGGAGGAAACTGATGAAAACAGAATTGCAGCAGATAGTAAGGACAACCACAAGGCCCTCTACAGTTATGTAAAGAATCTCCACTGCAATACCCAGATTTGCTCTGCGCTTCTGCACAGTGGTACCTCCTATACCGAGCCAACAGATATTGCCAATATACTGGCTGACAGATTCAGTGCCAACTTTACCCCCCCCCCCCAAAGGACTAATCACAATAACACTAGATTGCCAGGCACCCAGTATTACTGCTGCACACGTTAAAACAGCACCATCCAAGGCCAAGAATACAGCTTCTGTGGGACCTGACAGTATCCCTGGCTGTGTTCTACATGAACTACAGAGTGAACTGGCACCTCACCTGTGTGCCCTGTTTAACCACAGGCTCACCTCAGGCTTTGTCCCTACCAAATGGCGCACTGATACAGTCATCCCTCTCCACAAAGGAGGAGCGACTACAAACCCTGCAAACTATCGCCCCATTAGCCTGACGAGTCTGATATGCAAAGCTATGGAATGCATCATCATGGACCTAATAAACAAGGATATAGGGAATCTCCAAACTCTGGATCCTACACAGTTTGGTTTTGTTAAGGGTAGATCATGCCTGCTCAACTTGGTCGACTTCTTTGAGTCAGTCACTAGAGCTGTGGATGAAGGCAAGATGGTTCATACAGCCTACCTTGACCTGGCCAAGGTCTTAGATACCATTCCCCACTCAGGAATCATAGAAAAACTCACTAAGCTAGGCATCAACCCCTATATCACTAGGTGGGTTGCAAACTGGCTCACAGATGGAACCCAGAGTGTGAAAGTAGCTGGCTCCAAGTCAGACTGACGACCATTCACGAGTGGAGTCCCACAGGGTTCGGTCCTGGGTCCTCTCCTATTTGGTATCTACTTCTCTGACGTCCAGGCCAACACAAAGGGACTCTGGCTGACAAAGTTAGCAGACGATTGCAAGTTGGGAGCTATTAATAACTCCCCAAGTGATATTGACATCCTACAGAAAGGCCTCAGTGAGACCAATGACTGGTGTCAAAACCATGGCCTTAAGCTCAGTGCCAAAAAATGTGTCGTCATCCTCCTTGGAAAAGAAAACAGTTCCCTTGAATTACCACATTGATGGTACTTCACTGAACACGAGATCTGGGAACACAGATTGAAAGCAACCTCTCTTTTTGACCACTACATTGCCACTGTGGTCAGAAAGTCCTTCTATGTGGCACATATCATTACTAAGGGTTTTGCATCCAGGAAGAAAAAGGTCATTGTTTCCCTGTTCTCTTCCCTCATTAGGCCAGTCATCGAGTACAATGCCCCATTTGGCATGTACCTCACTAGACACCTGCAGCAACTGGAGACGCCGCAAATGTACCTCATAATGAGGATCCTAAGCTTTAAACTCTTGTCCTATATGGACAGACTCAAAAAATTCCCAACTATTCTCTGTCTCATATCTCCTGCTTAGAGGCGATCTCTGCTTGACTTACAAAGCAATGTCTGACCCAGCTCTGTTAGAGATGCTACATCTAAAGAAATCCGAAACCTTCGGCACCACACACTCCAGAAACCTCAACCTCATTACCACAATTAACAGAACATGCTGGAAGGATCAGGTTCATAACCCAGAGACTGCCCATGCTATGGAATATACTTCCCATACATGTCAAGCAGAGCACCTCACTGGCCCTCTTCAAGAGAAATCTTGATGAGTGGATAAGAAATAGAAATTTCACCCCGGGGATCACTCCAGTGGCTCTACCCGACAGAGGCACTGGGAACTAAGGTCGCGTGGCACGATACCAGGGTAATCCTATGGGCTAGGCTTGTAAAGGCTCCAAGGCCATTAGCCTAGTACACACCTATGAACCTATGCTGATGTGTTCAATGACAAGTTGGGAAAACTTCCAGTTGTGTATTCTATGAAGTTAGATCCAGTGGTCAGTCCAGTAGTCAGACCAGCAAGAAAAGTTCTGATAGCTATGCAGGATAAAGTCAAAGCTCAGTTGGATAAAATGGTGCAGCAAGGTGTAATTTGTCCAGTTACAGAACCAACTGAATGGGTGTCGTCAATGGTAGCAGCCCACAAAAAAAGGCTCAGACGAAACCAAACCCAAGAGATTTGAACAAAGCATTAAATAAACCACATCATTCCATGTGTACAGTCGAGGAAGCCACAGCCCTAATGCCAAATGCCACTGTTTTTTCTGCCTTGGATGCAAAAAGTTGATTTTGGCAAGTGATGCTTGATCGCAAATCCTCATTACTGACTACTTTCAGTACCCCATTTGGTAGATATAGATTCCTCGGGATGCCATTTGAAATTAATTTTGGAAGTGAAGCCTTCCAGAGTGCAATGGAGCAAATTTTTTCAGGTTATTCTTGTGCCATAGTAGTAGATGATTTATTGGTTGGAGGCAATGGTGAAGCAAAGCATGACAGAAACCTTAAGAAAGTTCCAGACGGAGTACGTAAAGTGGACTTAAAGCGCAATCCTCTGAAGTGCAAATTCAGACTACCAGAAATTACATATGTAGGTCATTTGTTTATTAGTGAGTTGACAGCACCTTTGAGAGAGCTGACGCGCAAAAAAATGGTATATAGTCTTGGTTGGAACAGCACCAGAAGGCATCTGAAGACCTTAAGCAGGAAATTGCCACCCCACCTACATTAAGATATTATGATGTCAGTAAACCAGTAACTCTTTCTTGTGATGCTTCAAAATTTGGTCTTGGTGTAGGTATTCTTTTAAGAAGGCAGACCAGTAGCCTATGCATCTAGAACTCTTACCCAAACTGAAATGCAGTATGCTCAAATTGAGAGAACTTTTGGCAATAGTATTTGCATATTCAAAGTTTCATTATTATATCTGTGGTCGAGCTATTCGGTTGAAACAGATCACCAACCTCTAGTTACTATTGTAAAGAAGCCTATGCATTCAGCTCCAGTGAGATTGCAAACAATGGTGCTCAAATTGCAAAAATACAACTTCAAAATGGTTTATACAAAAGGCAAACTTCTTTATCTGGCCGATACCTTATCCAGATTGCCCAGAAATACAAGTGAACAGCTTTATGCAGAGAATTTTGACTTTGATGTCATGCAAGTGCGTAATTTTTCTACCGTGAGACTTGAGCTGAGAAATCATATAAAGACTGATCCAATTTTGCAAAAGCTCAACCACTAAATTAATTTTAGATGGCCATCAAAGCAATCTAGTGTACCACCTGAAGTGCAAAACTATTTTCCTTACAGAGATGAGATGTTGATGGAAGATGGCATTATTTTCAAAGGTCCCAAGATTATTGTCCCTGCTTCCTTACATGAATATATCCAGATTTTGCATAGGTGTCACCCAGGTTCCGAATCTACCAAAAGAAGGGTGAGAAAACTAGTATTTTGGCCTTCTCTAGTAAAAGACATTGGTAAAGTACTTTCTTCTTCTTCAGTATACAATCATACTAAACCGCATTTGCAAAGAGAACCACTTCAGCTAAGTCAAGTTCCTAAACTGTCTTGGTCAACATTAGCCACTGATATATTCGAGTGGAACAATCAGCGTTACTTTGTGTTGGTAGACTCTTACTTGAACCGGGTTGAGATTATAATGTCCACTGCTGTTATCTCCAAGTTGAAACATCATTTCTCAGTCCATGGTAGACACAAAGTTATTTCTGACAATGGTACCCAATTTATCAGTCAGTTGTTTCAGAAATTTGCAAAAGAATGGGACTACAGGTATTCTGGACTAATAGGAATATGTACACAGTCAAATGGACTAGCTAAACATGCAGTGCAGAGTGCAAATCAATTACTTGAGAGGTGAAAGCATGATAATACCGATGTCTTTTTGAATTAAATTAATTTCAGAAACATACCTCGTGACAATATACTTGGCTCACCTACTCAGAGACTTCCGTCTAGGAAAACCAAAACAACACTGCCTATTAGTTCCAGTTTGTTGAAGCCTAAAGCTAAGAACAATTAGAGCCCAATTATTCTGAAAGCGTTCTTTCCAGAAGTCCAATTATGATAAATCGAGCAGATTTCTTCATCCACTGAAAGAAAAAGAGGCAGTGAGGATGCAAACAACGAAAGGTTTCGACTTGGTTGGTCAAGTAACAGGTATATGTACCGAGCCGAGATCCTACTTCGTAGAATCTGAGGGTGTGGAGTACAGGAGAAATTGCAGACATCATCTTCCTGTACCAGAATCTATATCGCAGCATTGTTCCTGTGATACAGGTCTCTAGATCTCAGAGCAGTCCAGACAATGTTCCTGTTGCAGAACATGTGTTAACTTCTACTTCCATTCTTGACTCTTGATGTCTCTAAAGTTGAACATTCAGCAGACAGTCCCAGTTGCTAGACCGGACTCTAATTTCTATGTCACACAATTTGATAGTATTTCCAGACCTAGTGTGAAATACATAGCAACCTGGATATAATTGTTTATATGTATTTAGTTCTGTGTGTTTATTTTATTTATTTATTTGACATTTGTTGAGCGGGTTAGTCCAGCTGAGCCAGAAGCCCATTTTCACTGGAGACCCGAGAAAAGATCTGAGGAAGTAACATACATATATTCTAAAACAAATACAATAAAAGGATAAAATCTAAAACAATACATAGCACAGAATGAAAGAAACTAGCAAAGATTGGCCTATACAACACAGATTTTGAGTTTACAGTTAACAAAGAGTAAGCATCACTAGGTGAGCACAGCATCAATTTATCTCTGGGAAAACATCTAGGACTGTGTGCAGTGTAGAATTATGGTTAAGACTCAGTAATCAGAGGACAGTGTAGGATCAAGTAGTCTAAGTGAAATACACTTGGGGATTTAGAACTAGTATAGTGCAATAGTATGAAACCTCAGGTTACACTGTATGTAGATATTCTGTAGATTCAGGGGATGATAGGATGTGAAATATGACTAAGTAAAGACACAATGTCTGAGAAGGACGGTTAAGGAAGACAAAAAACTGTAATGGAGGTTAAGTAGACAATTAGGTGATTGCATGACAAAGAATTATTTGTACTGATTGCATGTCAGTTAATGTCATCAAGATTGCATGACTTATTTCTCAGAGGGAGGATGTAGAATAGTGTGTGCATGTTGTACCTTTAAGATCCGTTTCAAGGTCGGCACGTGCATATGAATAGCCAGCACGTGCTAGCTGCAGCCAGAGAGTGAGCATGTACGAGTGTAATAGTTTGTTTATAAGTTTATCTAAGTTAAAGCTATTAAGCCTCAATTCCGATGTGTTTATACACAATAAAGCTGCTTAAGCAGAACCCACAAAGACTCGTCTATTTTATAGACGAGCGACACTAACAAACACCCAGAAAGTATACATCCTGAATGTAATTCTAGTTTTCAAAATAGCAGGTCAAGTGTAAGAGAGCCTGAGGGTTGGTTGATTTTAACTTGGAAAGTTAGAATATGGCTGCTTATATAGATTTGCGAACAATGACTTCTAAATATTCCTTAATAGTGGGGTGGGACGTGAGAAGGAAGTACTTTGGTTATGTTTGTGAAGGCACCAGTTTTTATTCTGTTTGACTGGCATACCTCTCAGTCTCTCAAAGCAAGAAATCTGGACAAAGTCAAAAATTAAGGTGGGAAAAAGGCCCAAAAAGTAGAGGCGCCTCTTGGATAATCAGATTAGATTATGCAGTTGTAAACTTTAGGAGAGAAATGGAATCCACTAGAAATAATGTGATACTGTATGTTTTTGCCAGATAGTTTATGATGATGCTAAAGATATATGCTGTTTCCTTCTTTCTTTGCAGGCCTTCATGTTTTTCCTACATTTGTGATTTATGAACTGACATTCCTTGTGTTCCTGACATTGGCAGTGGTGATAATGAAGGTATTTTTACCTCTTTAGTTATATAAGGCTGTAATACAAAAATAGATGAATCATTAGAAGTATATTTTTATAAGGACTGTACTAGATGAAGCTGTGAAGACTTGTACCTTTAGAAAGAGGGTTCATGTTCTTGCATTTGATGTCTTTTTCATCCGTTCCTCAACTAATGGGTCTCTGATTTGACGTCAGATCCATCCTCTAACACTTTGATAGACTTTAGGCTCCAAGGTTCAGGCTCCTTCCCTTACCCCTCCTTCTCCTCAGATCTCATTTCCAGCTTCAGCTATAAGATGTGGTCACAGTTAGTTTGAGCAGGTCATAGTGAACAAGTACCTTGTTGATACTTTTTGGCCAATCTCTAACTCTTTCTTCCTCACCTTTATATTTACACACAAAAAAGGCATTTATCTTTACTCCTTTTCTGATGACTTTTAGTTTTCTTTATTCTTGGCAGTGTAGTATTGGGTCTTGTGCCCTTGCTTTCTCTGACTTTTACCTGTTGTTGCTACTTCTTGGATTACCATAACTATTGTAGTTTTACCTTTAGGTATTTCTCTTACCATTGCTGGTATATTTAGTTGGCAGATTCCCTCGTATTTTTCTGCTGGTTGTTTCCATCTTTTGTCAAGTCAGAGAAGCTATCTGGTTTTAATAAGTGCTCTTCATGCGGGCACAAAATTTAAAACTTGGATAATCATTCCAAGTGCATTATTGCCTAGGATCAGGACATTTAAACATTGAATGTGAGATTTGTACTAGTTTAATCACAGAGCTCTGGTAGAAAGGAGAACAAATTGATTTTTAAAGGTCTCTTTCCTTGTTCTGCTGCCACTGGAGATCCATCAAATATCCTCAGGAAAGGCAGTGGACAAAAGCAAATAATCGAGGAAGCATTCTTCTGATCATTCTCCTCCTTCAGCTTCTTCAGGGTGTGCTCATCCCAGTAAAATTTCTAAAATGTTAGATCCATCAATTTCTTTGGGTCCAACTCTGACAGAATCAAAATCATCAGATTTGACTGCTCCCTTGGATCTGACCAGGTCGAAGTCTAGGTCAATGCTAGCCTCATCCAAATTATCTCCAGAGGCAGTGACTTTGAGCCTGCCCTCTCATTTCCTGGAGGACACACTGCGAATGATATCCCTTTCACCTTCAGTATCTCCTCCCTCAGATCACACAGGAGCCTGACAGAAGTGGATGTAGGTAGGATGAGAAAATTTCTCAGAACTTAGATTCATTTGGGTGTTATTCTGTCTCTGTCTCCCATCAGGTCTGTGAGCCTATTTACTGTACAACCACATCCTGTGACTCCTACTCCATTCTTCCCGGTGGTTTTGGAGGTATTGGACCTGAGACTTCCAAGCTTGTCTGTACTGGATCCAAAGACCTGGCCGTCTATGACTCTGGCACCTTCTCTGACCCAGATGGGTCCACTTTATCTAATCTAGAAGGGTCTCAGAGCCATAGTGTCAGTGCTGGATCCAGGGGCCAGTCTTGACTCTGATGTTCTTGGAGCCATCACTTCCTGTTAGACCCTCAGCACTAGACAGCTCGGTTCCAAACCCTGCATTGTGGCTGGAGCCTGTGGGGATGATGTTCCCTCCTGTACAAGCTTCTACAGATCTGGTGCACTGTGTTCTCCCATGGCTTCAGCTTTTGATGTAGTGGAGAGAGATTTCTGCATGTCAGTGGAAAAGACATTCTTACCTCTCTCGGTTCCAACTCCATCCTCAACTGTCTACTGTGGATGCTGGGTCTTTTCATGCTGTCCCATTGGGACAGCCAGTTGAATCAAGCCTTGAGACTTTCCTCATTCAGGACTCTGCTGGCACTTTTGAGTCCTATCTGAGCCTTCCATCAAATAGCCCCCTGGAAGCGGACATTTAAGAAGAGGCATTTAGACTCTTCACAATAGTCTTAAACCGAAGGTATTGACTTTGATGAATGGGAAGGGTCCAGGTCACCACTTGAGAAAATCTCATTCGGTGAAGTACTTGAACATTTGAGACAGAAAGGAGGTTGGTATTCCGATCCCCTTTCCCAAGAGGAGAAAGTGTTCCTCAGGGTTTTTCCAGCCAACGTAGCTATAACTTGTGTAGTCCCCCCTGGCAGATGAGATGGTAGATCTCTCCCACCAGGCTTGGAAGGATCTGGATGTCTTGGAGCATCCCCAAATGCCCTGACAAATATCTTGTTGCATTCAAGGATAGAGCAAGTGTCTCCCACTGGATTCTGTGGAGGTTACAGCAGCCACTAAGAGCTCGCAGAGCAAATTTCTTCTGTCCATCTCCCTCACAGAGAGTCCACAGTGTCGGACAGATTTGGGAAGCATGTTTATGCCTCAGTGACCTTTGCCCTCAGGTCTCTGAATTATCTGGCACATATTAAGAGATTTCAGAGGGAACCGATCAAGCAGTGATCCTTTTTGATTTTGTTCACAGGTGTGTACTAGGCTAATGGCCCTGAAGCCTTTACAAGCCTAGCCTATAGAAGTGCCCTGGCATCGTGCCCCCCTACATTAGTTGCCAGTGCCTCTATCAAGTAGAGCCACTGGAGTGATCCACGGGGTGAACTTTCTATTTCCCATCCACTCATCAAGATTTCTCTTGAAGAGGGCCAGTGAGGTGCTCTGCTTGACATGTATGAGAAGTCTATTCCAGAGCATGGGCAGTCTCTGGGTTATGAACCTGTCCCTCCAGCATGTTCTGTTGATTGTGGTAATGAGGCTGAGGTCTCTGGAGCATGTGGTGCAGAGGGATTGGAATTTCTTTCGATGTAGCATTTCTAACACAGCTGAGTCAGACATGGCTTTGTAAGTCAAGCAGAGACTGCCTCTTAGTAGACGATATGAGACCGAGAATAGCTGGAGTTTTTTGAGTCCATCACTATAGGACATGTTTTTAAGGCCTAGCATCCCCTTTGTGAGGTACTTTTGTGGCTTTTCCAGCTGTTGCATGTGTCTAATGAGATACATGCCAAGTAGGGCATTATACTCAATGATTGGCCTAATGAGAGAAAAGTAGAGAGAGATGATGACCGCTTTCTTCCTGGATGCAAAACCCTTGGTAATGAGATGTGCCACATAGAGGGGCTTTCTGACCACAGTGGCAATGTGGTGGTCGAAGGAGAAATTGCTGTCAACCTGTGTCCCCATATCTCTTAACACCTTCAGTGTTCAGTGGGCTCCCATCGATGTGGTAATTAGTGGGAACTGAGTTTTTCCCAAAGGGAATGACCGTGCATTTTTTGGCATTAAACTTAAGGCCATGGTTTCGACACCAGTCATTGGTCTCAGTGAGGCCTTTCTGTAGGATGTCCAGATCACTTGGGGAGTTAATAATGGCTCCCAGCTTGCAGTCGTCTGCGAACCTGGTCAGCCACAGTCCCTCTGTGTTGGCCTGGACTTCTGAGAAGTAGATGCCAAACAGGAGAGGACCCAGGACTGATCTCTGTGGGACTCCATTCGTGACTGGTCAGCAGTCTGACTTGGAGTCCGCTACTTTCACACTGTGGGTTTTATCTGTGAGCCAATTTGCAGCCCACCTACTGATATAGGGGTTGATGCCTAGTTTGGTGAGTTTATCAATAATTCCTGAGTGGGGAATGGTATCAAAGGCCTTGGCCAGATCGTGGTAGGCTGTATGAACTGCCTTGCCCTCATCCACAGCTCTAGTGACTGACTCAAAGAAGTCAACCAGGTTGAGCAGGCATGATCTGCCTTTCACAAAACCAAATTACGTGGGATTTAGAGTCTGGAGATTCCCTATATCCTTGTTAATTAGGTCCATGATGATGCGCTGCATAGCTTTACATATCAGACTCGTCAGTTTAATGGGGCAATAATTCCCAGGGTCTGTAGTCGCTACCCCTTTGTGGAAAGGGATGACTGTAGCAGTGCATCACTCGGTAGGGACAAAGCATGACGTGAGGCTGTGATTGAACAGGGCACACAGATGTGGTGCCAGTTCACTTTTTAGTTCATGTAGAACACATCCAGGGATTTTATTGGGTCCCATGGAAGCTGTATTCTTGGCCTTGGACAATGCAGCTTTAACCTGTGCTGCAGTAATGCTGGGTGCCTGGCATTCCTCCGGTATTGTGATGGGTCCTTTTGAGGGGGAGAAGAGGGGTAAAGTTGGCACTGAATCTGTCGGCCAGTATGTTGGCAATATCTGTTGGCTCAGTATAGGAGGTGCCATTGTGCAGTAACTCAGAGCAAACCTGGGTATTGCCATGGAGATTCTTGATATAACTATAGAAGGCTTTGTGGTAGCTTTTAGTGTCTGCCACAATTCTGCCTTCATAGCTGGCTTTAGAGGTTTTGATGAGGGATCTCAACTTTTTGTTGAGGCTAATAAGGGAGTTTTTTCCAATCTTGGGACTTCACCTTTTTCTGCAACATTTTCTTCCTTCTGTTGTAGAGTTTATTAATGGCAGGGGACCACCAGATTGGCTTCCTTTTTTCGGAGTAGAGCGTCTTGGTTCTGTTGGGTATGGCTAGTTCCATGCATTTATGTACGTGTTCATTGTGGAATTCTTCATCTTATATTCATCAGTTCCCTGTTTAATAGATCCACATGGTTTGGTCCTAAGGTGAAAGGCACTCTATCTAGGAGTGAACAGGATGGGAAGATGTTATCTGCCTTTGGAATCCATTTTTCAGCTCCTCAAAGGTCATTCTCCCAGAACCAGAGAGGTGGCAGAAAGATGGTGGTTCAGAAAGATGCAGAGTTCTTCCCTGGACTCCTGTGGAGAAAGATCCCCTCGCTGCAGAGGAAGATGTTTTAATGGAAGATGCCACAGGCAGCCTGCAATATCAGAGCTTCTTTCTCTAAGATGCCCTTTTAGCTTCCCTGAAGAATTGCCTGACTGTTGCACTCTGAAAGCCATTGAAAGGGGGGTGCTTATCTGTACACCCAGAACCCTGGATAGCCATTACCAAATAAGTCTGGGTGCAAAGTATAATGTCTAGAGGTTATTGCATACCATTTTCCCTTCTATCCCCAAAACATAACAAAAGAATTCACAATGTTTCACCCAGAGGAAAGTAGGAGCCACAGAAATAAAAAAGCTGCTGAAGAAGTCATCCATCTGGTCCCCCCAGATTACCAAAGATCTGGACCCTATTTCAAATTATTTTGTGTGACAAAGAAGACAGGGGACCCAAGACCAGATCTGAAGTAGTTTACTTCATTTTGTCTTCAACCTGTGGGTTACGTATCCGTATTGCATCCGCCGGCAACTTTTACTAGCATCTGCTTTGAGCTCCAAACTCCTCCCCTTACCCATAATACACCTCCACTGCCTTCCATCCCCAGATCTCATTTGCCGCAAATAGCTTTCCATCATGTCTCTTGAGCTCCAACGTTGTCAAGTGGGTAAAAACCTTTTATAGTCTCTTTTTCACAAAAAATTGTTAGGTAGTTTTAGTGTAGGTTGCCCTTTCTCCTCCCCTCGCTTGGTGCATTGAGTTGTAGTGTTTTAGGGTAGTTAGAGTAGTTTTGTATTGCTGTGTGGATTTTTGCTTTCCCTCCCCACGCAGTGTTTTCTGTGTATGACTGTGGTGAGTGGGTGTGTGTGTGCTAGTTAGAAAGAAACAGTTTTTTTTTCTTAGTTCTCTCTCTACTGACAGGATGGCTGAAAAGCTTGTTTTCAAGCGTTGCACTGAGTGTGGCCATAAATTATCCCCTGCGGATGGCCACCCTCTGTTTGTTTTATGCTGGGGCATGGCTCATCTGAGTGTGGACTGCAGTATTTGTGCGGGCTTCAACCCCCCATGCCATTAAAGACAGGAAGGCCAAGTTGGCCCTCAAAGGCCTTCTTCCCCCTTCAGAGTCTGTTTCCTCATCTCCGGCTTTGGTCACAGCGGCTGCTGTGGCCGCCTCTCCTTCCTGTCTTCCCCTGGCTTCTCCTCCCTCCCAGGCTGGGACTCAACCTCCTGTACAAAAGCTTGTGGCAGTGGAGCAGAAAAGGGGTAGAGAGAAGGAGAGAGAGTTGAAGGTGAGGGAAAAGCAAAAGAGATCTCCAGACCTTGCGTCACCTATTAAAACGCCGTGGATCCGTGACTCCCCTTGGCTCCAATCTCCAAGGTTCTCCCCGGAGCCGGAGGAGACATGTTCAGCTTCTCGGGTCACGATGCCCCGACCCACCAGGTCAGAGTCCATGGCCTCGTCGAGGTCCACCCGGTCCTTGTCTGACATTGATCTGGATAAAATGATGAGGTTTATCCGTACTGAGATCCAAATGGGGGTCTTGCCAGCCCCGCCCCTCCCTGAGGAGGGGGAAGTTCAGTTACTTTTTTCCAGCTTATATCTCCTTCTACAATCCGATCTTCAGGTTCGGATTATTCAGATCCGAGGTTGGCTTTGTTCAGGGGGACAGAGCCGACGTTACCTGCTTTCTCAATGCCGATAGCTGCCTGGAGCATATCGGATCTGACCAGCTCGGATCCGAGCCGCTCTCAGAGCCGGAGCTTGGGTGTCAGATCCGAGGGAGTGGAACCTTTTTCTTCAGCTCTGATTTTGTCGGGGCAGGTTCCTTCCTTCGGAGCTCCATCCACCTTGGGCACAGCTCCGATTCTCTCATCGGAGACAGGGAGACTGGCCTCCTTATTGGTTTCTCAGGAGGTTCGCTCTCCTTCGGTGTTCGATGTGGTAGAAAGGGTTCTCTCCACTGGATTGAGACCCCTCAATGACCCCTCGGACTCCACCCAGACCCCCTCTGCTCTGTCTACGGTCCCCATTGTTTTACCAGAGGGATAGCCCATACTCGAGTAGCCTGGGCGCAGTAGATAAGCCAAAGGGCAATGCTGAGAATTGATAATGCTCTGAGCCTGCAAGAAATCTGAGGTATCTTCTGCAACTTTGTCTGATTGGGACATGCAGGTATGCCTCCTTGAGGTCCAGAGTTACCAGCCAAGACCCCTTGCCCAGCATGGGAAGGAGTTGCTGTAAAGTCAGCATTTTGAATTTTGGCACAATAAGGTAAGTATTCAGTGCGGACAAGTCCAGAATGGGCCTCCATTGGTTTTCTTTTCTTGGAACAAGGAACAGTCTTGAATAAATCCTTGGCCTTGTTCTGCAGAAGGAACCTTCTCTATTGCTCTTATTTGAAGTAGGTTTGTTATTTGTTTGAGTGCCTCTGCCCTTTGATTTGGTGGCAGGTTTGGCCTGCCATGTCTTGTTGGTAGTGTATGAAAATGGAATCTGTATCCTTTGTCTATTATGTCCAGTATCCATTTGTCCTTTGTAATATTGTGCCAGTTTTGTGAGAATAAAGATAATTTTCCGCCCAAAGGTGCTTCTAATTGAGCCCTGGATGGCGGAGTCAAAGTCAAGTCATTGAGATTGTCCCTGCGGAGCAGTGGAAGGTCCTGCCCCACCTCCCTGGTTCGGAGGCTGCCATTGACGTCCTCTGTAGGAGCCTCGAGCTTGCCCTCTACCTCTGCCATGTCTGTTTTTGCCTCTCTGAAATTTGTCTGTGTCTGGAAAGGACCAGTGCTTAGAAGGCCAATTCCTGCTGAATCTTGGAGGCTGTACCTGATGGAAATCTTTGACTGTTTGCACTGATTTTGCCTTTTCCTCTATTTTCTTTAAAACCTCTTGTGCAGTAGCACCAAATAGCTTATGTTTCTCTAGTGGTGCGTCCAAAAGCTTAATTTTCACATGGTCTGGCAATGTTTGTTCCTTTAACCAAGCATGTCTGCGTATGACCGCACCTGTCTTTGCTGCTCTACATGAAGCTTCCAATGCATCATATCCACACTGAAGGAAATGGTTGCTAACCTGCTGAGTATTATGAACCAATTCCTGTAACCCCTTTCTATCTAATGGTTCAGGGAAGCCAATTTCTTTTGCAAGTCATCCAACATGTATTCCTGATACTGAATCATATGAAATTGACAATTTAATGCTCGCATAGAAAGGGTGGAAGATGTATATACTTTTTTGCCCCACCTTTCTAAAGCCCTAGAATCTCTTTCCGAAGGAAGTGGATTCTTAGCAGTAGTGGAGGAAACCCCTTTAGGCCCCTGAGAAATAGTTTCAGGGTCAGCAGTATGGCCCTTGTACAGAAATTGATGTGTGTCTGGGACCCTGTAGTACCTGTCTGGCTTGACAGGAGCAGTGGGGAGGGAGTCAGGGAAAACACTAGATTCTAAGTACACATCATCTAAAACATTTAAAACTGGAGGAATAGCTAAGGGTCTATGCTGAGGTAGCTTTAAAAATTCCCTTAACCTTTTCCTTGAATCTGAGTATTCTTGGCCTTGCCATTTGAAGTGTTCCCTCATGGAATGAAGCGTTTCTCCAAAGGAAAATTCCTCAAAAGGAGAAGCAGAGGGAATGGATTCCTCCGCATCAGAATCCTCGTAGGCCGGGAAGGCCTCCTCCTGGTAGTCCGAATGTGCAGAATCACCTGAGGCCTCATCGGAGGACTGGGGATCTACCTGCTCAACCCTAGACCTTTTGACAAAAGGCGGCTGAGAGCCTCTATCTGGATGTGGCTGAGAACCCCTAATTAAAGAAATAAGGTCCTCAGCTAAACTTAAAATTTGAGAACCAGAAGTGGATCCCAGAGAAGCAGATCTTGGAGAGAGAGACTTAACCTGTTTGGCAGCCTTAGCACGTGTGTAGGCCTTAATGGACATAGACACTGGAGGCCTGGCAGCCCCACGTGCTGGAGTAGTCTTATCCACTGAAATGGTGTCAGAAATATCCTGGGCTACGGTCTCAGAGGGGAGAACAGAAACCGGCACCGAGCTGGCCTCCGGTACCGAAGTAACCGGTGGGGCGGTGTCGTCGGTCTGTAGCAGTTGTGAAACCGGCTCAGAAGAGACTGAGACACTCGCGGTAGGCCTAAGCGTGGTGTCGGCCGAGACAGCGGGTGTCGGTCCTTATCCTTCCGTTTTTTAGGTAAATGTGCTGTCGGAAGCTCCGACGGCATGATATAACAGAAATCTTCCCCAAAATAATCCTGTGCAAACTCCGACCGACGCCTAAGAGTGCGTTTATTGAAAGAAGCACAGGCTGTACAGGCCGAGACGTTGTGTTCTGGGCCTAGGCAGGGTAAGCAGTAAGAGTGGAATCCTTATGAGGTATTTGTTTCCCACAAGTTAAACAATTATTAACTTTTACAGTTTTATCGCATCGGCTGAGGCAAGAAAAGGTCCCCAACGGGGTACTTAGCTTTTTTGAAGACTTCAGTAGCTGAAAACACAGGAGCTGGCCGACCGGCACTTGCAAACTGCTTCTGCTTCGGGCGCCGCGCGGCAAGAAAGACTGGAGAAGATGGCGTCGGCTGACGCTTTTATACCCCAGGCACTCTGATGTCGGGGAAAGGGCGACATCAGCCGACGCCGGACCCAGACTTTGGAATCCGGCCGACCGAAGGGCTGCCTGAGGCAGGACAACCCATATGTTAGGACTGCAGTTGCATCCTTGAAGGACATCAAGTGGCTTGCGAGCTCCTCCCGGAGAGCCCCACTGGAGAGGTACCTCGCAAGCATACGTGTAAGAGAAGGCACTTGGACTCCCCCGCGTACATCACCGAGGACACTAACTTGGATGATAGAGAAGGTTCCCCTAAGTCACCTCTCGAGGATGTCTCCTTTGGGGAGACATTATGGAAATCCTGCACCAGTGGGGAAGTTGGTCTGACCCCAAACCTTCCGATGAGTCCATGTTCCTGGAGGCTTTCGGCACAGGCCCATCTACTTCCTGTGTGTTCCCTCCCACGGATCCTTTGCGGGCATGAAAGGAACCAGACACCATGGAAACTATCCCAAAAAAGACCAGATAAGATTTTAACCCCCCCCCCCCCCATAGACAGACCAGCATGTAACAAGGGCTCCCTCATAGACACTATGGTGGTAGTAGCAGCCACTAAGAAGGAGCTTGCTGAGGAGAGTTCCTCAGTCCATCCTCCTGACCAAGTGTCACGGATGATGGACTGCCTAGGGAAGTGGGTTTACACCTTTTCGATTAGGGTGCTGAACTACCTGGCCCATGTCACCAGACTCCCAACACGACCTGGTAAAGGAGCTGGAGGAGTCTCCCCCGAAGTCCATGTCACAGGAGGACAAGGCTTCATTCTCCGCGAGGATGGCCACTTTAAAAGCAGTATCTAACACATCCATGCGACTCCTTTCACATGCTATGGAAGGAGTGGCTAGGGCGGCTGGGTGTCATGGCGGCGTGTCCATGCGGCGCAATGCCTGGCTCAGGTTACGTCAATTCTCTGAACCCTTCAAGGTGTCCTTTGCCATTGCCCGTTATGACGGCTCTACACTCTTTGGTAAGACCATCAAAGAGACATTAGTCCAGAGTGAGAAGGACGGGAAAACACTGTCTGCCATCAGGATCAGCTTCTCTAACCCTCAAAGGTCTTTTTCCCATAACCAGAGAGGGAAAAAGAAGATGTGGTTCCGGAAGTCACAGTATTCCCGGGACACTCAGGGCTCTTCTTCCCCCAGAGGCAGGGAGGACAGAATGGACGCTGGCCCAGAGGCAGAGGGGGTCCAAGGAATTTTGGGTCTCGAGAACCTTTCTCGGACAGACCCGGGCAGCAACCCTGAGGGGTTGCCCAACTGCTCTGCTCTGGAGGCAGTCGGGGGACGATTGTCCTTGCACCAAGTGGCATGGGAGTCCATAACAACATACTGCTGGGTGCTTCAGATCATATCCAGAGGATACTCTGTCCCCTTCGTGGGTTACCCCAAATCTCCCAAACACCTCCTGGGCATACCACCCACCCACACAATGGGAGGCAGCAGCATGGGAAATTTCCAAGCTGTTAGAAAAACGAGTCATCGAAACAGCCCCCTCCTACCAGATCAGTCCGGATCGGGCTTCTACTCCAGGTTCTTTTTGGTGCCAAGGAAAACGGAGGACTTGAGGCCCATTCTGGACCTCTCTACCCTGAACCTGTCAGTTGCCAAAAAGAAGTTCCAGATGGTCACATTACAGTCAATCATGCTGTACCTGCATGAGAGCGACTGGATGAGCTCATTAGACCTCAATGATGCTTACTATCACATAAAAATGCACAGAAGCTCCAGGAGGTTCCTCCTCTACCGGCTAGGAGTCAAATCATTACCAATTTCGAGCCCTACCCTTTGGTCTCACCACAGCCCCCAGGGTGTTTACCAAAGTGATGGCGGTGGTAGCAGCTTACCTGAGGGTTTAGGGGATTCAGTTCTATGCATACCTGGATGACTGGCTCCTCACTGCTCCCACCAGGAGTCTGTTCTCCAAACCAGGGACTATTTCCTGACTATTGCCCTGCATTTGGGGATCACAATTAACGCATCCAAATCTCTTTTAGATCCAGTACAGGTGATAGACTACATTGTTGCCAGGATAGATACAGTTCAGTGCAAAATCTTCTTGATCTTGGAGAGAGTTGAGAGAGTTCAAAACCTGAGGATGCATGTCTCCCTGATCTACCACTCTCATTTCCCAATGGTGGAATCAGTGTTGAGGGCCTTAGGCTTGATAGCGGTGACCATAACTCTTCTCCCGTGAGCCCGGTTACACATGAGAATTCTACAGTGGACTCTAGCTGTACAACGGTCCCTGTTGGAACTGCCATTGACATATCCAGCTCAACTCAGCTAAGTCTGTTTGTCGTCCCTCATATGGTGGATGTACTGTCCAGACATTTTGGAGGGATGACCTTTTGTTCCAGCCCTGGCCCAAGCCACAGTGACCACGGATGCCTCCCAGCTCGGGTGGGGGGACATTGTTCGGGCAGGACAGTCCAAGGCTTGTGGTCCCCCATAGAGACCAGCTTACACATAAATGTCCTAGAGATGAGGGCGGTCGTTCTAGTGTTGCAGGCCCTTCATGCCTTTCTTCCTCCGGGAATGATTGCTATTCAGTCAGACAACATGTCAGTGGTCTGGTATATCATCAACCAGGGAGGGACCAGATCTTACCCCCCTTTGTCGCAAGGCTATGAGAGTGTGGGAATGGGCTATCTCCACTGGTCACTTTCTCATAGCAATGCACATTCTGGAACGGTCCAACATCATAGCTGACAGGCTAAGTCGGACCATTGTGATGCCTACGAGTGGTCTCTGAATCTGTCAGTAGTGGAACAGATCTTCAGCGAGTGGGGTCAACCTTGCTGCGATCTCTTCGCATCTCCTTCCAATGCGAAGTGCGGCAAGTTTTTCACTCTGAACCCCCTGCCAGGGGAGTCCCCCCAGAGACTGTATAGTTCATGCTTGGCCTCCCGGTCTTCTGTATGCATACCCGCCAGTACCTCTCATTCCGAGGTTTCTACAGAAAGCTCATCGACTGGGGAGCAAAGTGACCCTCATTGCCCCATTGCCTCGCCAGGTATGGTTTCCCCTCCTTTGGTCTCACCTTCTCGCTCCGCCTTAGATCCTAGATCCCATTCAGGATCTGATTTCGCACCCTTCAGGGGTGCCTCATTTGAATCTGGACAGCCTGAATCTCACAGCTTGGCTGCTCATTTCCCGTGATTGCTAGGACTCCTGGACTATCCTCCTCAGTTAGATCTATTGTGATGGCTGCTGATAAGTCTTCAACCAGGAAGCAAGTGGAAAGGTTTTTCCTTTTGGGCATCTCAAAGGAGTTTAGACCATCTCACGGCTCCTATTTCTGCCATTTTTGATTTTCTAGCTAATATTTTTCAACATGGAGCTAGTTCTTCTACTGTCAAGGTTCAGTTGGCTGCCATTTCTCATTTTCATGTGGGAGAGAATTCTGCCTCTTTAGCCTCTTCCAGACTGTGTAAAGCCTTTATTAAAGGCACCATTTTGTTACGCCCCCCCCCCCAGTCAAAGATCCTGTTCCCCCATGTGACCTTACTATGGTTCTTCAAGCTTTGGTCACTCCACCTTTCGAGCCTGCTGTAACTGCAGATCTGAAATTTTTATCTTGGAAAACAGCTTTTCTGCTGGTTATTACTTCTGCAAAAAGGGTTTCAGAATTACAGGCCTTGTCCATCAAAATTCCTTACATGATTTTTCACAAAGATAGGGTTTCCCTTTGAACCAATCCATCCTTTCTTCCTAAGGTGGCATCACCAGTCAGCATTAATCAGACCAACAATTTTGCCTGTGTTTTTTCCTAATTTTACTAAAGATGGAATACAAACTTCATATGTTGGATGTTCATAGACAGTTACGATTTTATTTACACAGGACAAAACATTTTCATAAATCTGATCGTTTGTATCCTTCTATAAACCCTTTTTGGGGAACCTATCTCCAAGGTCACTATAGCTAGATGGATTTCTTCATGCATCCTGCAGGTCTAAAGGACAGAGGCATGTCTCCCCCAGGTCAGGTGAAAGCTCATTCTATTAGGTCCATGGCTACGTCTGCGGCTTTTTGGTCTAGAGTGTCTTTGGATGATATTTGTTCTGCAGCTACTTGGTCCTCATCTCATACATTTATTTCTCATTACAAATTGGGTTTCACTTCCAGAAGGAGAGCATCCTTTGGTTCTGTGGTGCTCCGGAATATCCTTCCATGAGGGCCTCCCAGGAGTTTAGTAGCTGGGGACTCTGTCCCAAAGGTTGAAGACCAAATGAAGTAAACTGCTTCAGATAAAGAAGTTATGTACTCACCATAACGTTCCATCTGAGTAGTTGTACTTCGTCTTCAACCATCCCTCTCTCCTCCCCCCGGACCTTGGCATATGATCAGCCTACGGGCTGCAGTATAGGTCACAAGTAAATTTTTTCAGGTCAGGTTATCAGTATGAGTTTCAGCAAACTCTTTCTGGGGATGGAAGGCAGTGGAGGTGTATTATTTGTAAGGGGAGGAGTTTGGAGCTCGGAGCAGATGCTAGTAAACGTTGCTGGCTCGGATCCAATATGAAGCCATAACCCACAGGTTGAAGACAAATGAAGTACAACTACTCAGATGGAACGTTATGGTGGGTACATAATTTTTTTTTTTTTGGATCTTAACAATATAAATCAATTCATGAAACAAAGTTCAGATGGTCATGGTTTAGTCCATCATACCACTCTTACAAATGGATGATTAGATGTGCTCCATAGATTTCCAGGATGTGTACTATCATATCAAGTTACACAGGCAGTTCAGGAGATATCTATGCTTCCAGCTGGGAACCAGTTCAGAGCCCTGCCTTTTGGTCTTACCACAGCCCCCATGGTGTTCACTAAGTGCATGACAGCAGTTTAAACTCACATGAAATTGCACAGATTCCCTTGTTTTCTTATCTAGATGTCTGGCTGTTTTTTGCTTCCACCAAGCCTCTACTCATCCAAACCAGGGACAACTTACTCTATCTGTGCTTCCAGCTAGGCATTACTATAATCTATACCAAGTCTATATGCTCTTCTGCAGTTCATTGATGTCCACCTAGATACCCTGATGCAAGTAGCAAATTTGCCACAGACAGAAATAGACACTTTATGAAATCAGGCCTTACATATCCCTTCTCTTCATTCAGTTCCAGCCAAACTAGTGTTGCAGCTACTCAGATTGATGGCAGCTTCAATAGTGTTACCTTAGCACGTTTTCACGAGGGTTCTTCAGTGGACTCTTGTACAGTGGTCAGTAAGGTGCCATCCACTGACAACACCCATTCATATCACAAATTATTGCAAGCAACACATAGTCTGGTGGATTCATGCAAAGGACGTTTCTAGGGACTGCCCTATTACTCTTCCATCTCCCAGGGCCACAGTGGCAACGGATGCCACCCAACTTGGGGGGGGGGACATTACTCGTGAAGGACAGTCCAAGGCACATGGTCCCAATTAAAGGCCAGTCTTTATATCAGTATCCTAGAAATTAGATCAATCCTACTGGCATTGCAAGTTTTCAAGATGTTTTCCCTCTAGGGATGATTGCTGTTCAGATGGACAGCATCTCACTTGTGTGGCACATCGGCAAGCATGGGAAGCTGATCCTATCCTTATGTTGAGAGACAGTGAGTGTTTGGCAAATGGCACTCTCTTCTGGTCACTTTCTATTGGCAATGCATTCATCCATCCACAACTCCTTTTTCCCATTTTTTGCACATGGGGTTGTTGTATCACTTCACCAGTGTCAATCATCTAGACCCAAGGTTTACACTGCCGGGTGGCTGCATATTCAGGGAAAACCAATGTGCTAGTAGGCAAACTGAGTAGATCCATCTTACTTTCTCACAAGTGGTCTTTCAGTCAATGCCAGAAATTATATTATGTCAGTGGGGTCAACAATGTTGTGACATCTGCTTCTCACGTCAGTTCCAAGTGCAGCAAGTACTTTGCCCTTATTCCCCCCGCAGATTGGGGAATCACTGAGAGACTCTCTAGTTCATGACAGTCTCCCCAGACTTATGTACACTTTTAACCCCATTCCTTTTATCCCCAAGTTTCTCCAAAAAGCATTGCAGCAGAAGAGCAAGTAATCCTCACCTAGAGGGGGGTCTCCTTCTGGTGGCCTCATCTGGTTCACCCTCCGAGTGCTGTATCCTGTTAAGGACCTTCTGTCTCACTAGTCCAGATTGCCTCACCCAGACATTCAGTCTTTCAAACTGTGACCGCATGGTTTCTCCACTGCCAATGATGGCTGGAAACTTCAAGCTTTCTTTTCCAGTTCATCTTATTCTTAAGTCATCCCAGAAAGCTTCTACCTCAAAACTTTATAAGAGCAAGTGGAAAAGATTTTCTATTGTCAGAACTTATTTCAGTGAGTCGACTTTTTTGTTTCCATTTCAGCAATGGAGCTAGTTATTCGACAGTTGAAGTGCAACTGGCTGCCATCTCAAATTTTAACCTAGGTGAAAACCACACCTCTTTAGCCTCTTTGAGGTGGTGTAAAGCTGTTCTTAAGAGTACTCTTCTACTTCGGCCTCCTGTTAAGGACCTCATTCCTCCATGGGACTCAACAGTTATCCTTTAGGCTTTGACTCAACCTCCATTCGAGCCTTCAACTATGGCAGAATTAATTTTTTTTTGCCATGGAAAACTTTTCCTGGCCACCATTACATCAGCTAGACTGGTATCAGAGCTTCTGGCACTTTCTGCAAAACCACCTTACCTTATTTTTTATGTGGACTAATTATTCCTTCCCAAGGTGGTGTCAGAGACAAATCTTAATCAGTCAACTAACCTTCCAGTCTTCTTTCCAGTTTTTTCCAGCAAGGGAGAATACATGCTTAATTTATTAAATGTTCATATACAACTCAAATTTCATATTCACAGAACTAAAGATTCTAGAAACTCAGAACAACTGATGTTAAGTTGTCTATCTCGCCTTCATTCTTGCTGGATGGGTTCGGAGCCGACCTCGGCTCCGACTCGGCCACTCTAAAAGCTCGAGAGTTGGTTCCACCGGCTTTAGGCTCCCCTTATATCCCACAATGCTAGGCGTGAGTTACCTCAGATCTCGTTTGCCGCTACAGCGATCGAGGTGTTTGGTTTCTACCGGCTTCTTGGTGAGTTATTGTAGAGTAAAATTTAGTCTACTTAAACCCCTTTAGTTTAATTCTTAACAGTTGTTTCCCTTAGTTTAGTGGATTTTGTCCCTTTTCTCTTCTATTATCCCCTTTTCCACAAGAACTTATAAGTTCTTCCCTCGGCCTTTGGGCCTTTTCCATCCCTAGTGGTGTGTGTGTGATTTTCTCAGGAATTTAAAACTTTGATAGTGAGTTTTATTTTTTGAGTTTAAACTTGTATAGGGTGTAATCAGTGTGTTTGACTGTGTGTGTGTGGTTACACTTCCTTCTATAATGTCTAAAGACTCAAAGGTCTCAGGCTTCAAGAAGTGTGACTCGTGCTGTCAGAAAATGTCTCTGACAGACGGTCACACTTCTTGTGTCTACTGCCTGGGACCTTTACACCTGCAGGACTCTTGCGCTGTATGCCACGGCTTCAGCCCCAGAGTCCTGCAGGAAAGAAAAAACAAACTTATTTTGAGAGGTTTACTCAAGCCTGAGGGTTCCCCTACTGTTTCTTCGGGAAAACCCTCCAAGGCTTCTAGGTCCTTGGCTCCAGCTTCTGAGCCGAGGCCTAAGGCTTCGAAACCTCCGCCTACATCGGCTCCGGCTGGAGCCGATGAGTCTCAGACTGCAGTTTCTGTGGGTTCCTCGGCTCCGGCTGGAGCCGAGGTATTGGAAATTCCTGTGTCGGTTCCGACCAGACCTTCGGAACCGACATCTAGAAAGAGGTCCAGGTCACCGTCCCTTGGCTCCGTTCATTCGGCTCCAGCATCTCCCCTGCTGTCTGAACGGAGCCATAGATCTCACTCCTCTAGGTCATCGAGGCTTTCGGACCATGACCTTCAGAGGGTAGTGAGTCGACTTCTTAAGTCCGAGGCACTGGCCCAAATGCTTCAGAGCCCGACTCATCAGTCGATGCCTGACCCTGTCCCTCATTATGTTCCTCCTCCGACTCCGTTGAGCTCGGAGCCGGGGCGTTTCGGAACCGAGACTGTGGTAGCGTCGGAGCCGATACAAATGTCTTCAGCTCCATCGTCGGCTCCGATTTCTTCCTTAGAAGAATCTCGGCGCCGGACTTCCCTCGTCGGCTCCGAGGGGGTGAGTGGCATCGGACCCTTGTCCGACCCGTTCTCCTCTCGGGGCTTGGCGCTGGTGAGTTCGGCTCCGACATCGGCCTCGAGCCATCACTGTCGGTGCCGAGAGGTTTTAGCTTTTGGGCGGGGACCTCTGGCTCTGCCTGACAGGGGTGCGTTCGAGGTCATGCGGAGTGTGTTGGAACCTGGTTCAACTCCACAGTCGGCTCCGTCCGCCCCTCCCTCTTCGGTGCCTCAGGTCAAGTCGACTCACTCCCTCATCTCAGACCGCAGAGAGCCAGCTCCTCAGGAATCCTCTGTGGGGATCTCATCCTCTTCCGAGGCCTCTCCTGAATTGGCAGAAGAGCCCCCTCGGAAGAGAAAGTGTAAGAGGAAACACATAGTCTCACCTGAGTCCGTCACCTCTGACACGGATTTAGAGGATTACGAGGGTTCCCCCCGTTCCCCTTCTGAAGATGTCTCATTTGCAGACATTCTAGAAATCCTTAAGCAGAGGGGAAATTGGCCAGCCCTCAACCCTTCGGAGGATGAATCTGTGTACCTTGAGGCGTTTGGCTCTCGCCCTTCCACCTCCTGGGTGTCTCCCCTTTGACCCCTCATGCAGGTGGTAGCAAAAAAGGCATAGACGGCTCCTGACTCAGTGGACCCCACTCCCAGGAGACCCTCAAAATTTATCACGGCACCAGCGGATAAACAATTTTTGACCAAGGGAGTTTCTGTGGATGCTATGGTGGTTGCTGCTGCCACTAAGAAGGAACTAGCTGATCCTTCAGTGCCTGTCCATCCACCTAACAAGGAATCTAGGTCTATGGACAGGTGCGGAAGCGGATGTTCTCATCAGCGACCTTTGCAATGCGTTCGCTGAACTACCTATGCCATTTTACTCGTCTTCAAAGAGACTTGATCAAAGAAGCGAGTGACATGTTGAAGGATCCTACAGCTGTGGGTTTTCAGGACAAGATGAACACTCAGCTGGCTACCCTGAACTCCATAGCTAACTCCTCCATGCCTCCTTTAAATGCGGCTGATGGAGCGAGCAGGGCCGCAGGGACAGGTGTAGCCTTAAGCAGGCATGCCTGGATGCGGCTATGCAACTGCGGACCCCTTTAAAACGTCTTTCACTAATTCCCGTTTGATGGATCATCTCTTTTTGGTCCTCAAGTGAAAGAAACCTTGACTAGGTGCGAGACGGATGGCAAGACTCTTTCTGCCGTCGAGTCCGTTTTCTACTCCTTCTAGGCCTTACCCCAAAGGCCAGAAAAGTGGGAAAATGTGGTTCATAAGCAATCTCAAGGGACTTCGCCTGACGACAGAGTCGGTTCCCGCCAGAGGCAGAGGGGAACAACAATGGTAGACGCCGCCCTAGAGGCAGGGGGTCCGCAGAACCAGGGCAATCGAGAAGCCTTCTCTGATAAGCCCTTTCAGCATCCCTGAGGTGTTGCCCGACTGCCCACCTTCGGAGGCAGTCGGGGAAGATTGTCTCTGTACCCAGAAGCCTGGCTATCCCTGACTCAAGACAAATGGGTACAGTCCATCATTTCGAAGGCTATTCCATTCCCTTCTTCGCATTACAAACCAATCAAAAAATCCCTTCCAGATGTTCCACCGCTCAAAGGGATCTTGCAGCTTTGGAAATTTCAAAGCTGCTTGCAAAAGAGCAATTCAGCCAGTTCCAGCAGACCAGCAAGGATCCGGAATCTACTCCAGGTTCTTTTTAGTTCCAAAGAAAACAGGGGACTGGAGACCAATTTTGGATCTCAGTATCTTGAACAAGTCAGTCAAGAAAACAAGATTTCGGATGGTCACGCTGCAGTCCATCCTTCCCCTTTTGGGAAAGGGAAACTGGATGTGCTCTATAGACCTTCAGGATGCGTACTATCACATAAAAATGAACAGATGCTCCAGAAGATTCCTCCGCTTCAGGCTGGGAACCAGTCATTTTCAATTCAGGGCCCTGCCCTTTGGTCTCACCACTGCCCCCCGGGTGTTTACCAAATGCATGGCAGTGGTAGCTTCTCACCTGAGACGTCAAGGATTCCAGGTGTTTCCATATTTGGACGACTGGCTCCTCACAGCTCCCACCAAGCATCTTCTTCTAATGGCCAGGGACTACACCTTTCGCATTTGTCAAAATTTAGGCATTTCAATAAATTGCGAAAAGTCTATTTTGTCGCCTTGTCGTACTATTACCTTCATAGGCGCAAATCTAGACACAGTCAACATGTCTGCGAGACTAACAGATCAGAGAATAACAGACATACACAAACTGGTCTCGCTCCTCTTCAGCAGCAACAGAATCAAAGCCAGGTTAGTTCTGAAAGTGTTGGGGATTATGGCGGCTGCCATGCCTCTGCTTCCATTAGCCAGATTCCACATGAGAATCCTTCAATGGATGCTCTTCACGCAATGGTCATACCAGCAACTTCCGATGTCCCACACCATTATGATTACGCAGACATGCAGGAATCATCTTCTGTGGTGGATGTCTTCCCCTCAGCTCTTATTGGGAAGACCCTTTGTCCGTTCCCCTCCGGTTGCTACTCTGACAACGGACGCCTCCCTGATCGGGTGGGGGGGCATTATCAGGGCAGAACTGTCCAGGGCACATTGCAACCAGACGAATGCCACTTGCACATAAATGTTCTAGAGATGAGAGCAGTGCTTTTAGCGTTGCAAGCCCTTCAAGACTCTCTCCCCTTGGGAACGATAGCAATCCAGACGGACAATATGTCTGTAGTGTGGTATATCAACAAACAAGGCGGAACCAGGTCCTACCCCCTGTGTCGAGAAGCACTCAGACTGTGGCAATGGGCGATTTCTTCTCAGCGGTTTCTGATAGCAACGCACATCCCCGGGAAGTCCAATCAAATCGCGGACAAATTGAGCAGAGCTATCCTCATGCCTCACAAGTGGTCTCTGAAAGACTCTGTTGTGAGAGAAATTTTTCTCAAGTGGGGTCAGCCTTGCTGCGACCTTTTTGCTACTCCCCAAAACAGCAAGTGCAGAGATTATTTCACCCTATTCCCTTTACCAGGCCAGCCCAGCAGAGACGCTCTAGTCCAAGTTTGGCCCGGGACTTCTGTATGCATTTCCTCCCTTCCCACTAATCTCTCAAGTGATACAGAAAGCTATCGCTCAGAAGGCCTCGTTGATCCTCATTGCTCCTTACTGGCCTCGACCGGTTTGGTTCCCCTTTCTACATCATTTTCTGTTGGAGCGACCTTGGCATCTGGACCTAGTTCCAGATCTTTTGATCCATCAGTCGGGTCAGTTTCATCGCTCCCTTCCTCTCTGAACCTCACTGCTTGGTTCCTCCAATTCCAACCTTAGCCAGGCTTCCTCAAATATCTCACTCTGTCCGAGATATTTTGATAGCTTCCCATAAATCTTCCACTCGGAAGATTTATTTGAGTAAGTGGAAACGTTTCGCCTATTGGGCTCAAGGAAAGGACATAGATCCTTTCACTGCTTCCATCCAAATGGTCCTTGATTTTCTAGCTGAACTCTTCCATGCAGGTTCATCTCCTTCTACTCTTAAAGTTCAATTGGCAGCTATTTCTAACTTTCATGTGGGCATTTCAGAATCTGCTATCATGTCCCACAAGCTTTGTAAAGCCTTTTTGAAGGGAGTTTTTCTACTCAGACCTCCTATAAGAAATCCTCCTCCTCCTTGGGACCTAAATTTAGTTCTTAGTTCTTTGATTCTTTCCCCTTTCGAACCTGCAGCCTCCTGTTCTTTAAAATTGCTATCATGGAAGACACTCTTTCTGGTAGCTATTACTTCAGCTAGAAGAGTTTCAGAACTTCATGCACTCAGCTGTCGACCTCCTTATCTGTTGTTCCATAAGGACAGGGTATCTTCTGAACCAACCCATCTTTTTACCTAAGATAGCCTCAGGTCTAACCTAAATCAAAGCATTGACCTCCCTGTGTTTTTTCCAGAATATTCTAACAGGTCTGAACAAAAATTGCATTGGCTAGATGTTCATCGTCAGTTAAGGTACTATTTGGATAGAACCAAACAATTTAGAAAATCTGACCAGCTGTTTGTCTCTTATGCAGAAGGCAGAAAGGGACTTTCAGTTTCAAAGGTATCATTATCTAGATGGCTAACATCTCCGATTTCCCTTGTTTATGAAATTAGACACCAAAAGCTGCCTAACAAACCTAAAGCCCATTCTACCAGAGCTTTGGCTACTTCTATAGCCTTCCAAGACAGACTGCCTATTGACACCATTTGTGCAGCGGCTACTTGGGCTACTCCTCACACTTTCATTTCTCATTATAAGTTGGATTTAGCTTCTAGGCATAGAGCTAACTTTGGTTCCACTGTTCTCAAGAGTCTGTTCCGTTAGGCCACCCAGGACAAGGTGCTAGGGGCCTTGGTCCCATCCAGCAAGAATGAAGGCGAGATAGACAACTTAACATATAGAAGTTATGTTCTTACCATAACGTTCCATGTTAGTTGTCTTCTTCTCGCCTTCTTCTTGCGTCCCACCCTCCTTCCCCTGGCCTGGACAGACCTAGAGGAGTTTGATTGTGACCTCTCTTTCTACCACCTCTTTACTTTAGGTATATGCTCTGCTGTGCATATTTCCTAGATCAGGATGTAGGTCACCCTTCTCTTCACCCTTGTTTATAGAGGTGGATTTTGTTTCTAGTTATTCTGCTACTATTATAAGCTGGGCCTAGCTTACAAACGAGATCTGAGGTAACTCACGCCTAGCATTGTGGGATATAAGGGGAGCCTCGAGCCGGTGGAACCAACTCTCGAGCTTTTAGAGTGGCCGAGTCGGAGCCGAGGTCGGCTCCGAACCCATCCAGCAAGAAGAAGGCGAGAAGAAGACAACTAACATGGAACGTTATGGTAAGAACATAACTTCTATTGTGTTTCCTTTTTCAAGGCAAAGCTGGCCAAAGCAGTATCAAAAGTAACCTTGGCCAGATGCCTCACTGATTGCATTGTCTTTGTCTAGAAGAGAAGTGGTTCATCACTGCCCAAACCACCTAAGGCACACTGCACAAGATGTATGATCACATTATTCACCTTTTGGTCCAAAGCATCCATAGATGACATTTGTGCAGCTGCTACATGGTCCAATGTTCATACTTTTGTAACTTGGACTTTTTCTCATGGAATAGGGCAACATTTGGCTACCTGGGTTACTCTAGTTGAGGACTCTGTCTCATTAGTTGATCAATGGATGAAAAAGACAACATCAGACATTTAAATTATGTATTCATCATATCTCTGCGTGTGTGTTGTATGTTTTCATCCTTACTTAACTTCCCATCTTCCAACCCCTTTCCTTTTTGTTAGTTTCTTAGTATATTCTGAGGGCTTCTTCCCTTCCAGTCTTGCTATGTGAACTCCAGGATTTCTTTTCCTTCTGTTTCTTCCTTTGATCTATCCGTGAGTTATAGGTGTGTTCTTTTAGTGAATGATAACGGTTCATAATACTTTTTCATACTGTGGTTAGATGAAAAGAGGGCGAACTCGAACTGAGGTAACTGAAGAGAAGGGGATTATGGGTAAGGGGAGGAGTTCAAGATTTGGACCCTAAAGTCTACTGTAGTGACCAAAGGCAGATCTGACATCGGATATGAGACCCATTAGTTGAGGAAGGATGAAAACAGACAACACAGGTGCAGAGTTATAGTGAGTACATAACGTAAGCATATTTTCAGTCAGGACAATTTGAAAGACTGTCAACAGTTTTTTTTATTCCTTAATCCGAGAGTGTCAAGACATTCAGTTTTCTGTGTTCTTCTTTAGCAATTGTTTTGTCAGCTGGTTACATACCTCTCAAGTGTACCTCATTATGAGGAACAGTCCTCAGTTTGAGTCTCAATAAGTCCAAGTTCCTTGCAGTTCTACAATGAAATGGTTTGTCAAAATGTTTTTAACTGATATTCATAATAAATGAAACTGAGTCTTATTAATTTATCAAAATAACTTTTCAGAAATATAAAATAAGTTTAACCATCTTTAGAGCGTCCTAGTTGTTAGTAAGTGTTCACATTTTGCCCATTTGTTCTACATTACAAGAGGTAGCATTCCACATTTTGGGATTTTGGGGATGGAAGGTTGAGCGCTATGGCTAGTTAAGGACGCATGTTTGGAAATCATGGCAGCTTATGTAAACTAGCATGTCAGAGTCTGCGTTGCCTTTCTGAAATGTAAAGCTTTTGTAACCATTAAATTTGATGACATAAAATGCAAGTTCTGCATTTACCATAACGATTGATACATGTTGTCTGGCTCCGTCTGCTTCAACCTGCAGGTTATCAGCTCCAGCTCAGATCTGGTGCTGGCCGACTCCACATGACTTCAACTTGCTGGGCTTCGCCTCTCCTACCCACAATCCCCACTCCATAGAGGCTACCTCAAATCGAGTTTGTCCCCTCTCAGTCTAACACCAATGTATAATTCCTACATAAAGAAAGAGGACGAAAGACTCCAAAAAAAAAAAAAAGGGGGGGGGGCATCTAAAACTTCGCCCACTCGGCCATCTTAGGAGAAGAAATTTGCCAACTAAGGTGGGGGCTGGAGGGAGAAAGGTTGAACCAGATCGAGATAGACAACACATATCTGTCGTTATGGGAAGTACTTAAATTTCGCACCCAATTTTGTCTTCTCCATCTGGCTTCAGTCTGTGGGACAGAGTCCCCAGCCACAGAAAACCCCTGGGAGGATCTACAGTAGGATATTCTGCAACACAGTGAAACCAAAAGAAGCCCTGAACCTAGACTGAATGCCCAGCTTGTAGTGAGAAGCAAAGAAGTGAGAGCCCACCCAACTCACTGCTGCATTCAAATCATGTAAGCAAACTGTAGAGTTAAAAGCCATAAAAGTAGCCATGGCTCTAGTGGAGTGGCCTTTTAGGTTTCCCATGCAAAGTTGTACTTGTCAAGATATAAGCAAAGGAAATGCAATCTGTCACTTGAATAATATAACCTTACACACAGTCCTACCCAATCTGGATTTTGAAAAGGAGGCAAACTACTGATCAGAGTTTCTAATTGACGTTGTCTTGTCCAAGTAAAATCTCTGCTGTTTATGCACATCCAAACAATGCAAAAGGTATTTGCCTATGTTTGAAAAATTAGGAAAAAAATACAGGCAGATGGATATACAGATTCAGATTACTCTGAGACCACCTTAGGAAGAAGAGAAGGATTAGTGTGAAGGGGACCGTATCTTTGTGAAACACCAAGTATGGTGAATTCTAAAAATGGAATGGTATAGCCTCTGAATATTATTCTTAACACCCAAGCATCTGAGGTGATGGCCTCCTAAGCTTCTGGGTGAAGAGCCAAGTGACCCCTGACTGCATTCAGAGCAAGACAGTCAGGCAGCCCTGTAAGGATCGCTGGAAGGGCCCTCTGGAGCAAGATCCATGAATGCTGTGGTTTTGTGGACCACCCATACCTTGGGGATGGAGTCCATTTTGGTGCCCCCTGCCACCAGGAGAATGCTCAAAAGGAGCTTCCTAGTAAGATGTTGCTGTTTCCTAAAGCAGTGGTAAGTGCCCCCCTTTATTTCTGTGAGAAGGTTCACCGAGGGGTAGCAAAATGTACTCTGCCAGAAAGTGTCTTCACATCTTGCTCTCTTCTAGTAAGAGTGTCTTTTATCTTTGGCTCAAATAAGGAGGAGCTATTGAATGGGGGTGTTAATAAAGGATGCCTTGAAGCAGTTTGTGAAATTGCACAGCTGCATACAAGCATTGCATTGCATGGCAATGCCAGCCACTCTGGATGCTTCATCAGTTGTGTTGGAGGTAAGCCTCAGGGAGACATTGGCAGTAGACTGGAGAGTGGAAAACTGAGTCTGCAGAGTACTCAGAACCACTGGAGACTGCTGTGTCACAACATTCTTAGACACTTTAGCCACTAGAACATACTAAAGCCTTAGCAGGAGGGAAAGGTAGTTGACTGCCCTTAAAGGAAATGTTGCTGAGCCACAAGAACGCTTCCTTAGCTGGTCCAAGGACGCTCTCTGTTCAGGGTATGGATCAAGGAACTCTCCTCGGTGATTTCCTTCTTTGTGCATCCATCACCACAACTGCATCCATGGACAGATTCTTACTGTAGTGCATCCGATCCTTGGGTGGGGTGAAAATTTTGTTGGACTTCTTTGGAATCGGCTCCACCATCTCAAGTTCCTTCAACGCCCTCTGAGACACCAGATGTATAAGCATATCTAGAGGGGAAATCACCCAAGGCTTGGATGGGCCCACACAGAAGGCCATCAAAAATACTGACTCCTCAGGAGAAGGGTCTTCAGAGGTCAAGCCCCCACACTGTCAAAACTGCAATAGATTGCCAAAGGAGGCATAATCGTGCAGTGAGTTAGGGACCTTTCTCCTTATTCAAGGTCAGTATCCTTGGTGAGGTATTTTTCGGGGAGTCCAGCTACTTCCTCTTACACTCCCCTCTTGCCCAACACTTCCCACTCCAGAGAATTTGGATGAGAAAGGGAAGCGGTAGGGGCCACAGCAAGGTGGGCAGATTGAAAGCCAACCAACGTAGACTGTCCCAGAGCAGGCTGATGATTAGTCACAGCACAGATGAGAAGGGGAAAGGGACACTGGCTGAGGAAGTCCCCGTCTCCTTAGCAGAGAACATCCTCTCCATGACATCAAAGGTGGAGGCAGAAGTCAGTTGCCAGGAACTGACAGTCCAGTGATCCAAAGAAACCCGAGACATGCCAGATCCCAGGGGAGGTAATCCATCAACTGACATCGAGACCAGAGCTGAGCTGTCGAGAACAGATGCCCCAAGTGGGAGGGATGATCCTGAAGACAGGATTGTTGAACCCGACTTGTAAACACCTGTCTCAATGCAACAGCTCCGAGGTCCACTCAACTCTGATGCAGACGGAGTTGAAGAAACTGGGGTGGGAGGTCAGATACGAACATGGCCATAACCCTTGATTCCCACTCCGAGGGCAGAAACACAGCTGGACCTGAACACCTCAGAGGGATCCCGGACTTGAAGGAATAACACCCAGTTGCATCTGTGCTTGCAAGAAGGACCTCATCAGCTGTTTCAGATTTGAAACTTTGAGAATGCCCACCAACTGCGACAACGGAAAGAAGGAAGTCACTGACGGAGGCTTAGAGGTTTGTTTGAGTGGTGAAGGACCTGCTGATCGGAGCTAAGCCAGAGATTCAGACCTGGGATGCTGAAGGAGAAGACTCCAGCAACACCTCCAGTGGAGTGAAGGGTGAAGCTACCCATCCTAAAGGAGCTCTTTTCACTAAAAAGGGACTTGGAACACTGATAGCCAGAGAAGAGAGCCTTACTCGAATTTGGCACCAAAGGCAATCAGGTTTAAGGAGTCGAAGTTTACAATGCTGTCGAGGCAGCCAGGGAACCTGAAGGTCTTGGGACCTTTGGGTGTGGCTGACAAGAAGAGGGACCAGGTGCAGAAACAGAACAGAGGCAGACCTCTTACGGTCCCCTTTCAAGCATTGGAGTCCTTGAAGGTGTGACAGTGACCCTTATCCAAAGAGTCCTTCGGAGCTAAGGAGGAAGTGCCAGCCGGGAGGAGACCCTTCAACACAAACTTCACCCTCATCTCATTGACTTCCACAGAATGAAACCCATCACAGATTGCACAGGACAAATCCAGGTGGACATCCTCCAAGCAATAAACACACTTATCTTGCCTGTCCTTTGAGGGGAGCTTTTGCCCACAAGAATCATATTTTTTAAATCTCTTTCGAGCCATCAAACCAACTCTACTAACAAACAACATAAACTAAATCTACGCTAACCTATACACACTGTTTAGAAGAAAAAGACCAACTGTAATTAACCTAATTCTAAGAAAAAAGGATAAGGCAGATAACATTACAGGTGGGAAAAGCCTGTCATTAACTACACACAACAGACTTTGCTAACAGTTACCTAATACCTAAAATCCTAACGTAACACTATACCTAGACTAACCTACTGCATTCTAAGAGGTAGGGTGACAGAAAGGACAATAAACAACAAGAAAAAAGGATACACCCAAAAGCAGAGCCACGTATCAAGCTGCTAGCTGGAGTGGCAGCAAACTTGATCTAAAGTAGCTGCTAGGGAGCCAGGGGACTGTGAGTAGGGGAGACTGAGCCTGGCAAGTTGAAGACTTGTGGATTTGGCCAGTGCTGTATCTGATGACCCACAGGTTGAAGCCAGATGAAGAAGATAACCTCGGATGATGAGGTTTTAGCATACCTACTTAAAAAAAGTTAGTTGAGCTAATCCTGACATATGAAAGACCATTTCCTCATGGTTTGATCATCTAAATTTCCAAGAATGTGACACTCAGTCATTCAAGTGTCATCATATCCTTTCCTTAGCACCAAAGATGACACTAGGACCTAGTAATGCAAGGGTGAAGGCTCTGCTTTAGGGCCACAGGAGGCACAGCCTGACTTTGTAAAAATATGTCAAATTTACTTGGTCTGTGTGTTTGGGGGAGGGTAATGCTGAGGTGAGTGTATGAAGAAGTTGTCAGTTACACTGTGGTGGACTTGAACAGGTGTCCTTTAGTAAAGCATTCTTGGATGAATCACACCACAGTTATTTACCCTGAAATACTTGTGATGCAACCCTTGCTTAGAAGTCTTCATATTTTAAGGTTTAGTTTTGTTGTATCTGCACTAAACTAGTTTTAGAATTGCCTGAAGATGTGCAGCACTTAGCTGGCTCATTGGCACAGAAGGATATAGTCCTTTGTGACCCTGACGGCTCTCGATTGATTAGAGATCCATGAGGTGACTGTGGAGGGTGAGAGAAAGTGGCCAGTACAGATGTGCCCATCCTGTGGGGGAAAAGGCTGTGACACTTGATTATGTCCTGACAACCAGCTGAGGCTGGGTGTCACGGACAGTTGACAGCAGTATTAGGCTATGTCAAGGGTACATTTAACAATCAGCATATATATATTATAGCCAGAATGAGCATGTGCAGGAAAACAAGTTCAGAGTCGGTACTGTAGTTAACCCTGACAGCTGCAGTAGGGATGTTGGGTTTAGGGCACATGTAGAAACTCCTCTGTGGCTGCTTAGATTACATATTCCTCTCCAATCATTTTGACTACAGTTAAGGAGTTACGAGGCAAACTCTCAGTGTAGACCAGAGAATCTGCCCCGGGAATGAATGCGCAAAAGAGGGGTAGAGGAAGGCTGATGATCAGCAGGCACGAGAGTAAGGAAAAAAGTATACAAAAATATCACTTGAAGAATTAATCACTTGAAACCTGAAATAATACAAAACTGAATGTCTTAACTGAAGAAATGCTATTTATTACATATATGTGAATTCTGAAATTAAAATACATTCATATTTCTAAATGTATGGTATGCATTTTATAAGCAAGTTCAATAATTTGAGGAACACAATGTAGCATTTTGTTTGTACTTCTAATGGTTTAGAATATATCTGTTAACAAAGTAGTCCATCTTATTTTAGTGTTAACTATTTCACCATCACATATTTCACACATCTTACATTTTATGGCAGATGTTCATCGTGCATACAGCTGCAGTCATAACAGATGGGTTCTCCTGCCGTCAGGCGGGTCCTCGGTCGGCCGAATTCCAAAGTCTAGGTCCGGCGTCAGTTGTCATCACTTCTTCCCTGACGTCAGTGCGACAGGGGTATAAAAGAACCAGCCGACGCCATTTTCTTCAGTCTTTCTTGCCGCGCGGTGCCCGAAGCAGAAGCAGTTCCCAAGTGCCGGTCGGCCAGCTCCTGAGATTACAAAAAATTTGGAAACCGAAGTCTTCTTAAAAGCTAAGTACCCCATTGGGGAAACCTTTCTTGCCTCAGATCGATGTCAGACAAAGTTAATAATTGTATTTCTTGTGGGAAGCAAATACCGCATAAGGATTTCCATTCCCTCTGTATACCTTGTTTAGGCCCAGACCACGACATCTCAGTCTGTCGCTTTTGTGCTACATTCAACAAACGCACTATTAAGCGTCGGGCGGTGTTCGCCCAGCAATTTTTTGGGAAAGCATTTAACTATACTATGTCGTCGGATACTCCGACTCCGGTTTTGTCTAAAAAACGCAAAGACAAGGACCAACACTCGAGGTCCGCGGCCTCTACCGACACCACGCCAAAGCCGACTACACGTGGTCCGGTTCTCAGCAAGGCACCTACGCAGCCCCTGATTACCGACGACACATCTTTGGTGGTGTCTCCTGTACCCGAGGTCGCAGGCTCCTCTGCCCACACCCCGACTACAGATACCGAAGCCACTCTTGGCATTGAAACACAGAATGTGGACAGGTCCACCTCCACTCAAGGTGTCTTCAGACCTTCCTCTTCTTTCTCCATCAAGGCTTTCACCAAGTCTAAAGCAACCATGCACCCTAAGAGACCAGCTAGACAGGGCCCATCTCCAGGCCCCATGCCTAAGAAACAGATGCTTAAAATGGCTGAGGATTTAATTACTCTAATCAGAGGTTCTCAGCCACCTCCGGACAAAAGGCCCAGAGTGGAGGAAGATTCTCCCTCCTCTGATCAGAGCTCCATTATTTCAGAACACTCTGATGATCAGGAACAGTCTTACTCCCCTTTTGAAGACTCTGATGCAGAGGAGTCTATTCCTTCTGTATCCCCCCCTGAGGATTACTCATTTGGGGAAACTTTGCATGCCTTAAGGGAACACTTCCACTGGGAAGGCCAGGATTATTCAGATTCCAAGAAAAGGCTCAGGGAATTTATTTTGTTACCCCAGCACAGGCCTCTGGCTATACCTCCTGTCTTGGACATCCTAGATGATGTTTACTCGGAGGCCTGCCTTAACCCGGACTCTCTACCTCCAGCTCCAGTTAAGCCTGACAGGTACTACAGGGTTCCTGACTCGCACCAATTTCTATACAAAAGCCATGCTGCTGACCTAGAAACCATCTCACAGGGGCCCAAGGGAGTTAAGGCCTCCATTGCCAAAAATCCATTGCCTTCCGAGAGATTCCAGATCCTTAGAAAGGTGGGGAAAAAAGGTATATACCTCGGCTACCTTATCTATGAGGGCCTTAAAACTGTCAGTTTCATATGCTAAAATACCAACAGTTTCTGTTATCTCAATTGAAAAGTAAAATGTCACAACCTGAACAACCAAACTTGAAGGAGTTGCAGGATTTGATGCATAGTGCAGAACAAGTGGGTAAACATACCTTACAATGTGGCTTTGATACTCTAGAGGCCTCATGCAGAGCTGCTGTTACAGGTTCAGTCATACGTAGGCATGCCTGGCTCAAGGAACAAGCCTTGCCTGATCATGTCAAAGCTAAATTACTAGACGCCCCTCTTCAAAAGGATGTACTATTTGGGGCAAATGCTGAGGAAGTATTACGGAAAATGGAGGAAAAGGCTAAATCAATGCAAACTGTGAAAGAATTTCTGCAGGTTCAACCCCCACGTTTTAGTAGAAATTGGCCTTCCAAAAACTGGTCCTTTCCTGCCACAGACAGACCCCAAAGAGGCAGATACAGGCGCCCCAGGGGCAGAGGACAATCACAAGGATCGTACAGAGGCAGACAATGGCAAGCTCCTACACAAAGAGGTGGTGAGGACAACTCACAATCTTTCAGAAAGCAAACTCAATGACTTTCCCCTTTGCATGCCAACCAGGTCTTAAATGGCAGCCCCCTTAGGAGGAAAGCTGGCACTATTCTCAAAAAATTGGCATATTGTCACAAAGGACAAATGGATCCTGGACATTATAAACAGAGGCTACAAATTCCATTTTCATACCCTTCCAAAAATGAGAGGCATGCCAAACCTACCACACAATCAAAGGGCAGAGGCACAAAAGCAAATTTCAGATCTTATAAACATGAAAGCTATTCAAGAGGTACCTGCACACGAACAAGGTCAAGGTTTTTATTCCAGGCTATTTCTGGTGCCAAGGAAGGGAAAAGATTGGAGACCTATTTTGGATCTTTCCATCCTAAACACATTCCTACTCGTACCAAAATTCAAGATGCTCACTCTACAGCAACTTCTTCCCATGCTGGGCAAGGAGTCTTGGCTGGTAACATTGGACCTCAAGGAGGCATACCTGCATGTCCCAATCAGACAAAATTGCAGAAGATACCTCAGATTTCTTGCAGGTTCAACCCATTATCAATTCTCTGCATTGCCCTTTGGCTTATCTACTGCGCCCAGAGTATTCACGAAATGCCTGGCATCAGTAATTGCCTACTGCAGACTTCAAGGGATACAAATATACCCTTATTTGGACGACTGCCTGATCCAAGCGGACAGCAAGCGCATTCTTTTGAAACATCTGGCTTATGTAATAATGTTATTAAACTCTCTGGGATACACAGTCAACAAAGAGAAATCAAGGCTAATACCCTCTCGGAAGATAATTTTCCTGGGTGCCAATTTGGACACAAACACCCAGATGGCCTACCTCACGCCAGAGAAGCAGGGGCAACTAATTCAATATTTCAGAACACTGGCAAATTGCACCAGGCTAACTGCAAGGAAAATCCTGCAAGCTCTGGGATTCATGGCATCTTGCATCTTACTAATCCCATGTGCAAAGCTGCATATGAGAAAACTACAATGGTACCTAAAAAACATATGGTCTCAACACAGCCACAGTTTGGAAACAATAATACCACTAATTCCATGTCTGCAAAAGGAATTCCTGTGGTGGGCTCAAGCATGTCGAACAAACACAGGTCTTCCATTCAGCAAGCCTCAAGCAAATCAAGTCATCACAACAGACGCCTCGGACTACGCCTGGGGGGCACACATGACAGACTGGTGCATTCAGGGCAAATGGTCCCAAAAAGAAAAGCACCTTCACATCAATCAAAAAGAAATGCTAGCAGTAATAAATGCTATTATAGCTTTCAGGGACCTTCTACAACCAGGTCAACTATTGATAAGAACGGACAACGCCACAGTTATGTGGTACATAAACAAGCAGGGAGGAACACATTCTTATCCCCTATGCAGACTGGCCATGGACTTACAAATGGAACTACAAGCACAGTACTTGCCAGGCAAAGAAAACACGCTGGCAGACAACCTAAGCAGAAATATGACAGATCCACATGAATGGAAGTTGCATCCAAAAGTTTTTACAGAAATAATCCAAGAATGGGGAAGGCCAGACATAGATCTCTTTGCCTCCCACAAAAATCATCAATTGACAAAATTCTGCTCAAAGATCTCCCATCCAAAGGCCTGGAGAGTGGACGCTCTCTCTTTCAGTTGGACATTAATGACAGTTTATGCCTTCCCGCCTCTTCCTCTGCTGCCCAAAGTCCTATTGAAGACCAGAGCAGACAGACCAAAGATGATCCTCATTGCTCCGGACTGGCCAAGGCAACACTGGTACCCACTCCTGAGGAGCCTGACGCATTCCCCACCATGGACCCTGCCTCTAATGCCTCTTCTTCTGACTCAGCACAGCTTCAAAACTCATCACAGTCAGCTAAAAACACTCAATCTAGCCGCATGGAAGATTCCTTAGCATCACAGCAGGCCCTACTCTCCAAGGAGGTGCAGGATGTCATTTTGGAGGCCAGAAGGCCATCAACTAGAAAAGCTTACTCTGCAAAATGGAAACGTTTTTGTGTCTGGAATGAGAAAAAGGGCCAGAACCCTGGAAAACTGAATTTACCTCAAATACTACAATATTTGGCTGATCTGCTAAGCAGTGGACTTTCGTTCTCCTCCATCAAAATCCATGCCTCAGCCATTTCTGCAGAATACAACACTGATCCACCTTTATTCTCTCACCCTCTATTAAGACAGTTCCTCGGAGGGGCTAAGAATTTAAGACCTCCAAGGAAACAACCAATACCTGCTTGGGATCTTAATTTCATTCTGGAAAAACTGACTTTGCCTCCTTTTGAGCCAGCTGCCTCATCAGATTTGCAATATTTGTCCTGGAAAACAGCTTTCCTTCTGGCTATCACTTCAGCTCGTAGAGTTTCAGAACTACAGGCTCTCATGGCTGTCCAGCCTTTTATCATCTTCCATCAGGACAGAGTTTCCTTACGAACCAACCCGTCCTTCATGCCTAAAGTGGTATCCAGGGTAGCTTTAAATCAGGCCATACATTTACCTACTTTTTATCCTAATCCTCAAAACAAAGGGGAGAGATTACTACATTCCTTGGACATCCACAGACAACTGCGTTATTATTTGGACAGAACAAAACCTTTCAGAAAATCAGAACAGCTCTTTGTGGCCTATGCGGTAGGAGCTCAAGGAAAGCCAATTTCCAAACAGACAATCTCAAAATGGATAGCCCACTGCATACGCTTTTGCTATTCCTTTCATGGCAAAACTGTACCTACAGGCATTACAACTCATTCCACCAGGTCCACTGCCACCTCTGCAGCTTTCCTCAGAGGAGTTCCTACCAAGGATATTTTGGAAGCAGCCACTTGGAGTTCTGTGCATACCTTCTCCAAGCACTACAACCTACCATTATATTCCAAATCTAGAGCAGGCTTTGCCACTGCAGTCTTGCAGGGCACTTTGGCTCCTCCTAGTTCCACCTAGTGTCTACCACCCTTTTCTTAGCTTTGGGATTCTATCCGTCTGTTATGACTGCAGCTGTATGCACGATGAACATAGTACAGTTTTGTACCTACCATAAATGTAGATGTTCGAGTGCTAATACAGCTGCAGTCCAGGTTTCCCTCCCTCCTTCCCCTCTAGGGGTATTCTTTTATGGTGTATTTGCTTGCAACTACTGTTTTTTGATTATATTGCATTGCATTATTACATAATTTTATGTATTGCCTTCCTTCTGGGGGCACCTGACATCTGGGGCAAGAAAAACTGAAGAAAATGGCGTCGGCTGGTTCTTTTATACCCCTGTCGCACTGACATCAGGGAAGAAGCGACGACAACCGACACCGGACCTAGACTTTGGAATTCGGACGACCGAGGACCCGCCTGACGGCAGGAGAACCCATCTGTTATGACTGCAGCTGTATTAGCACTCGAACATCTACATTTATGGTAGGTACAAAACTGTACTTTAATGCACACGTTCATGGTACTTTTTTTAGAAATATTAGACAAGTATCTAACCCAAGTTTATTACAGTGTTAAAAATAACTTACATAATTTCTTAAGAATGGCAATGTCTTAAAATTGTAACAAGTTAGGAAGTATTCTACATCTGTAAATGGTATAAGCTGCTTTCCTCCCATACTAGAGTTTTTTTATTTTGCCGTTTTTAAAACGACTTTTCTATTGCTATTATGTCAACAATCCTGAATTAACTTTTATAAACAAATTATCATAAAATTAAAAGCAACTTCAGATTCTTCTGAATTCAGAAACTCTTTCCTAGTTTCTCACATCTGTTTTGCAGTCTGTCATCCTTTGATGTTGTTTGTGTTTCACTGTTGCAGTCATCACATTTGGGTTATCCCTGTCAGGGTAGCCCTCGGCTGGCCTGATTACCAGAGACTTAGTATTTTTGCGTCGGTTGCTGTCGCTGCAGGACTGACATCAAGTCGTCAGTAGTATAAAGTAAGGCAGCCGACACCATTACATCAGTCTTTCTTGCCGTGGAGGCCGAAGCAGAAGCAGTTCGCACGAGTGCTGGTCGGCCACTACCTGAGTTTTCATCTACCAAATTGAAGTTGAAGTCTTTTTAAGCCAAGTACCCCAATGGGGATCCTTTTTTCTTGAAATAACCAATGTCAAAAAAAGTTAACAATTGTCTCGCCTGTGGAAAGCAAATACCACACCGAGACTTCCATTCTTACTGTGTCACTTGTTTAGGCCCAGACCACAACGTCCCCCTTTGTCACTTCTGTGCTTTGTTCAACATGTCGGGCCCTTATTTTAGCCAGATATTTTCGCTTACAGTCCTTGAATTCTGATATGGCTTTGGTAAGCCATCCGACAGCAGATCTACTGAAAAAACGTAAAGATAAACACAGACAGACCGCATAGGTCCAAATCTACGGATGACTCTTCGGTTAAGCTAGCCATCAGTTCTCCGGTCCTCAGTGAGATGCTTTCGCAGCCCCTGATGCCCACTTCTGCGGCTTTGCAAGCCGCTACCAAGACCCTTTCGGAGTCCGGTATGCCACAAAACTCTTCTTCAACTAAGGAACCTGCAGTCATCTCTACCATGGATGGGTCCGGAGCCACTGAGCAGGCACCGGCTTCCGAGGAAGTCCTTTGCACTACCGATTCTCAACACAAACCAACGTCTTCTTTTGTGACTACTGTTCTTTCAAAACTACCGAGTTTTTAAGGCCCAGGGTACGAACCACACCCAAGAAACTGACGACCCACTCTCAGGTGCCTGCTTCCTTTCCTCAGTCTCAAATGCTTAACTCATTCACTCCGGAGCAGCTCAGAGAAAGCTGCCTGCTTACTTCCACCGTAAGAACAACAATGCAGCCTGAGCTCATTTTCAGAAAATCCATTTGTAATGTCATACAGAAAACAAATGTTTATAACTCTAACTATAAGAGCTAAACTAAAAATTTAAATGCGAAAGTTGTTCAGCAGACATTGACCTTTCCATCAGTGTAAATGTTGATAGTGCATATCAAAGTCATTATTAAACATTTGGCAAGGAATGCTGATATTGTGCATATCTTTTACCTTTTTGGAAAGGCAAAGCACAATATCTTGGTCAATGTACCATGTAGACCCATACAATTTGTATTTAATTTGTATGAATGTCAGCTTTAAAATGATACCTTAACCGTTACTGTGTGATGCTCCTTTACGGATATTTACAGAAATATTATTAATATAATATTTCTCATAACTGATAAACAAAGGATAATATCTCATCACCTGGGACAGACAGAGGCTACATATCAGTGTAGACGTTGTGCGACTCGACGTCAGCTTCAAAATGTTGCAACATTTGTGTCATCACCAAGCTCCTTTGCAAAGATATGGGCATAATAATGAGAAGTACTGGAAATGCATAATTTTCATAATCCTACAAGACTAAACAAACTGTGATATCTGTACATATGTACAGTGCATAGATACAGTTCTTTTACCATGTTATAAGTAGTAACATGGTCTTCAAAATGAGGTATTATTTGGCACACTGACATGCTCCCTTTCAAAGTTATTTACCAAAATATGAAAAAAATTCATAATTTCCATAACCCAAGTCCAAAACAAACTTTGATATCTGCACATGTGTACAACATACAGGCACAGTTCATTTACCATGTTGGAACTATCAATACTGTGTGCAAAATGAGGTATTACTTAGCACATTAAGATTCCCCCTTGCAAAGTTATTTACCAAAATATGAAAAAATATATAATTTCCATAACCTAAGTCCAAAACAAACTTTGATATTTGTACATGTGTACAACATACAGGGACAGTTATTTTACCATGTTGGAACTATGAAATACTGTCTTCAAAATGAGGTATTACTTAGCAAGTTCAGATGCTCCCTTGCAAAGTTATTTACCAAAATATGAAAAAATCAATTTCATAACCTGAGTCCTAACAAAACTGATATCTGTACATGTGTACAGCATTCAGAACCAGTTGTTTTACCATGTAGACACACATGATTGTAAATATACACATTCTTGGTGTAGCCAACATACTGCTGAATGGGTACATGTAAAGAGAAAAAGCAAGGTAAGGACTGCCACTCCACTAATGAACCCAGGACAGGCATTGGGACTTCCGTGGCAGGCAAGGCCATCTGATCTGTCTGATAGCTGTGCTGGCTACCCACTCAGACAGCTGATACCACTGCAGTCTCATGGCCTCCTTCAGTGTCAGCAGTCTGCCTTACCTATGCCTTTTCTCTTTACATGTGTCCATTCGGCAATGGACCCAAGGGATCAAGTTCTGTATTACTAAGCCCTTCCTGTCATCTAAACTCTATACATGCCTGATAAAAGCAGAATAAAAAAAGTAGTAGTGCAGGACAGTCACTGACTTATTAGATTGTACGTGGTAGCACTCTCCTGAAACAGTTGATGTTAAGTTGTCTATCTCGCCTTCGTTCTTGCTAGTTGGGTTCGGAGCTGATCCTCGGCTCCGACTCGGTCGTCTTCAATAGCGCAAGAGCTGTTTACTGGCTCGGGGCTACCCCTTATCCCACAATGCCTAGCGATAGCTACCCAGATCTTGTTTGCCGCTTCAGCTGCAAGGTGTCGTTTTTCTGGCTCAGGCTTGTATGGTATTATTTTGTGTAAATTCTCTCTAGAATTTAACTCTTCTAGTATATTTTTCTGTTTTATTATTAGCGATAGTGTTGTTACTGTTGTAGAGTTAACTGTTTATTTTATAGTATCCCTTTTTTGTAGAACTTGTTTAACTTAGAGAGTTCTCCCCACCCCTCCCCCCTTCCCATGGTTAGCCATTTAACTTAGAGGCTTTTCTACTTTTTTTTTTCTTACAGGCTAGCCGTTTAAATTAGAGGCTATCCTATACACCTTTATTTAGATCCTTTCTAGATAGTACTTTTGTGGCTTTTCAGTAGGTGTGCTTTTTTGTAGAACTGAATATCGTTCTTATTGTTGGTTAAATTGGTTGGTTTCCTTTTTCTAGTACAGCATGTCCAAGGAAGCTGGGTTGAAGAAGTGTGACTCTGCTGTCAGAAAATGTCTCTGACAGATGGGCACACTTCTTGCGTCTATTGTTCAGGTGCTGTGCACCTGGAGGACTCTTGTTCTGTTTGCCGTCCAAGAGTCCTGCAGGAGCATAAGAATAAGTTAATTCCTAGGGGTCTGTTAAAACCCCAGGATTCACCAGCCAAGAGTTCACAGCCAGAGAAATCCCCTAAATCCACTAAGCCGTCGGCTCCAATTTCAGAGCCGACTTCCGTACAGGATTTTCCTTCTACGTCGGTTCCGACTGGCACCGACAAGACAACCTCCCCATCGGCTCCATCAGAGGCTTCGGAGCCATCGCGGAGCCACAAGAGGCTGAGGGCCCCTTCCTTAGAGTCGGTGCATTCGGCTCCTCGGTCTCCTTTACTTCAAAGCGAGCGTAGTCACCGATCCTCTCACTCCTCTCAATCCTCTAGGCTGTCGGATCATGATGTGGAGAGAGTAGTGAGTAGGTTGCTAAAATCGCAGGCACTAGCTAAATTGTTGTCCAGCCCTCCTCAACAGGTATCGGCTCCGTCCACTTCTCTTGACGTTCCTCCTCCGACTCCAATGAGTTCGGAGCCAGAGTTCATTGGGGTTTGGGTTGTGGAATCGTTGGCTCCGATAACCATCTCCTTCAGTTCCGATGTCGGCTCTGATTCCCTGGGTGGTACCTTCCATCGAGGGATCTGGATGCCGTGGCTCCCTCTTCGGCTCTGTGGGGTCGAGTGGCATTGAACCCTTGACCAACCCCATTTTCCCTCTCGGAGCTTCGGCGCAGGTGAGCTCGGCTCCAACATCGGCCTCGGAGCCATCCCCCTCGGTGCGGAGAAAGATTCCTATTTCTTTGGAACCGGAACTTTCTTTGCCTCATGTCAGGGATGCCTTTGATGTCATGCGGAGTGTGCTGTCCTCTGAGTCAGCTCCTCTTTCAGCCCCACAGGCTCCGTCCCCTGTAGTGCCTGTGCCAACCTCTGCTCCTCCTCCAGACCCTAAGTGTAGGGAACTGATGCTCCAGGACACCCCATTGGGTGTTTCCTCCTTTTCGGAGGCCTCTCCTGATCACTCAGAGGAGCCCCCTCGGAAGAAAAAGTTTAAGAGGAAGCACATTGACTCCCCGAGTCTGTCACTTCTGATACAGACTTAGATGATTCGGAAGGGTCCCCGAGATCCCCCCTTGAAGAGGTTTCATTCTGGGACATCCTGGAAGTGCTTAAGCAGAGGGGGAACTGGAATCCCCTAGCCCCCACTGAAGATGAGTCTGTATTTCTGGATGCTTTCAGTTCCCGACCTTCCACCTCCTGGGTTTCTCTGCCTTTTGATCCACTTATGGCAGTGGTGGCTCAAAAGGCTTGGTCATCTCCGGATACAGTGGAACCAACTCCGAGGAGACCTGGTAAATTCATTACAGCACCCCAGGATAAGCAATTCCTTTCTAAAGGTGTTCCTGTTGATGCCATGGTGGTAGCAGCAGCCACCAAAAAAGAGTTAGCGTAGACCTCTTCAACTGTCCATCCCCCTAACAAGGAGTCTAGGACAATGGACAGATACGGGAAGCGAATGTTCACTTCAGCGACCTTCTCCATGAGTTCACTGAACTACCCATGTCATTTTACCCGACTTCAAAGGGATCTCCTTAAAAAGCTCTGAGATACCCTTCAAGATCCAACAGCTGAGGGAGCACAAGCCAAAGTAGCTTCCCAGCTAGCAATGCTTAATTCTGTAGTTAATTCCTCCATGAGGCTCATTTCCTATGCAGCCGATGGGGCGAGTATAGCCACAGGTATGGGTGTGGCCCTTAGGAGGCATGAGTGGATGTGGCTGTGCAACTTTGTGGAACCCTTTTGAGCGTCCTTCACCAACACCCCCTTTGATGGTTCCTTTCTTTTTGGACCACAGGTAAAAGACACTTTGACTAAGTGTGAGCAAGAAGGCAAGACTCTCTCTCTGCCGTGGGAGTCCGTTTTTCCACTCCCTCTATACCTTACCCCAAGGGTCAGAAGAGTGGGAAGATGTGATTCCATAAATCTCAGGGAGCCTTGCCTGACACACGTAGTGATTTTTCCTCCGGAGGCAGAGGGGGAAACAATAATAATAGATGCCACCCTCGTGGCAGAGGGGGTCCGCAGAACCAAGGCAACAGAGAATCTTTCTCTGACAAGCCCTTCCAGCATCCCTTGAAGGGTTGCCTGGCTGCTCACCTCTGGAGGCAGTTGGGGGAAGACTTTCACTGTACCCAAAAGCCTGGCAAAGTTTAACACAAGACAGATGGCTACGGTCCATTATATCCGGAGGTTACAAAATTCCCTTCCATCAACCCCCCTTACAGTCAATAAAGACCCTTCCAGATGTTCCACCCGATCTGAAGGCGCAAGCAGTGATAGAAGTTTCAAAACTGCTAGAAAAAAGAGCCATCCAGGAAGTCCCGGTAGACCAGCATGGATCCGGAATTTACTCAAGGTTCTTTTTAGCACCAAAAAAGACAGGTGACTGGAGACCGATTTTGGATCTCAGCAGACTAAACAGGTCTGTACAAAGAACAAAGTTTCAGATGGTCACGATACAGTCCATTCTTCCCTTTTTGCATCAGGACAATTGGATGTACTTGATAGATCTTCAGGATGCGTACTACCATATCAAGATGGACAGGCGCTCCAGGAGATATCTTCACTTCCAGCTGGGGGCCAGTCATTATCAGTTCAGAGCACTGCCCTTTGGTCTCACCACAGCCCCCAGGGTGTTCACCAAATGTATGGCAGTGGTCACGGCTTATCTGAGAAGTCAAGGATTCCAGGTGTTTCCATATCTAGACGACTGGTTCCTCATTGCTACCACCAGGCATCAACTCCTACAAGCGCGCGACTACACAATCACAATCTGTACCCAGCTAGGCATTATAATAAATTTCGAAAAATCTGCCTTGTTGCCCTGTCAATCTATCACTTACATAGGAGCAGACTTGGACACAAGGAATATGTTTGCAAGGCTACCACTAGAAAGGGTGTCCGCAGTTTGTCAGCAAGTACAAATTCTAATGCAGAGCAAAAGGATCCAAGTCAGGTACATCCTTCAAACTCTGGGTTCCATGGCAGCAGTCATTCTTCTAATCCCACTAGCGCGCTTTCATATGAGAATTCTTCAGTGGCTTCTGTTCACGCAGTGGTCTTTCCAAGAGCTACCTATGACTCACATGATCTTGATCATGGATGCATGCAAAAGTCATCTTTCTTGGTGGATGGTCTCCCCACTAGTTACTCAGGGCAGACCTTTCGTACAACACCCTCCGGTAGCCACAGTGACGACAGATGCCTCCCTGATACGGTGGAGGGGACATTATCTGGGCAGGACAGTCCAAGGCACTTAGCAACCTCACGAGTACCATCTGCACATAAATGTTCTAGAAATGAGAGCCGTGCTCCTGGCGTTGCAAGCCCTTCAAGACTCTCTGCCTTCTGGGACCACTGCTATCCAAACAGACAACATGTCAGTGGTGTGGTACATCAACAAGCAGGGCGAAACCAGATCCTACCCCCTGTGTTGAGAAGCACTCAGACTTTGGCAGTGGGCAAGTTCCTCCCAACGTTTTCTGATTGCGAGGCACATCCCTGGGAGATCCAACGTCATAGCGAACAGGGTCAGCAGAGCTACCTCATGCCTCATGAGTGGTCTCTGAATCAGGAAGTTGCGAATCTTATTTTCCGCAAATAGGGACAGCCTTGCTGCGATCTCTTTGCCACCCCCTTCAACAGCAAATGCAGCAACTACTTCTCCCTTCTTCTGCTTCAGGGTCACATTCGCAGAGATGATCTAGTCCATGATTGGCCCCAGGGACGACTTTATGCCTTTCCTCCTTTTCCCTTGATACCCAAACTTATACAGAAAGCAATAACGTTGGGTTGAAAAATGATCCTCATTGCCTCCTACTGGCCTCGACAGATATGGTTCCTGTTCCAGCACCGTTACCTTCTCGATCAGCTCTGGACTCTGGACCCAATTCCAGACCTCCTGGTTCATCAATCAGGTGGGTTGCATCAATCTCTCCAAACTCTCCAGCTCACAGCTTGGTTGCTCCACTTACAACCTTAGCCAGGCCTCCTAGCATTTCCCCAGCAGTCCATGAGATTATTGTCTCCTTTCATAAGTCTACAAGGAAAACTTATGCTAGCAAATGGAAACGTTTCTCTTGTTGGGCAGAGACTAGGAATGTGGATCCTTTTTCAGCCCCAGTCTATGTACTTCTGGAATTCCTAGCATAACTGTTTCACTCCGGGTCTGCTTCCGCTACAATCAGGGTACAATTAGCGGCCATTTGTAACTTTCATGTTGGTTTGTCTAATTCTAACATTGTCTCATAAGCTCTGTAAAGCTTTTTTGAGAGGGACATCTCTTCTTAGGCCTCCAGTGAGAGATCTCCCTCCTCCTTGGGACTTTAATTTAGTCCTAACTTCCTTAATTCTGTCCCCTTTTGAACCGGCAACATCCTGCTCTATCAAGTTTCTATCTTGGAAGACACTTTATTTGGTAGCTATTACTTCAGGCCAGACGCATCTCCGAACTTCAGGCACAATGCGTTCGTCCTCCCTAGTTGGTGTTCCATAAGGACAGGGTTGCTCTGAGGACTAATCCTTCGTTTCTTCCTAAAGTCTGCTCAGAAAATAATTTACACCAATCTATAGATATTCCTTTGTTTTCCCTAATCATACTAACAAGGCAGAGTACAAACTACACCAATTGGACGTTCATAGACAATTGCATTTTTACCTACACAGAACGAAAGAAATAGGGAAGTCGGACCAATTATTCCTTTTTTATGCCTTAGGCAAACAAGGTCTCCCAGTTTCCAAGGTAACCTTGTCGAGATGGTTATCACACACTATTACCTTCATTTATCAGTTTAGGAATAAAGAGTTACCTGTTAAACCGAAAGGTCATTCTACTAGGGCCTTGGCCACCTCTGTAGCCTTCCAGTCCAGGTTGCCCATGGATTCTATCTGTGCAGCTGCCAGGTGGGCAAACCCTCATACCTTTATTTCTCATTACAAGCTAGATATGGTCTCCAGGAGCAGAGCTGACTTTGGTTCCACTATTCTTAAGAGTCTGTTCCACTGAGCCACCCAGGATGTTAGGTGCTAGGGACACTGTCCCAACCAGCAAGAATGAAGGCGAGATAGACAACTTAACATAGAGAAGTTATGTACCTACAATAACGTTGTTCCATGTTAGTTGTCTTCATCTCGCCTTCCTTCTTGCGTCCCACCCTCTGTCCCCCTGTCCTAGTGGACCGAGAGGAGTTCCTGTTTCACTGGCTGTGTGTTCTCTTGTTTTCCTCTATTGACTTAGAGAATATGGCAGGTATAGTCAACCAATTATTTTGACTGGTTTATTCTCTTGTTATGTCTGGAGTTAGCTATTTCAAATGAGATCTGGGTAGCTATCGCTAAGCATTATGGGATAAGGGGTAGCCTCGAGCCAGTAAACAGCTCTCGAGCTATTGAAGATGACAGAGTGGCTCCGAACCCAACTAGCAAGAAGGAAGGCAAGATGAAGACAACTAACATGGAACGTTATGGTAGGTACATAACTTCTTTTTCTTTCTCAGCATCTTCACCAGCTCCTTACCACAGTTATTTGCCAAACTCAGAAAAATATATTTTACACAACACATTTCATAATAGAGTTTTACTTACCATACTGGTCCTACTTGGTCATGGGTGTTTTCCATTCTTCTCACAAGCTGCATGTTACCAATCCTGCATAGCTCTCCTCACGCCATTGTGGAGGTCAGTCAAGAACAACGCAATGCCCTCCTCAGTTAGGTGAACGCCATCCCTTCTGAACAGGTGAACATCTTCCGCGGTGATGCTGTCATGGCAGATTGTAGATCCACCGACCCTGTGCATCAAGTCATGCATGAACCCATTCTGTAAACGTCTGGCCTTGTGAGCTGCCTGTTGACTGTTTGCTGTTTTCCAGATCTGCCGAGGAATTATATCAGACCACACAAAATGACAACGTGGCCACCACGACTGCAGGTGTTCAAAAATTGCTGTGATTTGAAACCGTAGCCTTCCGAGTGGTTGACTGATGACATTATTCCCTCCAATGTGCAGCACAAGACTGTTGGGCTCAGGGTAGGTGGAACACTTCTCTTCCAACAACTGCAGTACTCAGCTCTAATGCATACCTCTTCTTGCAATCCAGTATACCTTCACACTGGATGTGAGGAAGCTCAAGTTGTACTAGTTTTCAGTTTCGGAGGCATGGCTGGCAGCCCAGTGAATGTAGGAATGGCCACATACCCACACTCTAACTTGTCGTTCTCCTCCTCATGAAGCCATGTCAGTGTCAGAAGGTGAACAGACATGCACAGGAAAGAAAATGGAAACAGATTACTACTGATGTTTGACAGATGTATTGGAAGACTACATATATATGTATATCATATGCAGTACCTGGTTAGCTCATCCAAATCTTCCATCCTATCCAAAGGGGTAGTATTCTTTGCATTAGGTACATAAGTGGTGATGACGCTGCAGAGGTACATACCTACTACCCGTGAACACACCCAATTACACACAATAACTGACAAGGGGGCACAGAAAGGGCACATGTAAACTGAAAAAGCAGGGTAAGGACTGCCACTCCACTAATATGCTGAAGACAAGCATGGGGCTTCAAGTCCTGGGTGTCTGAAGTGTCCCATACCTGTGCTGGCTACCTACTCAGACTGCTAGTAGCAGCAATGACTCCTGATTGCATGCAGTGCCAGCACTCTGCCTTACCTCTGCCTTTTCCATTACATGTCCTTTCGGCAACGGCCATAAGGAGTGAAAGGAGGGAGGTAATGTAAACCCTCTTGCCCTGGCCTACATACATTTACTACACCTGAAAGGAGGGAGACTGAGTGGAGAGCTACACCAAGACAACATGTGAAAAGACTAAGACTGACCCAGGCTTTGTCTTTTTGCATGTGTCCTTTCCCAGAGGGAAATATTGCATCACAGTGGCACCCTCAAGGCCATGCTTACCTAGGACAGCAGCACTATGGGACTGAGCTGAAGAGTCTCCAAATTCCCAACTGCGATCCAGGTCGATCATAGGATCCATGGTGGCTGGGTATGTCCGCCATGATGCATCCACCAACACAAGATTCTGAGATGGGACAGCTTAGGGTTTTGGCTGCTCCCTTTCCAGTGATTCCCAGAACATCAGAAGATACAGTCTTACTTTACCTTAGCTGAAATACTGCATGGGTGGACACTAACAAGGGGGCACAGAATGGACACATGTAAAGAGAAAAAGCAGGGTAAGGACCGCCGCTCCACTAATATGCCAAGGACAGGCATGGAGCTCCAGCTGGTGGTTATCTGAAGTGTCCCATACCTGTGCTGACTGCCCACTCAGCCTGCTGATACCACTACTGTCTCACGACCTCCTTCAGTGTCAGCAGTCTGCCTTACCTTTGCCTTTTCTCTTTACATGTGCCCATTCCGCAGTGGACCTAAGGGATGAGGGCTAGAAGTAACTTACTATGGGATTGAACTGAATAGTCTCTAAGTTCGCAACTGCCATCCAGGTCGATCATAAGATCCGTGGGGGTTGGGTATGACACACACTGATGCACCCAACAGCCTGGCCACAACTTCATGTTGTACAGTGTGCACTGTACATCTTACTGCTGTCAGCAATCCGCTAGACCCTTATGGCCATGGTACTCACCAAAGCCCCTCTAAATGAACTACAGACAAGTTATGCAGATTCATCACCCTATCTCCCAAGAGAGACCACTGTCAGACTAATCACAAAGTGAAGTAGTCGGTCTGGCAAGATATATACATGCATATTATATATGCGTGTGTGTGTGTGTATATATATATATATATATATATATATATATATATATATATATATATATATATACACATATATGTGTGCGCAAGTACATTATGTACATACATATATATCCATATACATACACACACACACACACACATATATATATATATATATATATATATATATATATATATATATATATATACACACACATACATACAGGAATAAAAAATCAGGGGTTTCGGAGGGTAGGTAGTTGATGAAGAATGAGAGGGTGGCTTGCAATGGCTCCAAGCATAGAAAAAACACAATCAGGCTTGTGCATTCATCAATGTGATAACGACTTCTACTTATGTGAATAAGTTGCTGAGAGTTTTACCTGAAAAATGACTGTGCTATATTGTAACTGCACTTATAGCTAATGTGATAATAACCTGCCTTTCATTTCTGCAAAGTTATGCATGCTCAGACACAGGTGATAAGTGCTTCACAACCTGTTGAGTAGGCATTCATTATATTACTTTGTGCAGCTGTTATGTAACACAGACTCATTATCATCACTAAGGAGAAGACCCGAGTCATTCAGTCAAACAGTATCAGCGTCTTTCGGCTTTTCCATGTTAGGGGTCGCCACAGCGGAACTCCGGTCCGCTAATGATTGGCAGTAGATTTTTACGTGCTGGCTTGCCGGGCCTAACGCACAACCTTCAACGAAGGAATACCCATTCACGCATGTCGACACACAGAAGACGCTCTAACTGAGAATCGAACGGGCAACGTCTGTGAGGCGACAACGCTACCGCAACATCAGTCAAACAGTATAACACTTATATATTACTGAGCCCTTCCTACCACCTAAATTCCACACATGACTGACACAGCCAAGAAAATTTCCCAAAATATAAGGTAGCTCCATACTGGTAGTAGTCAGCAAGTAATAACCTTTATCTCACTCAGGCAACTACTGAGTGTAATCAGAAATGCAATAAGTCATTCTAAAAATGTTAAACTTATCTGGCTGATCCATCTACGAATTAATCCAAAAAGTAGTAATTCATGTTCTCACCTAAACATCCCTCTGGTTACAATAACACAGAAGTACAAAAGGCAGAAATATTGTCCAAAATATCTGGTTGAGCAATGCCAACATTCAGAAAACAAACAAAAGTCAGACCTAAATTTTGCATGAAAACCATGGACGTTTGTGTTGTGTCACCAAGACATTGATTGGGGTCTTTTAATGAAATACACAAGAGAACAAGCATATAATAAACCATATACGAAAGTAATATCTGCATAAGGCAGTATCCAAGAAATGGAGACAGAACAATATGATTTTCCACATCACAAGAAAAAGTAGTCCCTTATGATCTAAACTTATAGTATATATTTATTTATTTATTCATTGCATTTGTTTACTGGGATAAGTCCACTGGGCCTAAAAGAGCCCATTTTCAGTGGAGGCCTGGGGAGAAAAGCTCCAACGAGATACAGAAAAAATATAAACAATAATTAGTACAGAAGCAGAAACAGTGTTACAAGTAGTAAATATAGTAACATATACAGAATATATACATAAAAGCAGGAATCTAGTTTGTTTGATTACAGCAATATATACAGAAAATATACATTAAAGCAGAATTCAATGAATTCAATCAGATTGGTATAAACAGAGATCAGTATTACTGTACCAGAATCAACTAGTGAAGATAAAAATAAATATGGAGAAAATATCATCAGTCACTAGTAGCAAAAGACATGAGTTTAGTAATCATATAAGGAGAGTGAAGAGGTTAGGTTAGGTTATAGAACAGGAACATAGCCATGAAGAGTTGAGGTGATTTTTCAGCATTTGTTTGAAGGTGGTTGCGCTGCCTGTGTTTCTTATAGAAGGCGGAAGTGAGTTCCATAGTTTGGTGACGGTGAAGGCATAGAGGAGTTGACCAGCAGGTAAGGTGGTCTTATCTACTTTTAGAAGTACATGATTTTCAGATCTTAGATGCCTGCTGGAATGGTATTTGGCAAGTAGATCTGAGAGCAGGACAGTATGTGGGTCTGTAGATTATTTTGTGCACAGTAGTTAGTTGAGTGAATGAGAGATGGTAGGGGAGTTCCAGCCACCCTAATTGTTTCAGTGACTTACAGTGGTGGGATGAGAATGTGGCCTTGGTGGCAAATTTTGCTATTCTGTTGTAACACATAGCAAGTTTGGATTTTGTAGAATTTCGGATATTAGTGAGGTGTGGGGCACCATAAAGGAGAGAGGGTAATAAAAAGGTAGTTGCAAGGGTTTGTCTAGTAGAGAGGCTAAGAAAGTGTTGATGCCTGTAGAGCATACCAAGCTCTTGGTGTGTTTATTTGATGTTATTGTTTATGTGTAGGTCAAAGTTAAGGTTTTCATCTATAATAATGTCTAGTAATTTAGTGTGTAGGACAATTTCTATAGTGGTATTGTCTTGGGCTTGTATAATGAAGAGTTTTTTTATCAAATGGAGTGGTTTTCCTAGGAGTAAAAATTACTAGTATAGTTTTTTTGGGATTTAGGGCAAGAGGATTGTTAAGCATTCAAGATTCAGTAGATGTGTGGGCATTCTGGGTAATTTGCTGGAGTTCAGAGCTGGAAGGTGCAGTGCATATTATTGTAGAGTCATCAGCATACTGGATTACTGAGCATTGTGGGAGAGTGGTGTGAAAGTTGTTAATAAAGATGCTAAATAAGAGAGGACCAAGTATGGAGCCTTGGGGGTACCCCTGTGGATGTACTGAGGAAGGGAGAGTAAGACTGTTGCCATTTGGTGGATTGCTGCCTATTGGAGAGATAGCTGTTTTACCATTGTAGGGTAGGGGGAGAAATGTGGAGGGTGGATAGTTTAGAGAGTAGGATAGTGTGGGAAATGGTATCAAAAGCTTTGGAGAGGTCAAGGAAAAGTGAAGCAATTATTTTACCAGAATCCTGTGCCCGGTTAACTGTATCAAGGAAGGATAGGAGGGCGGTAGTGGTGCTGTGTCCTTGCCTGAAACCATGCTGAGTGGGTGATAAAATTTGATTTTCATGCAGGTGGTTGAGGAGTTGGGCATGGATGCATTTTTCCAGTATTTTAGAGAGGGGTGAGAGAATTGCTAAGGGTCAATAGTTTGTGGTGTCTGTGTTGGTGCCACCTTTGTGTAAGGGAAGAATGAATGCTTTTTTTCCAGATGTCTGGGACAAGGGATTCTTTAATTGATCTGTTAATGAGTATCCTGATGGGATAAGCTCTAGAGTTTGCTGCTAGCTGCAGGACGTGCGGGACTAGATTGTCAGGGGCCAGAGTACAGGATTTTAGCTTAAGTAAAAGTTTTTTTTTTATTGTGCTGGTTGGTATGGGGGAGGAATTTAGGTTAGGGTTAAGGGTAGACTTGTTTTCTGGGATGATTTGGTCATCAGCTGTCTTGGTGTTGGTGCTGTTAACTGTAGGAAAGGTGGCAGTTAGGTTAGCTATGGTGTCAATGAAGTAGGAATTGAAGAGGGTGGCAAGTTCAGTGGGAGCTTTTTGTGGGTAAGGGGATGGATTGCTTTGAGAGCCTGGGTGTAATAGTTGGCTGATGGAAGACCAGAATTTTTGGGGATTATTTTTATGTTGGCTTTGTAGGTGGAAGTAGTGGTCTTTTTTATCAGTGGTTATTAAGACGTTTTGCCTGGTTACAGAGTTGATTGTAATGTAGTAGAGTTGAGGGGTCTTTGTTTTTCTGCCATGATTTCCAGATTTTATCCCTTTTGGACATTACTTCTTTGGTGGATTTTGAGAGCAAGCGTGCATGGTTATGCTTTATTCGTTTTTGGCGGGTGGGTGCTTGCCTATTTAGGATGTCTAGAAATGTTGAGTTAAAGAATTCAACAGCCTCATTAAGTGGTAGGGATATTTGAGGGGTTTCCAGTATACTTAACTAAGGTTTCATTAAATATGGATGATTGGAACTTAGTAAAATTTATGGTAGATTTGTATTGGTGTTGGCCTGTGGTTGGAGTAGTTTTGTGTGTGATATATGCTGGGTGGTGGTCACTAATGGTATTGGGTAGTATGCCTGCACTGATGACATTGAAAGGGTGGGACACTAATATCCAGTCTATTGTGGAGCCCCAGTTGTAACTTTTCTGAGGTCTAGTGATGTCTTCAATTAGTTGGGAGAAGTTGTAAAGATTTATATTTTATGAGGGGTTGTTGTGGCCTATATGTAGCCAGTCGATATTTACATCACCTAGAATGATGGTTTCATTATCTATATTTTGGGAAGTACAGGCAAGTATGTTTTCTAATATTGGTATGTTGTTTCCTGGGGGAATATAAATAGCAATTATGCAAATGTTTTTATGGTTTAGTTTTAATATAGAGATTAGTATTTCGGCTGGGGAGAAGTTGGGTGTTGGTTTTGAGTAGGGGATTAATGTGTAATTGCTAGGGAAAAGTATTGCTACTCCTCCTCCTCTCTTGTTGGGTCAATCGACTCTCAGGCATGAGTAGCTTGGGGGGAGAAATTCATTGTCTTTTATATATGATTTCAACCAGGTTTCAGTAGCTGCTATAATATCTGGGTTGTACTTACAAATGTAGGCATGGAGTTTAGGTATCATGTTGCTAAGGCTTTGGAGATTTATGGTTGATAGCATAAGAGATTTGCTAGGTTTGCTGGAGCTGAGGGGGTCTGGGTTGGGTTGTACATCACCACTCTGGGAAATAGTGCTTTGGCAATTTGTGTAGGTTATACTTCTCAGTTCTTTCCTACAAATGGTGTAGTTGCTGCTGGTGGTATGATAAGAAGAGTGTCTTTGGAGAGGTAGAATTTTCACTTTGCATAGTAAAAAATCCAGCTAATAGACATTCAGCAGTATAACTAACCCATCCACTCAGTTTTGCAATTCCTTATCCTCCTGATGAGTGGATGGGGGATCTAGAGAAAGTTACCACAAGCTTCCTCCGACTGGATCTGTATAGATTACTGAGCTCTTCCTTTCACCTAAATTCCACACATGACGGACAAAGCCAGGAAAAATGCCCAAAAAATGTGGTAGCTCCATGCTGGTAGTAGTCAACAAGTGATGACCTCTATCTCACTCAGGCCAACTACTGAGTATAATCACAAATAGAATAATACAAGAAGAAGTGATGTCTTGTCTTTAATTGCTTACTTTACATTATACTATTAATTAGTCACTGGTGTATCTGACGTCTTATATGCGGACACATTACACTGTATTTACATTTCTGTGCTGTATTCTAAGTAATAAACATATGGTAGCTCCATGGTTGTAATAGTCAGCAAGTAAGTCAGGAGACAGGTAAATGTGCTCAAAAGTCTCTTCCATTGTGGAAAGACAGTCTTCAACCCAATCCATGTTCTTTTTTTCACAGTGTAATACCCCTGAGACAGGGGGATTATATCATAAGTTTGAAAACTTTGAATCTCATATGATCGTCATCATATGAGCGAAAATTTCAAACATTGAACGTTTCAACGGAGGTCGTCGTAGGGAATATTTCCCTTCACTTCAATGTAGTGCGATTTCGGAGTTGGTATATTTAAGTAGCAGGGGGTGTGGGGGGTGCAGGGAGTGCAGGGGGGCTTCCCCCCCTGCATAGAGCGCTCAGGTAGTTTTTTTTGTTTTTAGTTTGTTTATATTTTACGCTTGATGTTTGATAACTTCGCTCATATGGAGTCGATCATATGAGATTCAAAGTCTTCAGACTTCAAACTTATAATACAGACCCGAGATAGGACTACTCGCCAGGCATAAATATATTTTAGACTTGCTATAATGGAAACTTGGCTTAAACGCAATACAAAAGATGACAAAATACTATCCATAGGATACAGTATAACATGAATTGATTGCATAAGTAAATAAGCAGGAGGAATAACCATATTACAAACCAATCAGTGTGCCGTGGCAAAATAATGAAAACTTCCTACAAATTTTAGAAAGTTTCAAATATTGATAGCTACCATAACATTAAATAACCAAACCTTTACTTATTGTTATCCCCAAGTAATGCTGATGACAACTCAAAAATCCTAGAAGACACAATATATTGGCTTACATCTCTATTAAGAAAATTATTATTCATGACCATATGAATATAGAATTGCCCTTAATAAAATTTAACAAAAAGTCAACAAAGCACAATAATTAATCTTTTTCAGATTCTCTAAACTAATGGGCTATGTAGAAGGTCTTTCTAACCACTTTGGCAATGTGGTTGTCAAAGGAGAGATTACTATCAACTTGGGTCCCCAGGTCCCTAATTACTTCCTCTTTAGTTAATGGGTTACCACCTATGTGGTAATTTGTGGGCACTTTGTTTTTGCCAAAGGGTATGACTGAACACTTTTTGGCATTTAGCTTTAGACCATGGCTCTGGCAACAGTTATCCGTCTCTGTGAGACCTTTTTGAAGGATGCTCATGTCAGCTGGAGAGTCAATTATGGCGCCCAGTTTGCAGTCGTCTGCAAACTTGGTCAGCCACAGTCCTCCCGTGTTAGCCTGTACCTCGGAAAAATATATACAGAACAAGAGAGGTCCCAGGACTGAGCCTTGTGGGACACCACTTGTAACTGGTTTCGAGTCTGACATCGCTCCAGCAACTCTGACTCTGTAGGTTCTGTCTTTGAGCCAGTTTGCAACCCGTCTTGTGACATAGGGGTTTATATTTAAGCTGGATAGCTTATCTATGATGCCCGAGTGGGGTATTGTGTCAAAAGCCTTCGCAAGGTCCAGATAGGCTGTGTGGACTACCTTCCCTTCATCTATGGCCTTGGTGACTATTTCAAAGAAGTTGACCAGGTTCAAGAGGCAGGATCTGCCCTTGACAAAGCCGAATTGGGTAGGATCTAGTGTCTGTAGGTCACCAATGTCTTTGTTTATGAGTTCCATGATGATCCTCTCCATAGCCTTGCAGACTAGGCTAGTCAGGCTTATGGGGCGATAGTTTCCAGGGTCCGTTGAGGCACTACCTTTGTGGAAATGGACCACTGTTGCTGTACGCCATTCTTTGGGTACATATCCTGTAGTAAGGCTGAGATTGTACAGCAGTTTTACGTGAGGGTTTAGTTCCTCTTGGAGTTCATGTAGGACGCAACCTGGGACACCGTCTGGTCCCATTGAAGCAGTGTTTTTTGCTTTGGAGAGGGCGGCTTCCACCTGAGCATCTGAGATGTTAGGGAGGCTGCACTCTGCTGGGATAGATATTTGCTCTTTTGGGGGGGATGGTTTGCACTAAACCTGTCTGCCAGGATGTTGGCAATGTCTGTGGGTTCAGTGTATTTTTTGTCATTTAGAATCAACTCTGAGCATATCTGGGAGTTGCAACCCAGGTTCCTAACATAGCTAAAAAAAGCCTTGTGATTGTCTTTAGTGTCCTGTGCAATTTTTCTCTCAAAGCTGGCCTTGGAGGATTTTATGAGGGATCATAATTTTTTGCTAGTTCTGATCAGAGATGCCTTCCCTTTTAGGGATTTTGCTCCATCATGTAGTAGCTTCCTCGTTCTGTTGTACAGCTTATTTATGGCTGGGGTCCACCAGACTGGACGCCTGCCTTTGGATGATTGGGTCTTGGTTTTGTTTGGGATAGCATGATCCATGCATTCCTGGATGTGTCCATAGAATGCGTTTATATAGGATTCTGCAGTTTGGGCCATAGTTTCCACTGGCCCGGGGGCCTTGAAGGATTCCACCTCGGTTTTCAGAAGTGTGAAGTTCGCTTTTGAGAAGTTTTTCACTGTGGTTTTCTGGGCTGGGGGTGGGGTCGGGTTGTGGATATCCAGTGAGATTAATTTATTGTCTGATTTTACCAATGAGGGGTTTACTTCTGGTATGGAGCATAGAGTCCCCATGTTGGTAATGATTAGGTCGAGTATGTTTTCCCCTCTTGTGGGAATGGTGACTAGTTGTTCCATAGCATTTGAGTTTATAAATTGCAGGAACCTTTGGGCTAGGGTGTTGGTGCTTGAGTGATGCTCCCAGTCTATGTTTGGGTAGTTGAAGTCACCCAATATAATGGTGTTTGGAGAGATCTTCATGTTCTCCAATGTTTTCAGGAAAGCCGAGTGGGATTCCCGATTTTGAGAGGGTGGTCTGTAGCATGCTATAAACTGAAAAGCAGTTTTGCCCATTGTTAGTTGCACATGGATGGTCTCCGATGCTTTGTGCAACGCCACTAACCTGGTGGTGTGGGTATCCTTGATAAATATGGATACTCCCCCTCCTTTTGTGGTTCGGTCTGAGATTTGGGGCCGAAAAGCATGATATGAGGTATAACCTGGTAGTGCTGGGGTGCTGTCTGGAGCCTTGAACCAGGTTTATGTCACTGCACAGATATCGATGTTTTCCATACCGAGGAGAGCTTCGAGTGTGTGCATCTTGAGGTTTTGACTTCTGGCGTTTAGCAGCATTACCCTTAGTTTCTTGTTCATTGTGTTGCCTATGGAGGTGGGTTTGTCTTTTGAGCTTTCCTAAAAAAGGCTTTATGGGGGTGGCAAGAGCCTTTGCCAATATCCGAAAGCCCAGGGGTGACAGGTGCAAGCCATCTCTAGCGAAGCAATGCGGTTTTTCGAGCATGTCATCCCAGGCTGACAGACACTGGATCCCCTTTGAATGACACCAAAATTTTAGCCAGTTGTTAAAATTGATCATTTTGTCTTTATATTGCGGCATCATTCTAGGTGAGGGTAAGATGCTGCTCAAGGTCAGGGTCATACCGACCTGGGCTACATGATCAGAGAGCACCTCTATGTGTCTTTTCATGTAGTCGAGGGATGTACGTCTCAGGTCATTCACACCAGCATGTACCATGACTGAGTCATATGTGTACTTGCTTTGGAGTGACATGAGTGCATGCATTATGTGGCAGATCCTAGCGCCCGACAGGCAGCTCACTGTGACCTTCTCTTTGTTTAGCCTGGTGAGCTGAACCTCAGTGTGTCTGACTATAGAATCACCTATTACGAGTGTATCAGGTGTGTTATTCAGCCTGAAGGGCTGTGACTGTTTGGCACACTGACTTTGTGAGCTATGTGTTGCACGTGTTTTGTTTTGGGGTAGCGTTTGCTTGGATGTCTGCTTTGGAGGTCTCTGCTGCTTAGGCAGACTTTTATTTAGAGCCTCAGAGTATGTTTATGTGCGTTTATGTGTTTGGTTTGCTGTTGTGGTAGAACTATGTGAGACTGGATTTGTGTTGTGTGAGGTTACCTTTTCCTCCTGACTGGTTACACCTGTTCTGAGTTGAGAGAGCTCAGCCTCCAGTTTGGCTATATGGTTGCATCTCTCACATATGTTTGAACCTGTTTGGAGGAGGAGAGGGTTGTCCGTGTACATGAGACAGTTGTAACATTGCCTCAAGATTCCCAGATTCACCAGCTGGACTGGAGAGGAAAAGTACAGTTTTGTACCTACCATAAATGTAGATGTTCAAGTGTTCACCCTGCTGCAGTCATCACACTCGGGTTACCTGCCGTCAGGCGGTCCCGCAGTCGGCCCAAATTCCAAAGTCTTGGTCCGGCGTCGGTTGCTGTCGCTTCTTCCCTGATGTCATTGCGCCAGGGGTATACAAGAGGCATCCGACGCTATCTTCTTCAGTTTTTCTTGCCCCAGATGTCAGGTGCCCCCTAAAGGTAGGCAAAATATATATATATATATATATATATATATATATATATATATATATATATATATAGCTGACAGCCCATTTCACTGAAACCCATTTTGTTGACAGCTCATTTCATCGACAAAAGTATTCAAGGCAAAAACCTGGGTTTTGCCCCCCTCCCCACTGTTGTGCGACTGTGGAGTTGTTATATATAGTTGGGGGGGTGGGGCACAGCCCCCACATTGAAGGATGTGGGGCAGCCCCCTACCTAGAATGTTTGTCGATGAAATGAGCTGTCAACTAAATGGGTTTCAGTGAAATGGGCTGTCAGCGAATAGAAGTAGACCCATATATATATATATATATATATATATATATATATATATATATATATATATATATATATATATATATATATATATATATATATATATATATATATATATATATATATATATATATATATATATATATATATATATATATATATATATATATATATATATATATATATATATATATATATATATATATATATATATATATATATATATATATATATATATATATATATATATATATATATATATATATATATATATATATATGTATATACATATAATATATAATATATATATAATATATAATATATAATATATATATATATATATATATATATATATATATATATATATATGGTTATATAAAATAAAACAAAACCCTTAGGTACAAGCAAATACACCACAGAGGTAGAATAGGATAAAGTGGTAGAGATAAGTTCAGCTAGTTCAGAGGGGATGGAGGGAGGGTAACCTGGACTGCAGCAGGGTGAACACTTGAACATCTACATTTATGGTAGGTACAAAACTGTACTATGTTCATCGTGTTACCCTGCTGCAGTCATCACACTTGGGTTGAATCCCAAAGCTAAGGAGGGGAGGTGGAGTCAAACAGGGTTAGAAGAAGCTAGTAGGCCCAGCAAAACTGCAGTGGCAAAACCAGCTCTAGTCTTAGAGTAAAGAGGAAAGTAATAGTGTTTGGTGAAGATGTGCACTGAACTCAAGTAGCAGCTTCCAGAATATCCTTGGTTGGCACTCCCCTGAGAAAGGCTGCTGATGTAGCTGTAGCCCTGGTGAAGTGGGACCTAATGTTAGCAGGTACTGGTTTCCCATGATGTGTGTAGCAGAAACGTATGCAGTGTCCTATCCATTTAGAAATGGTCTGTTTTGAGATAGCTTTTCCTTGTGATCCTGTAGCATAGGCTACAAAGAGCTGGTCAGTTTTTCTGAAAGCCTTAGTTTTATCCAAGTAGTAACGTAATTGCCTGTGAATGTCCAAAGAGTGCAGGAGTCTTTCTCCTGTGTTCTGGGGATTTGGGAAGAAGGTGGGCAAGTGAATGGTTTGGTTTAGGGCCACACTGGATACCACCTCTGGCATAAAGGAAGGATTAGTTTGTAGAGAAACTCTGTCTTGATGAAAAATGAGGAAAGGCTCTACTGCCATTAGTGCCTGTAGCTCTGAGAATCTTCTAGCTGAGGTTATTGCTAGTAGTAGGGCAGTTTTCCATGAAAGAAATTTTAAATCAGTTGAAAAAGCTGGTTCAAAGGGTGGCAGTGTAAGCTTTTCCAGGACAAAGTTGAGATCCCAAGTATGTGTTGGAGCTGTCCTTGGCAGTCCTATGTTCTTAGCCCCTCTAAGGTACTGTCTTAGGGGTGGATGTGAAAATAAAGGAGGATCCGTGCTGTAATGAGCTGAAATTGCTGAGGCGTGGATCTTAATAGATAAAAAGGAAAATCCTTTGTGTAACATCTCAGTTAAATATTGTAGAATCTGAGGAATGTTCGGCTCCAGGGGATTTAGGCCTTTAGCCTGGTTCCAGGCGCAAAATCTTTTCCATTTGTCTGTATAGGTTTTCCTGGTGCTGGGCCTCCTGGCCTCCAGAATGACATCCATAACAACTTTGGATAAAGGTGTTGGCTGGTTGTTTAGGTAATTTGCCATGCAGCCAGGTTTAAAGTCTTGAGCTGGCTGTGTAGAATCAGATTGTCTCGCTGGGTGAGGAATTTGTGGCAATATCCATGGTGGGCCCTGGGCCATGTTCCTTAAAATTGGATACCAGTGTTGGCATGGCCAGTCTGGTGCAACGAGAATCATTTGTGTCCTCTCTAATCTGACTTTCAGCAGTACCTTTGATAGAAGAGGCAGTGGAGGGAAGGCATACACTGTCAATGTTTTCCAACTGAATGAGAGGGCGTCCACTTTCCAAGCTAGTGGATGGAACGTCCTTGTGCAAAATTTTTGAAGTTGGTGGTTGTGGGGGCTTGCAAACAGATCTATGTCTGGGCATCCCCATTTTTGAGCTATCATTGCAAATACTTGTGGATCTAGTTTCCATTCGTGTGGCTCCATGATGTTTCTGCTTAGGTAGTCTGCCAATGTGTTTTTCTTTCCTGGCAGGAATTCTGCGTGTAATTGAACCTGGTAAGACAGTGCAGTGTTCCACAAGGTCATTGCTTGCCTGCATAGAGGGTAGGAATGTGTGCCCCCTTGCTTATGTACCACATAACTGTGGTGTTGTCTGTCCTTATTAGAAGTTGTCCTGGGTGTAGAAGGTCCTTGAAAGCTGTTAGGCATTCTGCACTGCTAGCATTTCTTTTTGATTGATATGCAGGTGTCTCTGATCTGTAGTCCATTTGCCCTGATGTGTGCTCCCCAGGCATAGTCCGATGCATCCATTGTCATAATTTGCCTGGCTGTGGGTAAGGTGAAAGGCTGACCCGTGTTGAGGTGACATGCCTGTGCCCACTATAGAAACTCCTGTTGAAGGCAGGGAATGAGTGGAATCATTGTTTCCAAGCTGTGGCTGTGCTGAGTCCATAAACTTTTCAGGTACCACTGTAATTTCCTCATATGCAGTTTTGCAAATGGTATTAGTAGTATGCAAGATGCCATGAATCCCAAGGCCTGCAGAATTTTTCTTGCAGGGAGTTGGGTCTTTGTTGCCATTATTTTGAAATATTGTAACAGCTGTCGTTTGTCTGGCGTGAGATAAGCCATCTGGGCTGTTGTATTCAAGCTGGCACCCAGGAATATTATGTTTTGTGAGGGCACTAGGTTTGAGTTCTTTTCGTTTACTGTGTACCCTAGGCAACTTAGAAGGTGTTTGACAAATGCCAGATGTTGTAAAAGAATGTCCTTGCTTTCTGCTTGAATAAGACAGTCGTCCAAGTATGGGTATATTTGAATTCCTCTTTGTCTGCAGTATGCAATTACTGGTGCCAGGCATTTTGTGAAGACCCTGGGCACAGTAGATAAGCCAAAGGGCAGTGCAGAGAACTGATAATGCGTTGAACCTGCAATGAAGTGGAGGTATCTTTTGCAATTTTGTCTGATAGGGACATGCAGGTATGCCTCCTTGAGGTCCAAAGTGACTAGCCAAGCATTCTTGCCCAGCATGGGAAGAAGCTGCTGTAGTGTTAGCATCTTGAATTTTGGCACTTGCAGATAGGTGTTCAGAATTGAAAGATCCAGAATGTGTCTCCATGCTTTGTCCTTTCTTGGAACTAGGAAGAGTCTTGAGTAAAATCCTTGTCCTTGCTCCTGTGAAGGTACCTGTTGAATGGCTAACATGTTTATGAGAGCTGCAATTTGTTTTTGTGCCTCTGCCCATTGATTTGGTGGCAGGTTTGGCATTCCTTTGATCCTTGGTAAGGTATGAAAGTGGAATCTGTATCCTTGAGAGACAATGTTTAGAACCCATTTGTCTTTTGTGATGTGCCAGGTATCTGCAAAAAATGCTAGTTTTCCTCCCAAGGGTGTTGCCAGGAAAGATTTGCTTGGTAGTTTGAGGATAGAGTCATTGTGTCTGCCCTTCTGCTAGCTTGGGGCCTGTCTTCTCCTCCTTTCTGGGTAGCAGAATCCCATTGGCGAGGTTTGTAAGGGCCCTGTGACTGACCTCTGCCCCTTGGGCGTCTGTATTTGCCCCTCTGTGATCTGTCTGAAGCTGGAAAGGACCAGTTTTTTGTTGGCCAATTTTTGCTGAAGCGAGGGGGTTGTACCTGCAAGAAATCCTTGACCATTTGCATAGATTTAGCCTTATCCTCCATTTTCTTTAAAACCTCTTCTGCTTTGACACCAAATAATACATCTTGTTGTAAAGGTGCATCTAATAATTTTGCTTTAACATGGTCAGGGAGGGTTTGCTCTTTTAACCAAGCATGTCTACGAATGACAGAGCCAGTAACAGCTGCTCTAAGGGATGCTTCCAATTAATCAAATCCGCATTGTAAAGTATGCTTGCCCACCTGTTCAGCTGCATGCAACAGATCCTGCATTTCCTTGAATTCAGGCTGTTCTGAATGTGTGCTCATTTTTTTGTTTTAACTGAGACATCAGGAATTGTTGATATTTCAACATGTGAAACTGGCAATTTAATGCTCTCATAGCCAGAGTTGCAGAGGTGTATATTTTCTTTCCCCATCTATCTAGGGCTCTGGAATCTCTTTCAGAGGGTACAGGATTTTTAGCCATATAAGCTTTTGCTCCCTTAGGACCCTGGGAAATGGTTTCTGGGTCAGCTATAGGGCTTTTATAAAGGAATTTGTGTGAGTCAGGTACTCTGTAGTATCTGGTTTGGCTGGAGCAGGAGGTAGAGAGTCTGGATTTAAACTAGACTCCAAGTAGACATCATCCACAATATCTAAAACAGGAGGGATAGCAAGAGGTCTGGTGCTGGGGTAATAAAAGGAACTCTCGGAGCCTTTTCTTAGAATCGGAGTAATCCTGGCCTTCCCAGTGGAAATGTTCCCTCATGGTATGTAATGTTTCCCCAGAGAAGTAGTCTTCAGGGGGAGATGCTGAGGGAATAGAGTCTTCAGCATCAGAATCCTCATAAGGTGGAAAAGTGTAATCCTGTTCCTCAGAAGAATCTAAGGAGAGAAACCTGGTCAGAGGATGCATAATCCTCCTCTTGTCTTGGTCTTTTATTTTGAGGGGGGTGGGAACCCCTGATAAGGGTAATTAAATCTTCAGCCATCTTAAGCATCTGTTTCTTAGGCATAGGGCCTTGACCTGTAGACTGATGAACAGTTTTCTTAGGCTTTAAAGGAGTTTTAAGCTTAGCATAAGATTTAATGGTGAGTGTAGGCGGTCTGAAGACACCTTCTGCAACCAAAGGTGTTTCCTCTGCACCGGTGTCTTATTCTGCTCCTGTGTTGGTAGATGGCTGCGTCGGCCTAGTAGACTCCCCAACTGGCGACAGGCCCAGCTGAGGCCTCGGGTCTGGCTTATTCCTAGGCTGCCTGTCCTTATCCTTGCGTTTTTTTATGAATTGCGGTCGTCGGCTGCTCCGACTGCATGATATAATTAAATTTCCTACCAAAGTAATGCCGTGTGAAGTCAAAACGGCGTTTGATAGTGCGTTTATTAAACCTTGCGCAAAACCGACAACCTGTGACGTCGTGGTCTGGGCCTAGGCAAGGAATACAGTAGGAATGGAAGTCCTTATGAGGTATTTGCTTCCCACAAGAAATGCAATTGTTAACTTTTTCTGACATCGGACTGAGGCAAGAAAATGTTCCCCAATGGGGTACTTAGCTTTATTGAAGACTTCGGACTGAAATTCAAATCGAAAATCTCAGGTGTCGGCCGACCGGCACTTGCAAACTGCTTCTACTTCGGGCACCGCGCGGCAAGAAAGACTGAAGAAAATGGCATTGGATGCCTCTTATATACCCCTGGCGCACTGACGTCAGGGAAGAAGCGACAGCAACCGACGCCGAACCAAGACTTTGGAATTTGGGCCGACTGCGGGACCACCTGATGGCAGGATAACCTGAGTGTGATGACTGCAGCAGGGTAACACAATGAACATCCATTAACTGACCTTTGGACATGCTAGAGTAGTATAGGGAACTCCTTTATCACTGAATTAAAAAGGACCAATAGGGGACAAGGTAATCGTAGAGAGTATATGAGGATGTAGTGCTTTTAGTTTATTAGTGCTAAATTGTAAGATTGCTTATTTGTGCAAGTGCAGGGCCTTAGATTGAGAATAGGGTGTTTAATTTGAGAGATAGAGCAGTTCTAAGGGAAAAAGTGAAGAGCAGACTTTGTGGAGCCAGGAAAAATTTAAACCTGATTAAGCGGCGCTGCCCGATGCTGTGCTATGCACACAATCGCACAAAGCCACGCTAAAGCAGGTTTTTATGTAGGGAATTTCAAAGAGCTAGAAATGGCCCAAAACGGCCAATTACTACAAGATTCTTGTGCTGAGGTCACTCCTTCAGGGACAGATAGGCTGCTCAAGGCTCCCCACTTCCACTGGTGAGCAAAGAAACTTCCTTCTATCCAAGTAAGGAAATGGGCAACACAGGAACTATTCAAAAGTCCAGAATACAGCAAAGCCTGTATAAGGGACTATTCTAGGTTAGGAAAGGCGGGAAACAAGGATATTTTTTTTTCTTTTTCAGGAAAACAGCAGGAGAATTACAGTAAATTTAAAGCACAGGCTAGCGCACTTGAGTGGGCAGCCTCAACAGTTAAATACAACAAATAAACTTTTTAAAAAAAAAAAGTGCAGGTATTTCAAAACACAAAAACAAGCTTAGAACAGATAAATCAACAGTTTAAACTCGCTTTTCGGCGAGGAAAGGCGGTCGCACAAGTAGTAGCAGTAAGATTATACTTATATCTTGAAGGCAGTCACTCTTTTCGTTTCTCTGCTGCTAGCACCACTCTGCAGGACTACGAGGAGCTGTGCTGAGTAGGATAAGTGAAAAAAATGCGCCAAAGCGGGTTTTTATGCAGGGAACTTCAAAAAGCTAGAAATGGCCTAAAACGGCCAATTACTACAAGATTCTTGTGCTGAGGTCACTCCTTCAGGGACAGATAGGCTGCTCAAGGCTCCCCCACTCCCACTGGTGAGCAAAGAAACTTCCTTCTATCCAAGTAAGAAAATGGGCAACACAAGAACTATTCAAACATCCAAAATACAGCAAAGCCTGTATAAGGGACTATTTCTTTTGTGCAGGAAAAAAAAAGTTGAATACATACCACTATATGGCTAACACATAAACCTAAACAAAAATGTCTATAGGACAATGGTTCAAAACTAAGGAAAGTAGAAACTATGCACAAAACTAACAAATGTAATACTCTTCAAAACCAAGTAAAACACATACAGAGAACCCCCCCCCAAAAAATGATATATTGAACCTCAAGCTGTGAATAAACAATAGTAAGTAGACAATATTTTTTGATAATTAGTGTGTTTTTTTCTGTCCTTCTTTGTTTGCAATTGCATTGGATAAGAGCTTCCTGTGTTTATCTTTGGATTTTGCTACTGCTGGTGTTCAGAGTTCCTAGCGATTTGTGTTTATAAGGTAGTGTATTTGTGAATTATAAAAGTTTAATGTTGCTACATGGCAATATATATGGTTGAATTTTATTTATCTTATTCTTATGAGTGTTTTGCGCTAACTAATCCAATCGTGCTTCCTGAATCCAGTTAATTCCCTCATTTGGTTTCCCTCAACTATAATATTTAATTTCATAAGTTTGTTAATAGCACAGCAACAGAAACCATATTCATGTGACGTTGTTCAATCTCGCCGTTCATTCTTCACCGATGGGTTCGGAGCCAATCTTCGGCTCCAACACGGCCGTTTAGCAAAGCTCAAAGATTTCCAGTAGCTTGAGACCAAGCCCCTTATCCCATGATGCATTGCTGGAATTACCTCAGATCTAGTTTGCCACGGCACTGATCTCTTGGTTTCCAGCGTTGCTCGAGACTTTTTTGTGGGATTTTCTACATATTTGCAAGTTTTTCTTCATATTTCTCTTGTATGTATATATCTATTGCTTACATAGAGTTAGACTGTTAAAAGTGTTCCCCTTTCCCTTTTATAACTTGCTACATTTTGCGTGACTTGTTGCTTCTTGGCCTTGGCCTTAGTAGTTTAGAATAGTTTAGAACAGTTAGGAGAATATATTTATTCTCTATTGTATTATATTTAGAGTGGCCCTTTGGATGTTTGTTGTTGATAGTCTTATTGTGGTTATTTTTCTAATTAGATATTATGTCTGAAGATGAGGAGAAACATCCGAAGTTTGGCTTCAGAAAATGTCCAGTCTGCGGACAAAAAATGTCGGTGACAGATGCACATGTTCAGTGCGTTTATTGTTTGGGTGAAGTGCAGCTTCAGGAATCCTGCAGTTTCTGCCACTCCTTTCTACTAGGGTGCTGGCTGAGAGGAAGAGGAAACTCATAGATCGAGGTATCCTTAAGCACCCCTTTGTAGAAGCTTTGTCTGACCAGGATGGGGCCAGCAAATTCTCAAAATCCTCAAAATCTTTCTCTGAGTCTAAATCAAAAAAAGTTGAGCATTCTGTGACTTCAGCTCCACAGACTTCAGAGCAGACAGTCTGCACTTTTCAGAGCCGGAACTCTGGCTTGGTACCGGTCTCAGAGACTCCCTCTTCACCACTTCTCCAGTCGGCAGCATCAGTGCTTTCTTCCAGGTCATCGGTTAGCCTGATTCGGACATGGATCGACTGGTACAGAAGTTTTTAATGGCACCAGGCCTAGCTAAATTGTTGTCGGCTCCGACCTGGGTGTCGCAACCGAAGACCACACTTCCTGACTTGACTACTCCTCCTTCGAGCCGTACCGGTCCTTCTGAGCCGGAGGAGGCTGACTTGATGACTGTAGAATCCTTGGAGCCGACGGCTGTTCCAGTATCGTCAACTCCATTTGCTCGGAAGTCCTCGGTGCTGACCGGGGACTCTAGGAGCCGACGCTCCCCTGTCGGATCTGGGGAGGATGGTCACACTGACTTTATCAGTACCGGCTCTTCCTCTCGGGGCTTCGGCTCCGGTGAGCTCGGCTCCTACCCAGGGCTCGAAGCCCACGGCATCGGTGCGGAAGGGGATCGCGGTCCCTTTGTGTCCATCGACTCCTCATCGGAGCTGTGGTGCTTTCAAAGCCATGAGGCAGGTGTTGTCTCCAAAGACTTCCTCATCATCAGGTTTGGCTTCTTCTTCCCTTAAAGTGCTTGTGTCTGCTTCTGCTACCATTGGTCATCCCAAGGGTAGAGACCCAGAGCCTCAGGTAGCCCCACTGGGCGCTCCCTGCTCTTCTGAGACTTCCCCAGAAGTCCCCACTGAGGAAGTACCCAGAAAGAGACTGTGCAAGAGGAGGCACTTGGATTCTCCACAGGAGTTCCTGACATCTGACACCGACTTGGAGGAGTCAGAAGGGTCCCCTTGATTCCCCTCTGAGGATATTTCCTTTGCGGAGATACTCGAGATATTTAGGCGGAGGGATGGATTGGCAGTCTAAAAGCCATACTGAGGACAAGTTGGTTCTTCTGAAGGCTTTCGGGTCTCAACCTTCCACCTCCTGGGTGTCTCCACCCTAGGATGATCTTATGCAATTGGTCTCTCGTAGGGCGTGAGAGTCACCGGAGTCCATGGAGCCTGTCCCTCGGAGGCCTAATAAATTTATTTCTGCCCCTGTCGATAAATCCTTTCTGTCCAAAGGAGTTCCTTTTGATACCATGGTGGTGGCAGCGGCCACAAAGAAGGATTTGTCGGAAACTTCTGCGTCTATCCATCCTCCTAACAGAGTGTCCAGGATCATGGATAGATATGGGAAACGCATGTTCAGTTCAGTGACTTTCACTCTGCGATCACTGAACTATCTGACCCAGTTTACCAGACTGCAGAGAGATCTCCTTAAGGAGCTGGGAGATTCTCTTCAGGGTACTGTAGCTGCAGGCATCTCTGACAAAGTTTTGGCCCAGCTTGCTACCCTTAATTCCATTGTGAACTTGTCCATGCGCCTCATATCATATGCGGCTGATGGTTCGAGTAGGGCTGCAAGTACAGGGACTGCTCTTCGCAGGCATGCCTGGATGTGCCTTTGTTTCTTTGTGGAGCCTTTCAAGTCTTCATTTGTAAACACCCTGTTTGACGGCTCATCCTTGTTTGGGCCAAAGGTAAAGGAAACATTGACCAGGTGTGAACACGAGGAAAAGACTCTGCCATCGGAGTCCATTTTTCAACAACTACTCGTCCTTTTCCCAAAGGCCAAAGGGGAGGGAAGATGTGGTTCCAGAAAGCCCAAGGAGCCTTTCAGGACACACATGGAGAACCCCCCTCCAGGGGCAGAGGAGGGGTAGTAATGGAAGACGCCGCCCTCACGGCAGAGGGGCTCTGCAACACTAGGGTGACAGATAATTTCTCTGGCCAACCCTATCAGTGCTCCTGAGAGGAGGCCCGACTGTCCTGCTCTGGAGGCGGTCGGGGGTTGCTTATCTTTTTACCCAGAAGCTTGTTTAGATATCACAAGCAACAGATGCGTACAAAGCAACATTTCCAGAGGGTATTTCATACCGTTCTCCACTCCACCCATTCCCGTCAAGAGAATCCTAGACCTTCCACCCAGTTACAGGCAACAAGCAATCATAGAGGTCCACAAGTTGCTAGAAAAAAAGAGTCATCCAACCAGTCCCAGCAGAACAAACAGGATTCGGAACTTTCTCAAGATTCTTTTTGGTTCCAAAGAAAACATGGGACTGGAGACCCATTTTGGACCTCAGCAGACTGAACCAATTTGTAAAAAAAGAGAAGTTTCGGATGGTCATGCTTCAGTCCATATTCCCCTTTTTAGGGAAGGACAATTGGATGTGCTTGATCGATCTCAAGGATGCGTACTACCACATAAAAATGGCCAGACCTTCCAGAGATCATCTGCGTTTCCGGCTGGGAGCCAGTCACTACCAGTTTCGAGCCCTGCCCTTTGGTCTCACTACTAGCAGTGGTCACAGCTCACTTGAGGCGTCTAGGATTCCAGGTGTTTCCATACCTAGACGATTGGCTCCTTACCTCCACCACCAGGCATCAACTGATTCAGGCAACATAATCCACTGACACTGCAACAACTTCGGCATTACAGTCAACTTCGAAAAGTCTGCCTTGTCGCCATCGCAGCATATCGTCTTTATAGCGGCAGAGTTAGACACGTCAGCCACCACTCTACGTCTTCCAGTTGAAAGGGTATCAATTCTTCGCCAACACATCACATCACTGGTTTCAAAGAATAGAGCTCTAGTCACAGAGGTCTTGAAAGAAGATTTAATGGCGGCAGCAATTTTAGCCATTCCATTGGTGAGGATGTATTTGCGGATTCTTCAATGGCTCCTGTTAACTCAATGGTCTTACCAGGAGTTGCCACTGAACCATATGATTCTGATTGCAAACTCTTGCAAGAGGGATCTTCAGTGGTGGTTGACGTCTCTACATGTTACAATAGGATGCCCCTTTGTACTTCCTCCAGTAGCCACTGTGACCATGGATGCTTCCCTGATAGGGTGGGGGGGGGGGCATTTTCAGGGAAAGACTGCCCAAGGCACATGGACGGGTCAAGAGTCACATTTGCATATCAATGTCCTAGAGATGAAAGCGGTACTTCTGGTGTTGCAGTACTTTCAGGACTCTCTCCCTCTAGGGACAATTGTCATACAGACAGACAACATGTCAGTGGTCTGGTATTTGAACAAACAGGGCAGGACCAAGTCTTACCCCCTTTGCAGAGAAGCCCTCAGAGTTTGGCAGTGGGCTGTGTCGTCCCAGCGCTTTCTGTTGGCAACGCACATCCCAGGGAGATCCAAAGTGATAGCTGACAAGCTGAGCAGGGCAATATTGTTGCCACACAAGTGGCCCCTCAAACAGGAGATTGCGGACAGGATTTTCCACAAATGGGGCCAGCCTTGCTGCGATCTTTTTGCCAGCCACATCAACACCAAATGCAGAAGCTACTTTGCCCTGATCTCCCCTCCGGGAGAACCCCCGAGGGATGCACTTGTACACTATTGGCCCCTGGGTCTCCTCTATGCATTTCCCCCAATTCCGCTGATACCCAAATTTTTACAGAAAGCGAAGTCGCTGGGAAGGACTATCATTCTTACAGCCCCTCATTGGCCTTGGCAGATTTGGTTTCCCTTTCTTTACCATCATCTCTTGGAGGATCCATGGATCCTGGACCCAGTTCCAGACGTTCTGACACACCCTTCAGGGGACCTCCACCCTTCCTTGCAGTCACTGAAGCTAACTGCTTGGCTGCTCCAGTTCCCCGTATAGCCAGGCTTTATAATCTTTCAGATGACACAAGTCAAATTTTGCTGGCTCCCACAAACCTTCCACCAGAAGATTGTATTGGAGTAAGTGGAAAAGATTTTCCATTTGGGCTTCTAACAAAAACCTTGATCCTTACCAAGCTCTATTCTCATCCATTCTAGAATTCTTGACCGAGATTTTTCATGAAGGAGCTGCAGCTGCTACCGTTAGGGTCCAGTTAGCAGCTATATCTAATTTCCATCTAGGTACTGATGGACTGAATATTATGCAACATCAGTTATCCAAGGCCTTCCTCAAAGGTACTTTTCACATGAGACCTCCAGTGAAGACTCCTTATTCTCCCTGGAGCTTGAATTTCATGCTTTCCCGTATTATTCTTTCTCCCTTCGAACCAGCATCATCTTGTGAGCGCAAGTTTCTGTCATGGAAATCTATTTTTCTAGTGGCCATTACTTCTGCCCACAGAGTGTCAGAGCCTCAGGCATTATCTATCAAGCCTCCCTATATGATTTTTCATCCTGACAGAGTATCCCTTAGGACTAACCCTTCCTTTTTGCCTAAAGTATGTTCTGAGATAAATATAAGTCAAGTTATTGAGTTGCCCGTTTTTTTTCCCCAACCATACCAACAATTTAGAATACATGCTGCACAAACTTGATGTTCATAGACAGCTTAGATATTATCTGGACAGAACAAAAGACTTCAGAAAGTCAGACCAACTTTTTGTTTCATTCTCTGAAGCCAGAAAAGGTAGACCAGTGGCTAAAACAACCCTTTCTAAGTGGCTTTCAGATTGTATCACCTACACTTACTCATCTGTTAATAGGTCTTTGTTGCATAAAGTGAAGGCGCATTCAACGACAGCAGTCTCTACTTCTTCGGCCTTTCAAGCCAAGTTACCTCTTGACAATATCTGTGCTGCAGCCACTTGGTCTAAGCCTCACACTTTTATCACTCATTACAAAGTGGACAAGGCCTCCAGGGACAGGGCTTCCTTTGGTTCTACGGTCCTGAAAAATGTATTCCCATGAGCCACCCAGGATTTAGGGTGCTAGGGACGCTATCCATCAGTGAAGAATGAACGGCGAGATTGAACAACTTCACATAAAGAAGTTATGTACTCACCATAACGTTCCATGTGAGTTGTTCCATCTCGCTTTCATTCTCACGTCCCTCCCTTCTCCCACCTGGCTGACAGTTGACCTTGGGTGGCTCAGGGAAAAATGGAACATTACACAGAAACTGCAAGCAAATCAGGTGTGAGATAACAAACTAGGCAAACTGGAGTGCAATTCTATGCAGAGAACACAACGTTGTTGTGGATAGGAAGATCTCAGCTGCTTACACAGACAGCAGCTCCTATACTCCCCAGACACTAAAATGAAGTACATGCATTCGGAAGGAAATGACATGGAAGCAATTTCTCCTTTCACACCAAGTCTATCCTGAAAGTTATTCAAACTTGTCAAGCTGGAGTGCAATTTAATGCAGTGAACACTTACCTTATTGCGGATAGGAAGATCTGAGCTGCAGTTGTATGGTACTTGCTTTTTCAGGGTTCCTCGATGCTAAGCTATTGAGTTGTTGGTCTTCGTAAATGGTGCACAGAAACTGTTCTGTGACAATAGACAGACGGCTCCAGTAGCAGTGTAGCAGACATGAGAAAAAGAAAGGGAATTGGTACTGGAGGACCCTCTATTTATTGTCACAGAACTAAGCAAGTTAGGTCTGGGGGTGGAGTTGTTAGGCAAGTTGCGGCTTGGATTGCAAGAATCCAACTGGCTGCCACCACTTGCTTCCTGGAAAATATACAGAATCAGCTTGCTGTGATCGCAAGCAGATACACAGTGCATGGCAAGCCGATTTTCTCCAAAATCTTAAATACCAACAGAATGTTACTCCACAGTGAAAATGAAGTTGAGAAGGTACTTGACAAAGTTCAGTTACTTCTTCAACTTAATATCTAACAGTGGAGCTAAAAACGAACTGAGAATTTACATGCGCTTGTGGAAGGCACTCAGGTGAAACAGCATACATTTTCAAGCGCCTGACAGAGCGCTCGGATGTAAGCACTAAGGCGCCCTGAGAAGGTACTTGGGGTTAATGGCGGAATACCTTATCATGCTGATCAGGGGAAGTCAAGCTACACCCTCCAAAAGGAAAAAAAGATCTGTCCCCAGTAGTTTTGTCTGAACAAGAGTCAGATGAATCTGATGCATCTGAATATGAAGACATGCAACCCCTCTCTATTTGAGGATTCTGATGCAGAGGATTCTATTCCTTCAGCCTCTCCCCCAGAGGATTTTTCCTTTGGGGAAACCCTGCATACCTTAAGGGAGCATTTCTAATGGGAGAGTCAAGACTACCCTCAGTCTAAAAAGAGACTCAGGGAATTCCTAGATCTTCCACAGCACAGACCCTTGGCCCAGTCCTGGATGTTGTGGAGGATGTTTTCCTGGAATCCAGCTAGACTCCTGACACCCTCCTTCCTGCACCCAGAAAACCAGACAGGTACTATAGAGTTCCCTGACTCACACAAATTTCTTTTTAAAAATCCTACTGCTGACCCTGAGGTAATTTCTCAAGGGTGTAAAGGAATTAAAGCAACCTCTGCTAAGAATCCCACCCCCTCAGACAGGGATTCCCGAGCACTGGACAGATGGGGTAAAAAAGTATACACCTCAGCTGCTCTTGCTTGTCAGGGCACTAAATTGTCAGTTCCATATGCTGAAATTTACCAACATACACTGGAACTCCTTAAACCAAAAACGTCTTCCTTTCCTGCTTGGGCAGAATCAAAAGAATTAACAAGATTTCATGCATTCTGCAAGTCAAGTAACAACCCACCTTGCACTGTGTTTTTTAGGCCCTAGAAGCTTCTTGCAGGGCAGCAGTCACTGGATCTGTCATTAGAAGGCATGCATGGCTTAAGGAACAGCCCATGCCAGACCATGTCAAATCTAAATTGTTGGATGCTCCCTTGCACAAAGATAACTTATTTGGCACTAAGGCAGAAGAGGTCTTAAAAAAGATGGAAGAAAAAGCAAAATCTATGCAAACAGTTAAGGATTACTTGCAGGTCAAGCCACCTAGGTTCAGCAGGCATTGACCCACCAAACATTGGTCCTTTCCTGCTCCCAGTAAGCCAGTCCAGCCTAGGCCCTGGGGAACCAGACACCCCAGACAGCAGCCACAGGGAATGCAGAGATCTAAGCAGTGGACTACCTCCACTTCAAAACCAGGGAGTTCTGAGCCACCCCCTTATAGTAAGTACTCACAATGACTCACCTCCCTCACCCCCTACCTCTTCCCACCTTCTCTTAACCCTAGGAGAAAAACTCTCCTTTCACGCAAGCACGTGGGCCACCATTACTGACTACCACTGGGTTCTGAACATAGTGACTCAGGGATATAAATTTTCCTTCCCCACCCTTCCAACCCCAAAAGGGTTCCCAGATCTACCACCAAACCAGTGGGCAGAGGCTCAAAAGCAAATCCTTCCCTGCTCTGCATGAGGTCAGTAGAGCATGCTCCTGCAGAACAGATAGGCCAAGGTTTCTACTCCAGACTTTTTCTGGTGCCTAGAAAAGAGGGCACCTAGCGTCCCATCCTCAATTTAGCCATTCTAAACACCTTCCTGGTTATCCCAAAATTCAAAATGCTCACCCTCCAGCAGCTGCTACCCATGCTCTCCAAGGACACTTGGCTAGCCACCCTAGATCTAAAAGAGGCCTACCTCCACATTCCTATCAGGGAGTCATGCAGGAAATATCTCCGTTTCAGGGCAGGATCTCAACACTTTCAGTTCTCTGCACTTCCCTTTGGCTTGTGCACTGCTCTCAGAGTTTTCACAAAATGTCTGGCTCTGGCCATTTTCTTTTGCAGGCAAAGAAATATTCAGATTTACCCATACTCAGATGACTGCCTTATTCAGGCAGATAGCCAGGAAAAGTTACTCAAACACTTGGCCTTTGTAAAGACCCTAACCCTCCTAGGGTACACAGTCAACGAAAAGAAATCCAAACAGGTGCCCACCCAAATGATTATCTTCCTGGGAGCAAGCCTGGACACAGCATCCCAAATGGCATACCTTACACCAGAGAAACAAATTTTTCTGACAGCCCACTTCTCTCAACTAGTCACAGGCCCCAGCCATTTGCAAGGAAGATCCTGCAAGCTCTGAGGTTCTTGGCATCTTGCATACTCGTTCCATTTGCCAGACTGCATATGAGGAAACTTCAATGGTACCTAAAAAGCCTTTGGTGTCAACACTATCAAGACCTGGAAACTCTTCTACTTATAATTCCTTGCCTCAGAAAAGATTTTCTTTGGTGGGCAACAGCATGCCCCCACAACAAGGGACTGCCTTTCTCACCACCACCCCCACTGCCCAGACCCTCACCACAGACGCATCAGACTATGCTGGACAGCAGATGCATAAAGGGCCAATGGAGCCTGCAGGAAATCTCTCTGTACCTCAGTCAAAAAGAGATGATGGCTGTCCAGCATGCCTTGATAGGCTTCAAGCCCCTTCTCTCTCCAGGGGTTCTCCTGATCAAAACAGACAACACCACTGTGAAGTGGTATATCAACAAGCAGGGAGGGACTCACTCCTACCCTCTATGCAGGCTGGCCATAACCCTTTGGCACACAGCCTCTGCCATGCAACTACACCTGTTAGCACAATTCCTTCCAGGCTCTCTCAACTCTCTGGCAGACCAATTAAGCAGAAATCTTCTGGACCTACACAAGTGGCATCTCAACAGAAGAGCTTTCACCCTAATTATTCAGAAATAGGCCACACCGAAGGTCGACCTCTTCGCCTCCCACACCAACCATCAGCTCAGCAAATTTGCACCAGGGAGCATCACTGCATGGCTTGGAAAGTGGATGCCCTGTCCTTCCCCTGGGTCAATCTATCGGTCTATGCCTTTCCTCCACTACCGCTCATCTCCAGGGTACTGCTCAAAATAAAGGCGAAAAACCAAGGACCATTCTTATAGCTTCAGACTGGCCCCGGGCAGCACTGGTACCCCTTGCTGCGCAGCTTGTCCCCACTGCCCCCATGGCATCTTCCTCAGATTCCAAACCTCCTGACCCAGATGGAAGGGGAATTCATGCATCCACAATTGCAGACACTCAGTTTGTCAGCTTGGCTTATTCCCTAACCCCCAACCAATCTGCCAACCTCAGTAAACAGGTTCTAGATGTTATCCGTGAGGCCAGATGCCCTAGCACCAAAACGTCTTATGCTGACAAATGAAAAAGGTTCTGGACCTGGAGCCAGGCTAAGGGATCCAATACGGCACAGCTCTCCCTCCCTCTCATCCTGGATTACTTAGCGGACCTACTACACAGTGGCCTCTCTTTCTTCTCTATAAAAATTCATGCCTCTGCTATTTCTGCTCATTTTCCCACTGAGCAGCCCCTTTTCTCACACCCTTTGATCAAATAGTTCCTAAGAGGTGCTAGCAACTTGAGGCCACCCAGAAGGGCACCAACACCAGCTTGGGACCTTAACTTTGTATTGGAAAAACTCACCCTGCCCCCTTTCGAACAAGCTTCTTCTGCAGAGCTAAAGTTTCTCTCCTGGAAGACAGCATTCCTTCTGGCCATCACTTCAGCCAGAAGAGTCTCCAAGCTGCAAGCGCTCATGGCTGTGGAACCCTTCATCATCTTCCATGGTGACAGGTATCCTTCAGAACTAAATTTCAAGCCCAAGGTGGTGTCCAGTGTGGCTCTCAACCAATCCATTAATTTGCCCACCTTTTTTCCTAATCCACAGAACAAGGGAGAAAGGATTCTGCATTCTCTGGATATGCACAGACAGCTCAGAGTCTATCTGGACAGGACTAAATATTTCAGAATGTCCGATCAATTGCTGCTTAGCTTTGCTACAGGGCCAGAAGGCAAAGCCATCTCCAAACAAACCATCTCCAAATGGATAGCACAGTACATCCATTTATGCTACAATGTGGAAAGCCTCCCCCAAAGGGGGTCAGGACACACTCCACCAGACAGCCTCCACCTCCGCAGCTTTCCTCAGAGGAGTCCCCACCAGGGACATACTGGAGGCTGCTATCTGGACATCTTTTCACACTTTTACCAAGTATTACCATCTGCCTCTCTTCTCCAAATCCAGGGCAGGGTTTGCCTCTGCAGTCTTGCGAAAGCATCCTAGCCAGCCCCTAGTTTCCTTGACTGCCTCCACCCATTTCCTCAGCTTTGGGAATCAACCCAAATGTGATGACTGCAACAGTGACACATGAAGAACGTAGTACAGTTGTGTACACTTACCATAAATGTAGATGTTCGAGTGTATTCACTGTTGCAGTCCTGGTTTCCCTCCCCTCCAGCCCCATTTCTTCTCTTTCCTTACAAGGGACATATTGTTATTTATTTTCCACTAGTGGGGTTCTTCCACCAGAACCTAGCTCCTACTTGGGGGCTCCTGACAGGTTTGGGCAAGAAAAACTGATGTAATGGCGTCAACTGGCTTACTTTATAGTACTTACGACCTGACGTCAGTCCTGAAGCTACAGCAACCAAGCAGAAATACTAAGTTTCTGGTATTCGGACCGGCCGAGGGCTACCCTGGCAGGGATAACCCAGATGTGATGACTGCAGCAGTGAATACACTCAAACATCTACATTTATGGTAAGTGTACACAACTGTACTTTCTGATGGTTCCTTATGCAAAATGCCAGATTAGGAAAATCTGTAGGCACCTTAGAAGTCTATGGAACTAGAAATAACAGTCGTTTGATTTCAGCCTCCTTGTTCTGCATCTCCATTGAGAGGCTCTGTGGTGAACTTACCAAGTATAGCAATAAACGAGAGAACAGTAACCAATGAATAAATTAATCCACGACCATAGGGAAGAACCAAAAACTGAAATGTAGACCAAGATAGTTTTAATTCCAAAAGTTTTCCGATTACACAAGTCACAGGAAGAAATCACACAACTTACCAAGTATGTCTAAACCATGATCTCCAATCTCTCCTTTCTCTCCCAAACCAAGTTCTAACTATGGATGTCTTATAGTTATACATGGGGAGGCCACAGTCAGGAACTGAAGATGTAAAGATTGTTGTCCTTTCAGAGGATGGACCATATAAAAAATGACAGTGCAGCTGCTTTTCAAATGTGTCCATTCTGTTATTTAGCCTGAAGCTCTTTGGATAGCCACAGGTAGCTGTTATTTTATTTATTTATGTATTTATATTTACATTTTAACTGGGTCAGCACTGCTGGGCAACAACACATTTTAGAGGGGACTCAAAATGAAACAGCAAATGCATTGGGAAGGACTAATCTCATTTGAGTCTGATCAGTTTATCTGTTATGAAAAAGAAGCAAGGTCGCCTAGTAACCATACATGCCTTTTCTAAGTGGTTAGGTAACTGCATTATTTATTGGTATGAAAGTTTAACTGAAGATGTTAGAGCCCAGTCCATTATGTAACAAGCCTTTGTCCAAAACATGAGAGCATATGTGAAGTTATCTTGTGGCCATTCACCTTACCTTCTCCAAACATTATAAACTGGATATCCAGTCTAGAGTTTATGAGATTTTTGCTTAGGCTGTCCTGTCTGAAATGGTATAGATCAGTTACCGTTTGTACAGCCTTTATTGTACACTGCTTGATACTATTTCAAATAACATATAACATTTCTTGCAGCATTAATCCATATGATGTGCACAGCATAGTTTTATGAAAGCACTAACCATAACAGTAACTATACAGACAACAAATGTGTATAGTACAGTGTTACAAAGGTACTGAGCTTAGCAGAAATCATTCAGATAATGAGATATGTACTGCAGGAGATGATCCCACATCCATCCTTCAGGTATTATCTGTGTTCTATCTGTCAGCTAATGCATAGATTCATAGATTGTTTGTAGACTGATGACCTGGGGGGGGGGGGGTCTAAGCTTAGCCAATTTTTCCCAAAAGAATAATGATTCCTGTATCCAAATAGGACATTGAGGGCCATGCATTTATAAGCTACCTCTGTCCATAAGGGGACATAGTTGCCAGACCCAGTGTAAATTTCCTATTCATCCACTGGTCTAAGTTGTGCTTAAATTGGGAAGTAGATGAACTCAGCTTCACATGGATGGGAATCCTGTTCCATAGAAGGGGCAGTCTCTGGGTACATATCTGTCTCTCCAGCTTGTTCCGATTGTCAGAGACCAAATTCAGGTCCCTAGACCATGTATTTATGGTAGCATTTGAATTACGGATGTGCAGCAGATTCATAAGCATGGAGTAAGAAGATGCCTTGAAAGCCAGGCATAGAGCACCCCTTAGCAATCAATAGGAGACTGAGTAGAGTGAAAATGTTTTAAGATGCTTTGCATAAGGCAGGTTTGTTACACTTTTTTATTATTTTTGTAAGGAACGTTTGAGGTTGCTGTATTTGCTGCATATGCCTGGTCAGGTACATACCGAAGGGAGCATTATACTCTGTAATTGGTCTGATAAGGGCAGAACACATTGAGATAATGACCTATTTGGACCTAGATGTCATGCACCTTACTACTACAGTGGGATAATGACCTCTTTGGACCTAGATGCCATGCCCTTACTTTTAAATTGCACAACATAAAAGGATTTCCTCACCACTTTATTCGAAGGTAAAGCTACTATTTATATGCATACCCAGATCCATAACCACTGGGGTCAACATGGTAATTATGTAGGATGGTTCACTTCCCAAAAGGTGCAATTATGCATTTCTTAGCATTGACTTTGACACCATGGCGTTGGCACCATTTGTTAGTCAGAGATAGGCCTTCTTGAAGAATGGCAGTGTCTGCAGGGCAGTCAGTGATAACCCCCATCTTGCAAACATCTGTAAACTTAGTCAGCCATAAACCATCAGTGTTTGCTTCCACATCAGAGAAATAGATGCCAAAAAGGAGGGGTCCCAATACTGAGTCCAGGGAGACTTCACTAGTGATTGGTCTCTTGGTGGAGATGGCCTCACCTATCTTGAACTCCTGGGTCCTGTCTGTGAGCCAGTTCACTATCCAGCAGGTGATAAAAGGGTTTATACTTAATTTAGTGAGCTTGTCTATAATGCCTGGGTTCAGTATTCTATGAAAAGCTTTGGCCAGGTCGAGGTAAGCTGTGTGCACAATCTTGCCCTTATCCATTGCCTTGGTGACCCTCTCAAAGAAGTTCACCAAATTTAATAGGCATGACCTCCCTTTAACACAACTGAATGCTGGGTCAGGCATTTGCAGGTTACGTATGTCCTCATTTATCATGTCTGTGATGATTCTTTCCATGGCCTTACATTTGAGACTGGTCAGAATTATGGGCCTGAAGTTACCCAGATTGGCGGTTGGACATCTCTTGTGCAGGGAAATGACTGTAGCCATCTTCCATTCTGTGAACACAAGCACTGACTGTAGCCATCTTCCATTCTGTGAGCACAAGCACTGACTGTAGGCGCCAGTTGAAAAGTTTTTCAAGTGGACCAGAGAGGTTGTGTTTCATGCCATTTAGTAAGCATCCCGGGATGTTATCAAGGTTCATTGATGCAGTGATTTTGGCCCAGGAAAATCATTGAAGACCTGTTTCCTGGTAATGGTTGGGGGGATTGTGGTATGCGGTATTTTCTTTGGTTTATCGTGGGAGAAATTTGATTTGAACCTGTCAGCCAAAAGGTTGGCGATGGCCTCCTGTTCAGTGTGGGAGATGCCATTTACAATAGGTTCTATGCATTGTTGCCTATTTACGTTGAGGTTACTCACATAGCTTGTAGAAAGATTTGTGGTTGTCTTTTGTCTGAGAAGCTATTTTTTCTTCAAATTTAGCCTTTGAAGTATTAATTAACCCTCTTAGCTCCCTGTTTAGTTTGGTCAGGGGAGTTTTTAGTATGTTGGATTTTGTTCCTCCTACACTTGGCCAGGATATTTTTTCTTTTGCTGTATAACCAGTTGATATTGTGATCCCAGCAGGGTGACTTGTCTTTTGAGTTTGTTTTATTATTATTATTTGTGGGTACAGCTTGCTCTATACAGCTATCAGTATGGCTGTACAGGATATTTTAAGTAGCTTAGCATATGTTATGGTGTTTTCTGGGTTTGGGGGTGCTTGGAATTTAGCCAAGGTGTTGCTTAGTAGAGAGAGGTTAGCTTTAGAATAGTTACAGAAGATTTTTGGTTTCGCTGGTTCCCCAGGTTTAATTTTTATTTCAAGCAGTACTGCCTTATGGCCAGATATGACGAGCGAGGACATTACATTGGGTAAGGAACATCATTCCCCAATGTTTGTACCCCTGGTAGGAGAATGGATAAATTGTTCCAGGATGTTGGTATTAAAGAACTTTAGGAATCGCTGAGCTTGTGCATTAGAAGTGGTATAAGATTTCCAATCTGTAGAGTGGTAGTTGAGATCCCCCATGAAGTTCATACCAGGTTGCATGGTAAGAGGTTGTAGTACACTGAGACAGGTAATATGGGTTGCCTGGGAAATGGAGGAGGGCCTTGAGGTTGCAAGGATGTGGTAGACCACCTTGTTTATGGTGAGATGCACATATGAGTTTCAGTGGGTCATACATTTTAACTAGTCTGGATGTGAGATTATTTTTTAATGTAGGCTAAGATGACTTCTCCTTTAGTTCCGTCCTGTGCAGTAGCTGGTCTAAAGGTGTGAAAGGCGTGATAACCTTGCACTGCCGGGGTACTCTTTGTGACTGTAAACCATGGCTCTGTTACTACACAGATGTCTACACTCTCCAGGGAAAGAAGGCTTACAGAGAGTGGAGTGGAGTTTCGTGTTAAGACTTCTAGCATTGAGCAGTACCACATTGAGATATTCCTTCCTACGTTCAGTTATGTTGAGAGGTTTATCAGTTTGACATTGCCTAAAAAAGGCACTATGGGGATGGAAAAGGTCTTTCCCAATATCTGAAAGCCTAGAGGGGATAAGTGCAGACCATCCCTGACAAAGCAATGTGGTCTGTCAACCATGGCCTCCTTAGCCAGCAATTATTATACCCCCTTGGATTGACACCAGAAGCTAAGCCAGTTGTTAAAATTAATCATTTTCTATTGGTAACGTCATCATCCCTGAAAAAGGTAGTGTGCTGCTCAGTGCTAGCTCATACCTGCCTGAGACATAATCAGCAAGGTAGATCATGTCTCACTTCATACAGTCAAGGGAGATATGTCTCAGATTATTAACACCCACATGGTCTATGACAGATTCATACTGGTACCTGTGGTTCAATGACGAGTGCTTGTGTGACTTGATGGAGCCTAGCCCTGGAACGACAGCTAACTGTGACTCTGTCCTTAGTCTGGTGACGGAGACATTGGTGTGCCTCATTATAAAATCTCCAATGACCAGGAAATTTGCTTGTGTGCTGGACTGCCTTAAGGTCTTAGTATGAGAGGCAGTGGATACAGTGTTACTATGTGTAGCTGTAGCTAGCAGGAAAGGCAATGAATACAGTGTTGCTATTTGTAGCTGTAGCTGGTGTTTTAACGGAGTGTTTATGTGATGACTGAGGACCATTTTTTTGATTGTGCTATGCAGGAGGTCTTGGTGTTTTAGAAAGGTTACCTGTAAGGTCCTCAGCATACATAGTTTTATGTGTAGTCTTTATCCTGTGCAGCAGGTGTTGTGCCAGTGTCACAGACAACTTCTATAGGATTAGTTTTGCTTTCCTCCAGCATTAAAGTATATTTAAACTTCTCGCATACTTTATCTGCTTTATTACAAATAAGTGGGTTGTCAGTGTACATGAGGCAGTTGCTACAATGCCTCAGAATACCCATCCCAACCAAATTGGTCACAGACAAAGTTAGCTACTAGGGAGAAGTGAGGGAAATGTAAATACCGAATAGGTCAGTAACACAAGGAACTTAATGAGCTATGCACAAATTACATGCTCTAGTAGTTAAACAATTGGAGCATGTAGGTTATGAGCCAAGCTTTGTGCAACTGCAGTGCTTAAAAAGCAGCATGGATTCAGAAAACAAACAGGGTCCTGTGGCCAATCTAAAACAGAACACTCTTCTTTCCTTTACACAATCTCGTGCCAGAAAAATTACTCAGGTCCCCTCTTCTCTTACTAAAGTGGAACCAAGGCAGTTCTAACTAAATACTGTAAAAGAGGTCAAAAGTGCAGATATTCAACACAGAAAAAGTCCCATAAGTGTAGCAAAAAACAATTGCTGAAACTATGGATATGTTTGTATAAGTCTTAGCTTTTGTAGAGTTTAGCAGAAAAGTACAGTTGTGTACACTTACCATAAATGTAGATGATCGAATGTATTCACTGTTGCAGTCATTACATTTGGGTAATCTGCTGGCAGGTTGCCCTCAGTCGGCCTGAATTCCAAAGTCTTGGGTCCTGCGTCGGTTGCCGTCTCCTCTTCCATGACGTCAGGGGTATAAAACATGCAGCCAACGCGATTTTTTTTAGTTTTTCTTGCCCAAGATGTCAGGTGCCCCCAAAAAGGTAGCAAAAAAAAAAAAATTATATATATATATATATATATATATATATATGTATATATATATATATATATATATAATATATATATACACACACACACACACACACACATGCAACAATACAGATGTTACCTTCATCTACAAATACACCACATAGGTTGTAGAAGAAAGAGAAGGAAAGATAAGCTCCAGAATGACAGGGGGATGGCGGGAGGGTAACCTGGACTGCAACAGTGAATACACTTGAACATCTACATTTATGGTAAGTGTACACAACTGTACTATGTTCTTAGTGTTTCACTGTTGATGTCATTACATTTAGGTAGAATCCCAAAGCTATGGCTGGGAGGATTGAGCTAAACAGCATCAGGTGCGGCTATAAGGCCCTGCAGAACTGCAGTGGCAAAGCCTGCCCTGGACCTAGAGTAGAGAGGCAAATGATAATGCTTTGTAAAGGTGTGAACAGAACTGCAAGTAGCAGCCTTTAGAATGTCTTTGGTTGGTACTCCTCTGAGAAAGGCTGCTGAAGTAGTTGCAGCTCTGGTGGAATGAGACCTAATGCTCTTGGGCACAGGTGTACCATGGTGTAAGTAGCAGAAATGGATGCACTGGCTTATTCACTTTGAAACTGTCTGCTTTGAAATAGCCTTTCCTTCTGATCCTGCAGCATATGTCACTAGTGATTGCTCAGTTTTTCTTAGAGCTTTAGTCCTGCTCAAGTAGAATCTTAGCTGTCTATGTACCCCCAAGGAATGCAGAATTCTCTCCCCCTTGTTCTGCGGATTTGGATAAAAGGTTGGCAGATGAATTGTCTGGTTAAGAGCCACACTGGAAACCACTATAGGCATAAATGTAGCATTTGTCTTCAGAGACACCCTGTCTGGGTAAAATATGATAAAAGTCTCTACAGCCATGAGGGCCTGTAGCTCTGAAACTCTTCTTGCTGAAGTAATTGCTAGTAGCAGAGCTGTTTTCCATGATAAGAACTTTATATCAGTGGTAGCACCTGGTTCAAATGGAGGCAGGGTGAGCTTTTCCAACACACAATTGCGGTCCCATGCAGGTAATGGTGATCTTCTAGGAGACCTTAACTTTTTGGCTACTCTAAGATACTGCTTTAGTAAAGGATGAGAAAAGATTGGTGGCTCTGTATTGTAATGAGCCGAAATGGCAGAGGCATGGATTTTAATTGATGAGAAAGATAGGCCTTTGTCAAGCATCTCAGTTAAGTATTGTAATATCTGAGGAATATTTGGTTCTGCTGTATCAGTTCCTTGTGCTTGATTCTAAGCACAGAATCTCTTCCATTTATCAGCATAAGATTTTCTAGTACTAGGCCTTCTGGCTTCCAAAAGGACATCTATCACAGCTTTACTGAGAGGTGTTGTTTGTATAACTACATGATCAGCCATGCCGCCAGGTTCAGTGTCTGGAGTTGATTGTGCAGGATCTGATTGTTTTGCTGGGACAGTAATTGAGGTCTTTGAGGTAAGGTCCAAGCTGGGTACTGAGACAAGTTCTTTAGGATTGGGTACCAGTATTGGCGGGGCCAGTCTGGGGTGAATGGTATCATCTTTGGTTTCTTTTGTCGGACTTTTAGAAGGACCTTGGGAAGAAGAGGCAGCAGTGGAAAAGCGTAAACTGATAGGTTTTTCCAACTGAAGGATAGGGCGCCCACTTTCCATGCTTGTCTGTGATAAGTCCTTGTACAGAATCTTTTCAATTGATAATTTTGAAGAGAGGCAAATAGATCTATGTCTGGGCTCCCCCATTTCTCTGCTATCATGCTGAAGACTTGTGGATTTAGTTTCCACTCGTGTGGATCCATAAGGTTTCTGCTTAAATAGTCTGCCAGAGTATTTTGCTTTCCTGGCAGGAATTGAGCTTGTAGATCTATTTGGTAGGGCAAAGCTGTGTCCCACAGTGCCATGGCTAATCTGCAAAGGGGGTATGAGTGTGTGTCCCCATGCTTGTTTATATACCACATGACCATGGTGTTGTCCGTCTTTATCAGTAGTTGTCCTGGATGAAGCAAGTCCTTGAAGGCTGTTAGGGCATTTTGAACAGCTAGCATCTCCTTCTGGTTGAAATGTAGATGCATTTGTTTTGGGGTCCATATGCCCTGTATGCATCTTCCTGCCATGTGGGCCCCCCAGGCATAACCTGATGCGTCTGTTGTTAAGGTTTGGCTGGCAGGGGGTAGAGTGAAGGCCCGTCCCATGTTTTGGTGACATGCCTTTGCCCACCATAGAAACTCCTGTTGTAGGCAGGGAATGAGAGGAATCATTGTTTCCAGACTGTGAGAATGTTGACTCCATAAGCTTTTTAGGTACCATTGAAGTTTCCTCATATGCAGTCTTGCATATAGAATCAGTAGGATGCAGGATGCCATGAAGCCCAAAGCCTGCAGAATTTGCCTTGCAGATAACTGGGTTTTTTGTTGCCATCAGTTTGAAGCAAGTAGTCTGTTGCCTTTGCTTGTCTGGCGTGAGGTAAGCCATCTGGGCAGTTGTATTCAAGCTTGCACCCAGGAATGTTATCTTTTGAGAGGGTACCAGTTGTGATTTCTTTTCGTTTATTGTATACCCTAGGCATGTTAGAAGCCTTTTCACAAACGCCAGGTGTCGAAGAAAAATGTCCTTGTTCTCTGCTTGAATGAGACAGTCATCCAAGTAAGGATATATTTGTATACTTCTTTGTCTGCAAAATGCAATTACTGGTGCCAGCCATTTTGTATAGACCCTGGGCGCAGTAGATAAGCCAAAGGGCAGTGCAGAGAATTGGTAATGCATTAAGCCAGCCTTGAATCTGAGGTATCTTCTGCATGATTGTCTTATTGGGACATGCAGGTATGCCTTTTTTAGGTCTAATGTCACCAGCCAAGCATTCTTGCCCAGCATGGGCAGAAGCTGCTGCAAGGTCAGCATTTTGAATTTTGGAATGTCCAGGTAAGTGTTCAAAATTGATAAATCCAGTATTGGCCACCAGGCCTTGTCCTTTCTGTGTACAGTCTTGAGTAAAAACCTTGTCCTTTTTTGCTGTTCTGGTACTGGCTGAATGGCCCCCATATCCATGAGGGACGTAACCTGTTTCTTTGCCTCTGCCCATTGATTTTTTGGCAGATCTGGCCAACCGTTTTTCATTGGCAGAGTGTGGAAATGGAATCTGTATCCCTGTGATACTATGTTTAGTACCCACTTGTCCTGGGTTATTAACTGCCAATTTTGAGCAGAAAGTGCTAATTTTCCCCCTAAGGGTGCTGCCAAAAGATAAGTGCTTAGTGCAGGCAGAGGGAAGTCATTGGGACTGTTTTCTGTAGGTTTGCGCTTTATCTCCTCCAGATTTGGAGGTAGAAGCGCCCCATTGCTTTCACCTGTATGAATCTTGCGCCTGGTATCTGAAACCTTAGGGCACCTGGATTTGCCCCTTTGAGCTCTGTCAGACACAGGAAAAGACCATTTTTTTGAAGGCCAGTGTCTATTGAATCTTGGTGGCTGCACTTGTAAGACATAGACTTAGCTTTGTCTTCCATTTTCTTTAAAACCTCTTCTGCCTTAATACCAAACAGAGTATCATGCTGTAAAGGTGCATCTAGCAATTTAGCTTTAACATGATCAGGCAAATTTTGTTCCTTTAGCCAGGCATGCCCTCCTAATCACAGATCCAGTAACTGCGGCCCTGCAGGAGGCCTCTGAGGAGTCAAAACCACATTGCAAAGTATGCTTTCCAACCTGTTCAGCTGCATGCAATAATTCCTACAATTCTTTATTTTCTGCACATTCAGAAATCAACATCATTTTCTGTTTCAGCAATCCCATAACATGTTGTTGATACTTAAGCATATGAAATTGACAGTTTAAGGCCCTGATTGCCAAGGTTGCAGATGTATAAACCTTTTTTCCCCCATCTGTCCAGTGCCCTTGAATCTTTGTCAGAGGGGGTAGGATTTTTTGCTGTTGAGGCCTTAACTCCCTTTGGACCCTGTGAAATAGTTTCAGGATCAGCAGCAGGGCTTCTAAATAAACATTTATTTGAGTCAGGGACCCTGTAATATCTGTCAGGCTTACTGGGAGCCGGAAGTAAGGAGTCAGGGGTCAAGCTTGACTCCAAAAACACATCATCCACAATGTGTAAAACAGGGGGAATGGCTAAAGGCCTGTGCTGAGGGAGAAGGAGGAAATCCCTGAGCCTCTTTTTTGATTCTGAGAAATCTTGACTCTCCCAGTGAAAATGCTCCCTCAAAGTATGCAAGGTTTCTCCAAATGAATAATCCTCCAGATGCAGATGGTATAGACTTCCTCTGCATCAGAATCCTCATAGGGAGGTATAGATAATTCCTGATCAGAAGAGGAATCAGAAGAAATAGAAACCTGATCTGAAGATTCATAATCAGTGTCTTGCCTAGGCCTCTTATCTGGAGGGGGATGGGTACCCCTGATCAAGGTAATAAGGTCTTCAGCCATTTTGATAATCTGTATTTTAGGCATAGAGGCCTGTGCACATGGCTCATGCATCAGTTTTTTTACTTTTAGAAGTTGCTTTTGTCTTTGTTTTTGCAGCTGTCGTTGGTTTGATATACAAATGTTGAGGTCTGAATACACCCTCAGAAGCTGGTGCCTGCTCAGTGGCTCCAGACCCATCCGAGGGAGATACATCCGTCAGTCCAATACCTTGAGTATCTTGCGGCTTGCCGGACTCCACATGGGTGTCGGTAGAGGCCTGCAACTCAAGGGTAGTGGGTATCAGGGGCTGCGAAAGCGCCTCACTAAGTACCGGCAAACCGGCGACTAGCTTAGGACAAGCTTTGTCTGTTTTGGATCTCGACTGCCTTTCTCTGTCCTTTTCATTGCATTTTTTATGTACTCCGGTAGTCGGATTGTTATCCGACGACATTTCTGAGTAGTTAAATCTGTTTCCAAAATACTTTGAGGAAAAATATACCGATGCTTAATGGTGCACTGGTTAAATCTAGCACAAAACCGACAGCCAGGCACGTTGTGATTAGGGCCTAGGCAAGGAATACAGTATAAATGGAAATCCTTATGAGGTATTTGCTTCCCACAAGTAATACGTTATTAACTTTTTCTGACATCGGAATGGAGCAAGAAAAAAGTTTCCCCAACGGGGTACTTAGCTTTACTGAAGACTTTGGTTCTGAAACTCAAACTCGAATATTTCAGTAGTCGGCCGACCGGCACTTGTGAAATGCTTCTGCTTCAGGCACCGAACGGCAAGAAAGACTGGGGAAAATGGCGTCAGCTGCATGTTTTACACTCCTGATGACCTGATGTCATGGAAGAGGAGACAGCAACTGACGCAGGACCCAAGACTTTGGAATTTAGGCCGACTGAGGGCAACCTGCCAGCAGATTACCCAAATGTAATGACTGCAACAGTGAAACATGAAGAACATCCAGCAACACTGTTCTTCTCAAGTAGTGTGACCACCAAACGTCACCAAATGCCTCAGGCACAGATATTCAAATTTTAAACAAGCTAGCCGTCTATCCAGTCAAATAAAGGCACAGTAAGACACCAACAATTTCCAGCTCAAAAGGTATAGGCTATCCTCTTCTACCACAAGAGTGTAGACCACCAACCTTCCTAATGTAAAATAACTGGTTTTGTGCCCAAGTGCTTAGACCAGAACAAAAACACTTGGAACAACAGGCACAATTAGCCTTCACCAGCAATTCTCAACTCATAAGGGTGTAAGCTACCAATTCTGCCACAAGTGTGTACAACAAACCTTCCTAATGTAAGGTAAGTAGTTTGTGGCTCAAGTGCCTAAATCAGAACTAAGAGGCTTAAAATAACAGTTACATTGTAATCGAATTACTAACAAGCAGTAATAAATGGCAAATTAAATGCAGCTGAACATCTTAAGAAAGTGCAGCAGAAAGCTAAATAAAGTAGGAATAAGCAGAAATACAGTAAAAGCAGCTGAGTAAAGTGCAATTATTTATTTATTTAGTAAGGAGGTTAGGAAACAGAAGATAATTCAAGATGTGAAGTTGTTCTATCTCACTGTTCATTCTTTACTGATTGGTTCGGAGCCGATCCCTCAGCTCCGAGTCAGCGTATTGCAAAGCTCGAGGTTTCCAAATAGCTTGAGGCCAAGTCCCTATCCCATGATGCACCTAGAGTTGCCCCAGATGTAGTTTGCAGCTGCAACTGATCGGAGGATGTTCTTCATGTTTCACTGTTGCAGTCATTACATTTGGGTTATCTGCTTGCAGGTAGCCCTTAGTCAGCCTGATTATCAAAGTCTTGGATCCTGCGTCGGTTGCTGTCTCATCTTCCATGACGTCAGGTAGTCAGGGGTATAAAGCATGCAGCCAACACCATTACATCAGTCTTTCTTGCCGTGTGGTGCCTAAAGCAGAAGCAGTTCGCAAGTGCTGTTTGGCAGACTCCTGAAATTTTCGTTTTCGAGTTTCAGATCCAAAGTCTTCAAAAAAAGCTAAGTACCCTGTTGGGGATCCATTTACTCGCTCTACACCAAAGTCAGTAAAAGTTAACAATTGTATTTCTTGTGGAAAGCAAATACCTCATAAAAAGATTTTCATTTGTACTGCAGTCCTTGCTTAGGCCCAGACCACGACGTCCCTCACTGTCAGTTTTCTGCCTTATTCAATCCTCGAACGATTCGTCGTCGGTTCATTTTCGCATCTAACTATTTTGATACTCGGTTCAATTATCCAGAAATGGCTTCGGTAAGCCATCCGTCTACCGACATTACGAAAAAACGTAAAGATAAAAGACAGAGACAGACTGCATAGGTCCAAAGCTGCCAATGATGCTTCCGTTAAGCTAGTCGCCAGTTTGCTGGTACTCAGTGAGATGCTTTCGCAGCCCCCGATACCAGCTTCTTCAGATTCGCAGGCCTCTACTGAGTCCCATGCGGAGTCCGGTATGCTGCGAGATGCTTCTTCGACTATGGAACCTGCGGATGCCTCTACTTTGGATGAGTCCAGAGCTGCTATGCAGGCACTGGCTTCTGAGGGTGTATTCAGGCCTACTGACTTACATATCAAATTGACGCTATCTTCTTCTTCAAGGCCTAAAACTCTATCCACACCTAGAAAACTGACGCCCAGACCGCATGGTCTGGCCCCTATGCCTAACAAACAAATAAGAATGGCTGAAGACCTTATTACTCTAATCAGGGGAGCCACCCTTTTGCCTCTAAGAGACCTAGAACTGATTTTCCTTCTGATTCTTCTGATCAGGATTCTGAAATGTCTGTTTCTTCTGATGACCAGGATTTGCCCTTATCTACCTATGAGAATTCTGATGCAGAGGACTCCATTCCCTCTGCTTCCCCTCCAGATTTTTCTTTTGGTGAAACTTTGCGTACTCTTAGGGAGCATTTCCGCTGGGGAAAGCCAGGGTTACTCTGACTCCAAAAAGAGGCTTAGGGAATTCTTACTCCTACCTCAACACAGGTCTTTAGCTATCCCTCCTGTACTGGATATTGTAGATGATGCCTTCTTGGAATTTAGCCTGGCCCCAGACAGTTTGCCTCCAGCTCCCAGGAAACCTGACAAGTTTTACAGAGTACCTGACTTTCACAAGTTTCTCTTTAAGAATCCTACTGCAGATCCACAGACCATTTCACAGGGACCCAAAGGCATTAAGGCTACTACTACCAAAAACCCTATCCCCTCTGATAGAGATTCCAGGGCCCTGGACAGATGGGGTAAGAAGGTATACACTTTTGCTACTTTGGCCATTAGGGCCTTAAACTGCCAGTTTCATATGTTAAAGTATCAGCAGCATATTATTGGATTACTTAAACAGAAAATGATGTTGATTCCTGACTGTGCTGAAAATAAAGAATTACAGGATTTAATGCATTCTGCTGAACAAGTTGGTAAACATACTCTGCAATGTTGTTTTGATTCCATAGAGGAATTTTGCAGGGCTGCTGTCACTGGGTCTGTACTTAGAAGGCATGCTTGGTTTAAGGAGCAAACTTTGCTAGATAATGTTAAAGCTAAATTACTGGATGCTCCCTTAAACCAAGACCGCCTGTTTGGCAGCAAAGCAGAAGAAGTACTTAAAAAGATGGAGGAAAAAGCTAAATCTATGCAAACTGTTAAAGATTTCCTGCAAGTACAGCCTCCCGGATTTAGTAGGCACTGGCCTTCTAAGAATTGGTCCTTTCCTGCCTCTTCCAGGCCTTCTCAGTCCAAACCTAGGACCAGCAGACCACCCAGGCTTCAGTCTCAAGGTACTCACAGGCCTAAGCAGTGGGGGGCTCCCACTTTCAAAGCTGGAAGTGGTAAGACACCCCCCCCATAGTAAACTGTCACAATGACTTAACCTTAAACCTTCCAAGCCCTACTCAACTGACTGTTCCTTTAGGGGGAAAGACTGCCTTGCATGCAAAAAACTGGGAACTCATTACCCAAGACAAATGGATTCTAAATATAGTTTCCCAAGGATACAGATTCCAATTCCACTCCTTACCAACCCCAAAACGGTTGGCCAGACCTACCCCCAAATCAGTGGGCAGAGGCTCAACAGCAGGTTCTCAATCTTCCAAGTATCAGGGCTATTCAACCTGTCCCAGAAAAGGAATGGGGACAAGGTTTTTACTCAAGACTTTTCCTGGTACCCAGAAAAGACACTTCCTGGCATCCTATACTGGACCTGTTTATCCTAAACACCTTTTTGGTAATCCCAAAACTCAAAATGCTAACTCTTCATCAGCTGCTTCCCAAGCTAGGCAAAAATGCCTGGTTGGCAACATTGGATTTAAAGGAAGCTTACCTGCACATCCCAATAAGGGAATCTTGCAGAAAATACCTACGCTTCAGAGCAGGTTACATGCACCATCAGTTCTCTGCACTGCCCTTTGGCTTATCTACTGCGCCCAGGATATTCACAAAGTGCCTAGCTCCAGTCATTGCATTCTGCAGGCAAAGAAATATTCAAATATGTCTAATTCAGACAGAAAGCCAGGACATACTATTAAATCATCTGGCATTTGTAAAGAAACTGCTAACCTCACTGGGATACACCATAAACAAAAAGAAATCTCACCTAGTACCCTGCCAACAAATTGTATTCCTGGGAGCAAGCTTAAATACAACTTCCCAGATGGCCTACCTCACGCCAGAGAAACAAGTTTATTTGACAGCCTACTTCAAACTACTGGCCACAAAGACCCAGCTATCTGCAAGGAAAATACTGCAAGCCTGGGGTTTATGGCCTCTTGTATTCTACTAATTCCATATGCAAGACAGCATATGAGGAAACTACAGTGGTATCAACATTTTCAGGACCTGGAATCAATGATTCCCATCATTCCTTGTATAAAGACAGAGTTCCTTTGGTGGGCAGAGGCCTGCCACCACAACAAGGGACTGGCATTCACTGCACCCCCTGCCGCCCAAACCTTAATAACAGATGCATCAGACTATGCATGGGGGGCTCACTTGGCAGGGCATTCAAGGCAAATGGAACCAGAGTCAAATGCACCTGCATATCAATCAAAAAGAAATGTTAGCTGTACAAAATTCTCTGACAGCCTTCAAGGACCACATCCTTCCAGGACAATTATTGGTAAAGACGGACAACACCACTGTTATGTGGTACATAAACAAGCAGGGGGGAACCCACTCATACTCTCTCTGCAGACTAGCCATGGCTCTGTGGAACACAGCCTTGAGCTACCAAGTGCACCTATAGGCTCAATTCCTGCCAGGCAAGCTAAATACACTGGCAGACAACCTAAGCAGAAATCTCATGGACTCACATGAGTGGAAACTGGAGCCAAATATATTCAACATTCTGAGAAACAAATGGGGGAGCCCAGAGATAGACCTGTTTGCCTCCCCTCAGAACTACCAATTGGACAAATTCTGCACAAAGACTCCCCACAGACAAGCTTGAAAAATGGATGCTCTGTCCTTTACCTGGGAAAGCCTCTCAGTTTATGCCTTTCCCTTTCTGCCTCTCCTCTCGAAAGTGTTACTAAAGATCAAACAGGACAAACCAAGGACAATATTCATTGCACCAGACTGGACACGCCAACACTGGTACCCCCTCTTGCGCAGTATGTCACTACTGGAACCATGCCTCAGACTCCTTCCTTACTGTCATAGCAGGAGGGCCAAATTCTGCACCCCCAGCTTCAAACCCTGAACCTGGCAGCCTGGTTAATTACCTGAATTCTCCTACACCATCCCTCAGCAAACAAGTGCTAGATGTCATCCTGGAGGCAAGGAGGCCTAGTATTAGAAAATCCTATGCTGAAAAGTGGAAAAGATTCTGGTCCTGGAGCCAGACTCAGGGGATGGGCACAACAGTGCCCAGTTTACCGCATTTTCTTCAATACTTAACAGAGATGCTTCACAAGGGCCTTTCCTTCTCTTCCATTAAAATTCATGCCTCAGCCATTTCAGCACATTATAATACTGAGCCACCCCTCTTCTCTCACCCTCTACTGAAACAATTCCTCAGAGGGGCCAAAAATTTAAGACCACCTAGGAGAGCTGCTACTTCTGCCTGGGACCTTAACTTTGTATTGGAAAAGCTCACTCTACCTCCTTTTGAGCCAGCTGCAACTGCAGAGTTGAAATTCCTTTCTTGGAAAACAGCCTTCCTTCTAGCCATCACTTCAGCAAGAAGGGTGTCTGAATTACAGGCCCTCATGGCAGTGGAGCCTTTCATCATCCTTCATACGGACAGGGAGTCCCCTCAGGATCAATCCTTCCTTTATGCCCAAGGTGGTATCCAGTGTGGCCCTTAATCAGTCCATTCATTTGCCAACCTTCTTTCCTAATCTACAGAACAAAGGGGAATTAATACTGCACTCCTTGGGCATGCACAGACAACCTAGATTTTACCTGGACAGGACCAAGCCTCTCAGGAAATCTGAACAGCTGCTAGTTGCCTTTGCTGCAGGGGCAGAGGGGAAGGCCCTTTCAAAGCAAACCATTTCTAAGTGGATAGGCCATTGCATTCTTTTCTCCTATAAGCACCATGTAAAACCTACCCCACAGGGGATAAGACCCCATTCCACCAGGGCTGCATCTACTTCTACAGACTTTCTCAGAGGTGTTCCTACCAGGGACATCCTAGAAGCTGCTACCTGGAGTTTTGTACATACCTTCACCAAGCATTACCACTTGCCAATTGTTTCTAAATCCAGAGCTGGTTTTGCCACTGCAGTCTTGCAGGGCCTAATAGCTGGTCCTAATGCTCAGTAATTGCCTTCTCCCTTCCTTAGCTTTGGGAATCTACCCAAATGTAATGACTGCAACAGTGAAACTCGAAGAACATAGTACTGTTGTGTACACTTACCATAAATGTAGATGTTCGAGTGTATTCCCTGTTGCAGTCCTGGTTACCTTCCCTCCAGCCCCCTGACGTCTATTGGCTATACCTCTCTTCTTGTTTACTATACTTAAGCATTCTGGTGTATTTGCTTTTAGTTGGAGGTGTAACCTTGTATATAATTGCTTCCCATTATGGGGCCACCTGACATCTGGAGCAAGAAAAAAAGATGCAATGGCGTCGGCTGCATGTTTTATACCCCTGACTACCTGACGTCATGGAAGATGAGACAGCAACCGACGCAGGACCCAAGACTTTGATAATCAGGCCGAGTGAGGGCTACCTGCAAGCAGATAACACAAATGTAATGACTGCAACAGTGAATACACTCGAAAATCTACATTTATGGTAAGTGTACACAACTGTACTTCCTACTAGCTCGGGCCAGTAAAAGCTTTATTTTTCTTATATTTCAAATGTGTGGTGTCTGATTCCTACATATCTAATGATAATGAACCTGCTGCTGTGCCAGAGAAGGAGGAACGTAGAAAAAGAAGTTATGTACTCACCATAACGTTCCATGTGCGTTGCTCCATCTCGCCTTCATTCTTCACTGATGGGTTCGGAGCCGATCCTTGGCTCCGACACGGCCATTTAGAAAAGCTCAAAGTTTACCAGTAGCTCGAGACCCAGCCCCTTATCCCATGATGCACTGCTGGAATTATCTCAGATCTTGTTTGCTGCTTATACCATATCCTAGTAAAAGAACTACTCTCCCTAGAGAGTAAGAAGCATAGAGAAACCAGGATGAAGCCAGTCTCCAGGTCAACTGTTAGCTAGGAGGGGGATGGAGGGAGGGACATGAGAATGAAGGCTTGATGGAACAACTCACATGGAACGTTATGGTGAGTACATAACTTCTTTATGTGAAGTTGTTCAATCTAGTCGTTCTTTCTTCACTGATGGGTAGCATCCCTAGCACCCTAGATCCCGGGTGGCTCACGGGAGTACACTTTTCAGGACCGTAGAACCAAAAGAAGACATGTCCATGGAGGCCTTATCCACTTTGTAATGAGTGATAAAAGTGTGAGGCTTAGACCATGTGGCTGCAGCACAGATGCTGTCAAGGGGTAACTTGGCTTGAAAAGCTAAATAGGTAGAGACTGCTCTGGTTGAATGAGCCTTCACCTTATGAAATAAAGGCATATTAGCAGATTAATAAGTGTAACTGATGCAATCCAATAGCCACTTAGACAGGGTTGTTTTAGCCACTGGTCTACCTTTTCTGGCTTCCGAGAAGGATACAATAAGCTGGTCTGATTTTCTAATGTCTTTTGTTCTATCCAGATGATATTGAAGTTGTCTGTGAACATCAAGTTTGCGCAGCATGTATTCTAATTTGTTGGCATGGTTGGGGAAAAAAATGGGCAACTCAATGACTTGATTGATGTTAAACTCAGAACATACTTTAGGCAAAAAGGAAGGGTTTGTCCTAAGGGATACCCTGTCAGCATGAAAAACCATATAAGGGGATTTGATAGATAATGCTTGAAGCTCTGACACTCTGCGGGCAGAAGTAATTGCCACTAAAAAGATAGTTTTCCATGACAAAAATTTGAGCTCACAAGATGATGCTGGTTCATATGGGGGAAGAATGATACGAGGTAGCATGAAATTCAAATTCCAGGAAGAATAAGGAGTCTTAACTGGAGGCCTCATGAGAAGGGTACCTTTGAAAAAAGCTTTAGACAACTGGTGAGCCATAATATTTAGTCAGTCAATACCTAGATGAAAATTCGATATAGCAGCTAACTGTACCCGGATAGTAGCGCTGCTGCTCCCTCATTAAAAATCTTAGTCAAGAATTCAAGAATAGATGACAATGGAGCTTGGTAAGGATCAATATTCTGGTTTGAAGCCCAAATAGAAAATCTCTTCCACTTAGTACAGTACAGTTTTCTAGTGGAAGGTTTATGGGAAGCCAGTAAGATTTGACTTGTATCATAAGAAATATTATGAAGCCTGGCTATGCGGGGGACTGCAGCAGCCAAGCAGTTAGCTTCAGTGACTGCAAGGAAGGGTGGAGGTCCCCTGACGGGTGTGTGAGAGGGTCTGGAACTGGGTCCAAGATCTATGGATCCTCCAAAAGATGATGGTAAAGAAATGGGAACCAAATCTGCCGAAGCCAATGAGGGGCTAAAAAATGAGTGACAGTCTGTCCCAGTGACTTTGCTTTCTGTAAAAATCTGGGTATGAACGGAATTGGGGGAAATGCATAGAGAAGACCCGTGGGCCAATCGTGGACTTGTACATCCCTTGGGGGATCTCCTGGAGGAGGTATCAGTGCAAAGTAGCTTCTGCATTTGGTGTTGATCTGACTGGCAAAAAGATCGCAGCAAGGCTGGCCCCATTTGTGGAAAATCCTGTCCGCAGTCTCTTGTTTGAGGGGCCACTCGTGGGGCAACAAAACTGCCCTGCTCAGCTTGTCTGCTATCACGTTGGATCTCCCCGGGATGACACAGCCCACTGCCATACTCTGAGGGTTTCTCAGCAAAGGGGGTAAGATTTGGTCCCACCCTGTTTGTTCAAGTATCAGACAACTGACATGTTGTCTGTCTGTACTGCAATTGTCCCTAGAGGGAGAGAATCCTGAAAGTACTGCAACGCCAGAAGTACTGCTCTCATCTCCATAACATTGATATGCAGATGTGACTCTTGATCCATCCATGTGCCTTGGGCAGTCTTTTCCCGAAAATGCCCCCCCCCCCACCCTATCAGGGAAGCGTCCGTGGTCACAGTGGCTACTGGGGGTGGGTGTACAAAGGGACATCCTATTATGACATGAAGAGACGTCGGCCACCACTGAAGATCCCTCTTGCAAGAATTTGTAATCAGAATCATATGGTTCATTGGCAATTCCTGGTAAGATCATTGGGTGAACAGAAGCGACTGAAGAATCCACATATCCATCCTTGCTAATGGAATGGCTAAGATTGCTGCTGCCTTCAAACCTAGTACTTTCAAGACCTCTGCGGCTGGAGCTCTGTTCTTTGACACCAACGAAGAGATTTGCTGTCGAAGGAGTGAGACCCTTTCAACTGGAAGACATAGAGTGGTGGTTGAAGAATCTAACTGCTTCTATAAAGACGATATGCTGCGATGGTGACAAAGCAGACTTTTCAAAGTTGACCGTAATGCCTAAGTGGTTGCAGAGTGTCAGAGTGGATTCTGTTGCCTGAATCAGTTGATACCTGGTGGTGGAGGTGAGGAGCCAATCGTCCAGGTACGGAAAAACCTGGAATCCTAAATGCCTCAGGTGAGCCGTGACCACTGTCATACATTTGGTAAACACTCTGGGGGCTGTAGTGGGACCAAAGGGGTGGGCTCGAAACTGATGGTGATTGGCTCCCAGCCGGAAACGCAAATGATCCTTGGATGGTCTGGCTATTTTTATGTGGTAGTACGCATCCTTGAGATCGATCGAGCACATCCAATTGTCTTTCCCTAAAAAGGAAGTATGGACTGAAGCGTGACCATTTGGAACTTCTCTTTCTTCACAAATTGGTCGAGTCTGCTGAGGACCAAAATGGGTCTCCAGTCCCGTTTTCTTTGGAACCAAAAAGAATCTTGAGTAAGTTCTGAATCCTGTTTGGTCTGCTAGGACTGGTTGAATGACTTTTTTTTCTAGCAACTTGTGGACCTCTATAGTTGCTTGTTCCCTGTAACTGGGTGGAACGTCCGGGATTCTCCTGACGGAAAGGGGAGGAGAGGAGAACGGTATGAAATTCCCTCTGGAAATGATGCTTTGTACCCAGCTGTCATTTATGTCTAGCCAGGCTTCTGGGTACAAAGATAAGCGACCCCCAACTGCCTCCAGAGCAGGACAGTTGGGCCTCCTCTCAGGAGCGTTGGTAGGGCTGATCAGAGAAATGATGTCTGTCACCCTGGTATTGCGGACCCCCTCTGCCATGGGGGTGGGGTCTTCCATTATCTCTGCCCCTGGAGGAGGGTTCTCCACGTATGTCCTGAAAGGCTTCTTGGGCTTTTAGGAACCACATCTTTCCTACTGTTTGGCCTTTGGGATAAGGCTGAGTAGGGGTGGAAAAACGGACTCCGACGGCAGACAGAGTCTTTCCCTCCTGTTCACACCTGGTCTATGTTTCCTTTACCTTAGGCCCAAACAAGGATGAGACATCAAACGGGGTATTTACGAATGAAGACTTGAAGGGCTCCACGAAGGAACAGAAGTGCATCCAGGCATGCCTACGAAGAGCAATCCCTGATCCTGCAGCCCTACTTGAACCATCTGCTGCATATGATATGAGATGCATGGATGAGTTCACGATAGAATTAAGGGTAGCAAGCTGGGTAGAAACTGTCAGAGATGCCTTCAGCTACAGCACCCTGACGAGCATCTCCCAACTCCTTAAGGAGATCTCTTTGCAGTCTGGTGAACTGGGTCAGATAGTTCAGTGATCGAAAAGTGAAAAATCACTGAACTGAACATGCATTTCCCATATCCATGTTCCTAGAATCTCTGTTAGGAGGATGGACAGATGCGGAAGTCTCAGACAGTTCCTTCTTGTTGGTTGCCGCCACCACCATGGCATCAACAGGGACTCCCTTAGACAAGAAGGTTTTATCCGCTGGGGCAGAGATAAACGTATTCAGCCTCCGAAGGACAGGCTCCATGGACTCCAGAGACTCCCATGCCCTATGAGAGACCAACTGCATAAGCTCATCGTAGGGTGGAGACACCCAGGAGGTGGAGGGTTGAGACCCAAAAGCCTTCGGGAGAACCGACTCATCCTCAGTAGGGGTTTTGGACTGCCATTCACTCCTCTGCCTAAGGATCTCAAGGATCTCCGCAAAGGAGATGTCTTCAGAGGGGGATAGAGGGGACCCTTCTGATTCATCCAAGTCAGTGTCAGATGTCAATGACTCCTGTGGGGAGTCCAAGTGCTTCCTCTTGCACACTCTCTTTCTGGGGTCTTCCTCAGTGGGAGCCTCTGGGGAAGTCTCAGAAGAGCAGGGGGCACCCAATGGGACTACCTAAGGCTCTGGGTCTCGCTTGGGGTGGCTGATGGAAGCAGAAGCAGACACAGGCACTTTAGGGGCAGAGGAGGCCAGACCTGGTGATGAGTAAGTGTTAGGAGACAATACTCGTCTCATGGCTTCAAAGGCGTCACAGTTCCCAATGAGAAGGAGTCAACGGACCCGAAGGAACTGTGATCCCTCCCGCACCGATGCCATGGGCTCTGAGCCCGAGGTATGAGCCGAGCTCATCTGTGCCGAGGCCCAGAGAGGAAGAGTCGGCACTGACAGGTCAGTGCGACTATCCTCCTCGGACCCGACCGGAGAGTGTTGGCTCCTAGAGTCCCCAGTCAGTGCCGAGGACGTCCGAGTAGATGGAGCCGATGACACTGGAACAGGTGTCTGCTCCAAGGGTTCTACAACCATCTGGTCGGCCTCCTCCGGCTCTGTAAAACTGATATGGCTCGTAGGAGGAGCAGTCAATTTCGGGGTGGTGGTCTTCAGTTCCGACGGCTGGGTCGGAACAGACAGCAATTTAGCTAGGCCTGGTGCCTTTAAGAGCTTCTGTACCAGTCGGTCCATGTCCGAATCTGAAAGATTAACAGAGGACCTAGAGGAATGCACCGATGGTGCCGACTGGAGTAATGGAGAGGGAGTTAAGGTGACCCGTTCCAAGGCAGTGTCCCGGGTCCGAAAGGAAAAAAACTGTCGGCTCCGAAGGCTGTGGAGCTGAAGTCACAGCAAGTTCCACTTTCTTAGACTTTTTTGACTTGGAGTCTGAGGAGGATTTAGAGGACTTTGATGACTTGCTGGCTCCATCCTGGTCAGTCAAAGCTTCCACAAAGGTGTGCTTAAGATGACCCCGGTCCATGAGCTTTCTCTTCCTCTCAGCAAGCACCCTAGTGGAAAAGGAGTGGCAGATACTACAGGACTCCTGAAGGTGCACCTCACCCAGACAATAAACACACTGAACATGTCTGTCTGTGACAGACATCTTCTGTCCACAGTCTGGACATTTTTTGAAACCAGACTTTGGATGCCTGTCTATCTTCCATCATAATATTAAACAACAGCAAATTCTATCTTCCGCCATAATATTAAATAACAGCAAATTCTATCACCACTGTAAACAACTATAAACAACTAAGCAACTATTTTAGAAAACGCACACACAATATCAAACAATGCCCAAAAGGCCACAATATATATATATATATATATATATATATATATATATATATATATATATATATATATATATATAAATATAAATAAACAGGAAACTAAATTTAGTTGATAATACCTAACTACAGAACTAAGCTAACACTACACTACTAAAGGCCAAAGCCAACACTAGCAAAGAACGGCCATGAAAATTAACGAGGCCAAAAAAGATAGTAATATATGGATAAGGGAAATACTAAGCAAAAGTCTAAATATGAATATATAAGAAAGTTTTTAGAAAAACTTGCTAACTCGTTGAATAAAGTCTCGAGCAAAGCTGGAAACCAAGAGATCAGTGCCACTGCAAACTAGATCTGGGGTAATTCCAGCAGTGCATCACAGGATAAGGGGCTGGGTCTTGAGCTACTGGTAAAATTTGAGCTTTGCTAAACGGCCTTGTCGGAGCTGAGGATTGGCTCCGAACCCATCAGTGAAGAATGAACGGTGAGATTGAACAACTTCACATTGGTTATTTCAGAGGGGACTGGAGGACATATCACAAATCCTAGTCTGGGAAGAGGTACCTGGTAATTTGACCAAGTTCTTTCAGAGAAACACTGGGCTTTGTTAGGCCAAACGTCACTTACTATAAAAAAAAAATAAAAATAAGTATGTTTCTTCCACACATGTCACAAGAGAAGGAATGGCTTAAATTTTCACATGGCCTGTACAAGTCCATTTTGTTCCTAGTACTTCCTTCCTGTCTAGTCCTTCACAACCCCTCCCCCTTCATCTGAGGAGGAAGATGAATCCAGTTCAGATGAGCATTTTTTTTAACATACTCATCACAGATTCATTCCTCAGGATAGCTTGCTTCTGATAATGACATCTTGTTCCTTGACTCCCCCATTGAGGAAACTTCTGTTGGGTAAACTGTTTCTAAAATTATGCTACATTTTGATTGGGAATCCAAACAGGTTACTGATGTACAAAAAAGATTTATTCCCTCTCCTATTCCTCAAGTGTTAGAGGCCTTTATGTATGCTTTTGCATCCACTTCCAATGCCCCTGGTTCCCAGCCTCCATCTCCTAAAAAAAAAAAAAAAAAAAATTCTGTAAGGTCCCTGTGGGCATTACATTTCTGTACAAGAAAGCAGATAGTAGATTCTAGCACCTTTTCTATCTTTGCTGACAAACGTACTGAGCTTTTACCTGTTGCTAATGTGATATCAGATAGAGATAATAGGGATATGAACTGGTATGGTAAAAAGGATTACACGCCTGCCACCTTGGCCTTCAGGGCTCTGAATTACCAAACTAAAAATGACAAAGCACCTTTTGTCTGTGTTAGGGGAGCTAAGTAAAACTATGGTTAACCTAAAGGTTCCAGAGAGACTTCGAAGGTGGCTGCACATTGATCAACAACTTAACTTCAGCTCTCCCAGTGTGAAAACAGAAACTGAGAAAAGGGAGAAAGTGTAATTGTCTTTTTGATTTTGGGGGTAAAATTCAGTTAATGGCCAAGAAAGTACAGTGCATACATGCAAGCTAAGAAGAAATTTATAGCACCTGAAAAAAATTAACCAGGAAAGGTGAAGAGAAAACACTGGGAAGAATCATGTAGCTGTTCGGCAAAAAGCAGTTCAAACATCATTGTTGGTACAAGAGACAGCTTCCAGTAATTTACAGGAAAAAATAAATCACATGTACTCAGAGGTGATTAAAATAAATGAAACACTGAAGGAATATATCACCTCAAAAAAAAAAAAAAACACTAGAAAAAATAGAAAAAGCTTTAACTGGCTGTTCAGATGACCTGATAAAAACTGCAAAAATCAGAAGGTGAAATTAAGAAAATTCTGACTATTAAAGCTTCTGAAAAAGAGTGGTTTCAAACAATGCTGGAGTGAGAACATACAGCATGCAGAGAAAACTGAGATGATGTTCATCGTGTTACCCTGCTGCAGTCATCAGACTTGGGTTATCCTGCCGTCAGGCGGTCCAGCAGTCGGCCTGAGTTCCAAAGTCTTGGTCCTGCGTCGGTTGCTGTCGCTTCTTCCCTGACGTCAGAGCGCCAGGGGTATATAAGAGGCATCCAACGTCATTTTCTTCAGTCTTTCTTGCCGCGCGGTGCCCGAAGCAGAAGCAGTTCGCAAGTGCCGGTCGGCCAACACCTGAGATTTTTTATTCGAATTTCAGTCCGAAGTCTTCAATAACGCTAAGTACCCTGTTGGGGAACCTTTTCTTGCCTCAGTCCGATGTCAGAAAAAGTTAACAATTGCATTTCTTGTGGGAAGCAAATACCTCATAAGGACTTCCATTCCTATTGTATTCCTTGCCTAGGCCCAGACCACGACGTCACAGGTTGTCAGTTTTGTGCTAGGTTTAATAAACGCACTATCAAATGCCGTTTTGACTTCGCACGACATTACTTTAGTAGGAAATTTAATTATATTATGCCGTCGGAGCAGCCGACGACCGGCATGCATAAAAAACGGAAGGATAAGGACAGGCAGCCTAGGAACAAGCCAGACTCCGAGGCCTCTGCTGGGCCTGTCGCTGGTTCTCCGGTTTTCAGTGAGGCGCCTACGCAGCCCCTGACGACCGCATAACTGGAACCCCAGACAGCTGCAGATTCTCAAGCGGAGTCTACTAGGCCGATGCAGCCATCTTCATTAGGCCCTTCCAACACCGGAGCAGAAGTAGACCCCGGTGCAGTGGAAATACCTTCGGTTGCAGAAGGTGTATTCAGACCGACTACACTCACCATTAAATCTTATGCTAAGCTTAAAACTCCTTTAAAACCAAAGAAGACTGTACATCAGTCTACAGTTCAAGGCCCCATGCCTAAGAAACAGATGCTTAAGATGGCTGAAGATTTGATTATCCTAATCAGGGGTTCCCATCCCCCTCCTGATAAAAGACCAAGACAAGAGGAGGATTATGCTTACTCTGACCAGGTTTCAATTTCCTCCGATTCTTCTGAGGAACAGGATTACACTTTTCCACCTTATGAAGACTCTGATGCTGAAGACTCTATTCCCTCAGCATCTCCCCCTGAAGACTACTCCTTTGGGGAAACTTTACATACCATGAGGGAACATTTCCACTGGGAAGGCCAGGACTACTCTGATTCTAAGAAAAGGCTCCGAGAGTTCCTTTTACTACCCCAGCACAGACCTCTTGCTATCCCCCCAGTTTTGGATATTGTGGATGATGTTTACTTGGAGTCTAGTCTAAATCCAGACTCTCTACCTCCTGCTCCAGCCAAACCAGACAGATACTACAGAGTACCTGACTCACACAAATTCCTTTATAAAAGCCCTGTGGCTGACCCAGAAACAATTTCCCAGGGTCCTAAGGGAGCTAAAGCTTCTATGGCTAAAAATCCTGTGCCCCCTGAAAGGGATTCCAGAGCCCTAGATAGATGGTGAAAGAAAATATACACCTCAGCAACTCTGGCTATGAGAGCATTAAATTGTCATTTTCACATGCTGAAATATCAGCAATTCCTAATGTCTCAATTAAAACAAAAAATGAGCACACATGCTGAACAGTCTGAATTCAAGGAAATGCAGGATCTGTTGCATGCAGCTGAACAGGTGGGCAAACATACTTTACAATGTGGATTTGATTCATTGGAAGCTTCCTGTAGAGCAGCTGTTACTAGCTCTGTCACACATAAACATGTTTGGTTACAAGAACAAACCCTTCCTGATCATGTTAAAGCAAAATTATTGGATGCACCTTTACAGCAGGATGTATTATTTGGTGTCAAAGCAGAAGAGGTTTTAAAGAAAATGGAGGATAAGGCAAAGTCTATGCAGACGGTCAAGGATTTTTTGCAGGTACAACCCCCTCGATGTCCTTCAAGGATGCATCTGCAGTCCTTACAAATGGGTTGTCCTGTCGTCAGGCAGCCCTTCAGTCGGCCGGATTCCAAAGTCTGGGTCTGGCCTCGGCTGGTGTCGCACTTCACCCGACGTCATCACTGCTGGTCTTCGGGTATAAAGGCATCAGCCGACGCCATTTTCCTCAGTCTTTCTTGCCGCGTGGCCAAGCAGAAGCTGTTCGCAAGTGCCGGTCGGTCAGATCCAGAGATTACTACTACCGAATACTACTTCGAAGACTTCTAAAAAGCTAAGTACCCCGTTGGGGAGTCTTTCTTGCCTCAGCCGATGTCAGAAAAAGTGAATAACTGTTTAACTTGTGGGAAACAAATACCTCATAAAGATTTCCACTCTTACTGCTTACCTTGTTTAGGCCCAGACCACGACGTAGCAGCTTGTTTAGCCTGTGCTTCCTTCAACCGACGAACGCTTAGGCGTCGGTCAGAGTTTGCTGAACAGTTTTTCGGCTCAGATTTTGCGTACATTATGCCGTCGGATCCTCCGACTACTCAAATTGTTAAGAAACGCAAAGAAAAGGACCGACACTCGCGGTCCGCGGTTTCGGCCGAAACCATGGTTAAGCAAACCGCGAGCGTCTCGGTTTCGTCCGAAACCGAGCAAACGGGTCAATCTTCAGCCGAATCCATGACTACTACCGAGGCCCCTTCTACCCTAGTTGAATCGGCCTCTGAAGTTTTGCCTACTACTGTGGTTTCTCAAGAATTATCGGACACCATCCCTTTGGATGTCTCTACCCCAGCACGTGGTGCTGCTAGGCCTCCTGCAGCCATGTCTATAAAGGCCTTTGCCAGGGCTAAAGCAGCCAAAACTGCTAAGTCTGTGCCTGTTAAGCCCCCCTCTCACAGGCCCAGTTCCAGTTCCCAAATGCTTACTGTGGCAGAGGATCTCATCTCTTTAATAAGGAGATCCCAATCTCACCCAGACAGGGCCTCTCAACCTCCAGAAAAGAGACCTAGAGCAGAGCCCCCTGAGCCAGTGTCCTCAAATGACTCTTCTGATGATACAGACAATACAGACCATCCAGAGGCTCCTTTTTCTACTTATGAAGATTCCGATGCTGAAGAATCGATTCCTTCTGCCTCTCCACCAGAGGAATTTTCCTTTGGGGAAACCTTACATGCCATGAGAGAGCAATTCCAATGGCAGGGACAAGATTTCTCAGATTCAAGAAAAAGGCTTAGGACCTTTCTACACTTACCGCAACATAGGCCCTTAGCTATACCTCCAGTTCTTCCTGTTGTGGATGATGCATTTAATGATGCTTGCACTGCTCCTGATACTTTACCTCCAGCCCCTGCTAAGCCCGATAGGTTTTACAGGGTACCGGACTCTCATCACCACTTATACAAGGCTCCCTTTGCAGATCCTGAGACTATCTCCCAGGGGCCTAAGGCAGTAGCTTCGACCTCAGCGAAAAACCCTCTCCCTTCTGAAAGGGAATCCAGGTCCTTAGAGAGATGGGGTAAAAATTATACACCTCTGCTACTCTCTCAGCTAGAGCTTTGAACTGTCAGTTTCATATGATCCAATACCAAGAGTTTATGCTTGATCAGTTAACTAAGAAACTGTCCTCTGATGATTCCTTAGATAAGAAATATGTTCTAGAAATGGTGAATAGCATTCAGCAGGTTAGTAACCATTCTTTAAAATGTGGCTATGATGCACTGGAGGCTTCATTTAGATCAGCCATGACTGGCACAGTTATAAGAAGGCATGCATGGTTGAAAGAACAGGTCTTGCCGGATCATGTTAAAGCAAAGCTATTAGATGCTCCTATGGATAAGGTCAGTCTATTTGGTTCTCCTGCCCAACAGGTAATGAAGAAAATGGAAGAGAAGGCAAAATCTGTACAAACAGTTAAAGATTTCTTACAGGTTCAGCCCCCAAGGTTTAGCAGGAACTGGCCTTCCAAAAATTGGTCCTTTCCAGACTCCTCTAAAACTCAGAGAGGCAGGAATAGATGTTCCAGAGGCAGAAATCAATCCAGAGGAGGTGCCTACAGGGGACGCCAGTGGCAAGGCAATAACCAACAAGGCACACACAACCACTACCACTGCAACAGGACAATCACAGTGACTTGGCTCTGACACCGCCTACCAGGGAACAAATAGCAGCACCCTTAGGCGGAAAGTTAGCCTTATTTTCAAAAAACTGGCACTATATCACAAGAGACAAGTGGATTTTGCAAACTATAGACCAAGGCTACAGGTTTCATTTCCACACTTTACCAGTAAAAAGAGGAATGCCAAACCTACCACCAAATCAAAAGACAGAAGCTCTAAAACAAATAGCTCAATTAACAAAGATGAGAGCTGTGGAAAGGTACCACCTACAGAACAGGGCAAGGATTTTACTCCAGACTCTTCCTAGTACCAAGAAAAGAGAAAAGTTGGAGACCTATTCTCGACCTGTCCGCTTTAAACACATTCATCATTGTTCCAAAATTCAAAATGCTGACCCTACAGCAACTTCTTCCCATGCTGGGCAAGGAGTATTGGCTGGTAACTCTAGATCTCAAGGAGGCATACCTGCACGTCCCCATACGACCAAATTGCAGAAGATACCTCAGATTTCTTGCAGGATCAGAGCATTATCAATTCTCAGCATTGCCCTTTGGCTTATCTACTGCGCCCAGAGTGTTCACGAAATGCCTGGCATCAGTAATCGCTCACTGCAGGCTTCAGGGAATCCAAATTTATCCATACCTGGACGACTGCCTGATACAAGCGGACAACAAAAGCAAGCTGACACAAGACTTACAAAGAGTCATTTGCTTACTACAAGCCCTGGGATACACAGTCAATTTAAAAAAGTCAAGACTAATACCATCCCAAACAAGAACATTCTTGGGTGCAGAATTGGACACAGTAAAACAGATGGCATTCCTAACTGCAGAAAAACCAGAACAACTTCCTCTTTACTTCTTGGCATTAACAAAGCAGAACAAACTAACAGCAAGGAAAGTACTGCAGGCCTTGGGCTTCATGGCATCCTGCATAATCCTGGTCCCCCATGCCAGACTGCATATGAGAAAGCTACAGTGGTACCTAAAAAATTCATGGTCTCAACACAGGCACAGCTTAGAAACCGAAATACCACTAATCCCATGCCTGAAACAAGAGTTCCTATGGTGGGCTCAGGCATGCTAGTCAAACCCAGGTTTGTCCTTCCACAGCATTCAAACAAGCCAAACCATCACAACGGACGCCTCAGACCTCGGTTGGGGGGCCCACATGGCTCTGAGTTACAACATTCAGTTACAGGCAATATTTGTACCGGGAAAAGAAAACATCCTGGCAGACATGTTAAGCAGAACTACCTCGGATGCTCACGAATGGATGCTACACCCGGACATCTTCAAGGCCATCACAAAGAAATGGGGAATGCCACAAATAGACCTATTCGCATCCCCACTCAATCACCAGCTCAAGAAATTCTGCACAAGGACATACCACCCACTTGCTTGGAAGGTGGACTCTCTATCCTTCAGTTGGAAAGGCCTGACAGCATATGCATTTCCACCTCTTCCTTTGATGCACAAGGTACTACTGAAAATCAAAGAGGAACGTCCAAGGATAATTCTGATAGCTCCAAATTGGCCAAGACAACATTGGTACCCATTACTGAGGAGCATGTCTCGAAGGGAAACGTGGACACTACCCCTGATTCCTTTGATGTTAACTCAGAGCGACTACAACATCCTGCATCCAAACCTGAAAACTCTGCAACTGACTGCCTGGAACATTACATAAGAGCAACTAACCCAGATTTATCCCAAAGGGTTAAAGACATTATCCTTGAGGCCCGCAGACCTTCAACAAGAAGGAACTATGCAGGAAAATGGAAAAGGTTTGTCATTTGGAGTACTGAAAGAGGGAAAGATGTGTCAAAGGTAGATATTGCCAACATCCTGGAGTATTTGGCAGAGCTTCTCCATACAGGCCTGTCCTATTCCTCCATCAAGATACATGCATCAGCTATTTCTGCAGAATACAGCTTCGATCCCCCTGTCTTCTCACATCCTCTACTCCGGCAGTTCCTGAGAGGAATTAAGAATGTAAAACCTCCTAGGAAACCACCATTACCAGCATGGGACTTGAACTTTGTGCTAGAAAAATTGACACTCCCTCCAGTCGAACCAGCAGCAACAGCAGATCTTCAACACCTATCCTGGAAAACTGCTTTCCTACTAGCAATTACTTCAGCAAGAAGGGTTTCGGAACTACAGGCTTTAATGGCAGTACAACCCTTCCTAATCTTCCATCAAGATAGAGTGTCCATGAGAACTAATCCTACATTTATGCCTAAGGTGGTATCCAGAGTGTCTCTAAACCAGGCAATCCACCTACCTACCTTCTTTCCCAATCCACAGAACAGGGGGGAAAGACTGCTGCATACCTTGGATGAACATAGACAGTTGCGCTACTACCTGGACAGAACCAAGGGCAATAGAAAAACTGACCAGCTTCTAGTAGCATATGCAACAGGAAGGGAAGGAAAAGCAATTTCCAAACAGACAATCTCCAAGTGGATAGGAAATTGCATAAGATTCTGTTACTCCTACCATGGAAAGCAAATTCCACAGAACATAAGGCCTCATTCTACAAGGGCTACAGCCACTACCACAGCTTTCTTACGAGGAGTGGCTACCAAGGACATTATAGAGGCTGCTACTTGGACCTCCGTGCATACATTTGCCAAGCATTATAACTTACCTCTATACTCTAGATCCCGAGCAGGGTTTGCCACTGCTGTTTTGCAAGGGATCCTAACTACACCATAATTCTTCTTCCTCCTCCCTAGTTTGGCTATGGTATTCTACCCATTTGTAAGGACTGCAGATGCATCCTTGAAGGACATAGTACAGTTTTGTACCTACCATAAATGTAGATGTCCGAACAGGATAGCATCTGCAGTCAGGATTACCCACCCTCCTTCCCCTCTGTGGTACTCCTAGGGTATTTGCCCACCTAATAGCTAGCTGGGGGGGGGATCTCTTATGGTGTATTTGTTTGTATATATGTACATACATGCTTATTTTTTGTGTTTGCCTTCTACTTTTTTGGAAACATTGGCATTTATCCAAAAATTAAGCTATCCAAGAGGGCAGCTGGCATCTGGGGCAAGAAACACTGAGGAAAATGGCGTCGGCTGATGCCTTTATACCCGAAGACCAGCAGTGATGACGTCGGGTGAAGTGCGACACCAGCCGAGGCCAGACCCAGACTTTGGAATCCAGCCGACCGAAGGGCTGCCTGACGACAGGACAACCCATTTGTAAGGACTGCAGATGCTATCCTGTTCGGACATCTACATTTATGGTAGGTACAAAACTGTACTTTTCAGCAGAAATTGGCCCTTTCCAACTTCTGACAGATCACAGACAGGCAAATACAGACGCCCAAGGGGCAGAGGTCAGTCACAAGGCCCTTATAAACCTCGCCAATGGGTTCCTGCTACCCAGAAAGGAGGAGAAGACAGGCCCCAGGCAAGCAGAAGACAAACACTATGACAAAATCCTCAAACTACCAAGCAAATCTCTACTGGCAGCTCCCTTGGGAGGAAAATTAGCATTTTTTGCAGACAACTGGCACATCATCACAAAAGACAAATGGGTTCTAGACATTGTCTCTCAAGGATACAGATTCCACTTTCATACCTTACCAAGGATAAAAGGAATGCCAAACCTGCCACTAAATCAATGGGCAGAGGCACAAAAACAAATTACAGCTCTCATGGACATGATAGCCATTCAACAGGTACCTACACAGGAGCAAGGACAAGGATTTTACTCAAGATTCTTTCTAGTCCCAAGAAAGGACAAAGCATGGAGACGCATTCTGGATCTTTCAGTTTGAACACCTATCTGCAAGTACCAAAATTCAAGATGCTAACACTACAGCAGCTTCTTCCCATGCTGGGCAAGAATGCTTGGCTAGTCACTTTGGACCTCAAGGAGGCATACCTGCATGTCCCTATCAGACAAAATTGCAGAAGATGCCTCCGCTTCATTGCAGGTTCAACGCATTATCAATTCTCTGCACTGCCCTTTGGCTTATCTACTGCGCCCAGGGTCTTCACAAAATGCCTGGCACCAGTAATTGCATACTGCAGACAAAGAGGAATTCAAATATACCCATACCTGGACGACTGCCTTATTCAAGCAGAAAGCAAGGACATTATTTTAAAGCATCTCGCATTTGTCAAATGCCTTCTAAGTTGCGTAGGGTACACAGCAAATGAAAAGAAATCAAAACTGGTGCCCGCACAAAACATAATATTCCTGGGTGCCAGCTTGAATACAACGGCCCAGATGGCTTATCTCACGCCAGACAAGAAACAACAGCTGACTCAATATTTCAAAATAATGGCAACAAAGACCCAACTCCCTGCAAGAAAAATTCTGCAGGCCTTGGGATTCATGGCATCTTGTGTACTACTAATACCATTTACAAAACTGCATATGAGGAAATTACAATGGTACCTGAAAAGCGTATGGACTCGGCACAGCCACAGCTTGGAAACAATGATACCACTCATTCCCTGCCTTCAACAGGAGTTTCTATGGTGGGCACAGGCATGTCACCTCAACAAGGGTCAGCCTTTCTCCTTACCCACAGCCAGGCAAACTATGACAACAGATGCATCGGACTATGCCTGGGGAGCACACATGGCAGGACAGTGCATTCAGGGCAAATGGACTACAGATCAGAGCCATCTGCATATCAATCAAAAAGAAATGCTAGCAGTACAGAATGCCCTAACAGCTTTCAAGAACCTCTTACACCCAGGACAACTAATAATAAAGACGGACAATACCACAGTAATGTGGTACATAAACAAGCAAGGGGGCACACATTCCTACCCTCTATGCAGGCAAGCAATGACCTTGTGGAACACTGCACTGTGTTACCAGGTTCAATTACAAGCACAATTCTTGCCAGGAAAGAAAAACACATTGGCAGACGACCTAAGCAGAAACATCATGGATCCACACGAGTGGAAACTAGATCCACAAGTATTTGCAATGATAGCTCAAAAATGGGGACGCCCAGACATAGATCTGTTTGCAAGCCCCCAAAACTACCAACTTCAAAAATTTTGCACAAGGACATTCCATCCACAAGCTTGGAAAGTGGACGCCCTCTCATTCAGTTGGAAAACATTAACAGTGTATGCCTTTCCTCCACTGCCTCTTCTAGCAAAGGTACTGCTGAAAGCCAGATTAGAGAGGCCACAAATGATACTCATTGCACCAGACTGGCCACGCCAGCATTGATATACAATTTTAAGGAACATGGCCCACAGCCCACCATGGATTTTACCACAAATTCCTCACCTGCTCACCCAGCGAGACAATCAGATTCTACACAGCCAGCTCAAGACTTTAAACCTGGCTGCATGGCAAATTACCTAAACAACCACCCAACACCTCTATCCAAAGCAGTTATGGATGTCATTCTGGAGGCCAGGTGGCCCAGCACCAGGAAAACCTATTCAGACAAATGGAGAAGATTTTGCGCCTGGAACCAGGCTAAAGGCCAAAATACCCTTGATCCAAACATTCCTCAGATTCTACAATATTTAACTGAGATGTTGCACAAAGGTCTTTCCTTTTCATTTATTAAGATCCACGCCTCAGCAATTTCAGCTCATTACAACACGGATCCTCCTTTATTCTCACATCCACTCCTAAGACAGTACCTCAGAGGGGCTAAGAACATAAGACCGCCAAGGAGAGCACCAACACCTACTTGGGATCTCAACTTTGTTCTGGAAAAGCTTACACTGCCGCCCTTTTTCAGCTGATTTAAAATTTATTTCATGGAAAACTGCCCTGCTACTTGCAATAACCTTAGCTAGAAGAGTTTCAGAGCTACAGGCACTATTGGCAGTGGAGCCTTTCCTCGTTTTTCATCAAGACAGAGTCTCTCTACGAACTAACCCTTCCTTTATGCCAAAGGTGGTATCCACTGTGGCCCTAAACCAAACCATTCATTTGCCCACCTTTTTCCCAAATCCCCAGAACAAAGGAGAAAGACTCCTGCACTCTTTGGACATTCACAGGCAATTACGTTACTACTTGGATAAAACTAAGTCTTTCAGAAATTCTGACCAGCTCTTTGTAGACCTATGCTACAGGATCACAAGGAAAAGCTATCTCAAAACAGACCATTTCAATGGATAGGGCATTGCGTATGTTTCTGCTACACGCATCATGGGAAACCGGTACATGCTAACATTAGATCCCACTCCACCAGGGCTACAGCTACATCAGCAGCCTTTCTCAGGGGAGTGCCAACCAAGGATATTCTGGAAGCTGCAACTTGGAGTTCAGTGCACACCTTCAAAAAACACTATCACTTACCTCTATATTCTAAGACTAGAGCTTATTTTGCCACTGCAGTTTTGCAGGGCCTACTAGCTCCTTCTAACCCTGTTTAACTCCACCTCCCATCCTTAGCTTTGAGATTCAACCCAAGTGTGATGACTGCAGCAGGGTAACATGATGAACATAGTACAGTTTTGTACCTACCATAAATGTAGATGTTCGAGTGTTCACCCTGCTGCAGTCCAGGTTACCCTCGCTCCATCCCCTCTGAACTAGCTGAACTTATCTATACCACTCTATCCTATTCAACCTTTGTGGTGTATTTGCTTGTGCCTAAAGGTATTGTTTTATTTTTATCTAGCTATATATATAGTTTGCCTACCTATTGGGGGCACCTGACATCTGGGGCAAGAAAAACTGAAGAAAATGGCGTTGGGTGCCTCTTATATACCCCTGGCGCTCTGACGTCAGGGAAGAAGCGACAGCAATCGACGCCGGACCAAGACTTTGGAACTCAGGCCGACTGCGGGACCGTCTGACGGCAGGATAACCCAAGTGTGATGACTGCAGCAGGGTGAGCACTTGAACATCTACATTTATGGTAGGTACAAAACTGTACTTTTTGCTGTACCAGAGAAAATGGAAGGAGCACACTGTATTAATTTTATGAAAGCACAAATAAGCAACTGGTCAGGTAGTTTACAGCATAATTTGTTAATTGAATGGGCACATCAAGTGTATGCCCCACTCCAGGGCATGAAAAAAGCAGCCAAGCCCTCTGTTAATAAAGATCCACTCATACCATCAAAAAGAGAGTTGATCCTGACAAAATTATGGCAGAAGGGAAACGTTCTAAAAAATATGAAAAAGCAGAGCGTTTGTGGAAAATGAGTAGTCAATGTACACTAGGAGGAAGAGAAGCACATTTTTATTAACACTCAAGGAATGTCAAGAGGCAGGTGTGAGATTCAAGCTGCTTTATCTAACTGCCTTCAGAATACTTTCTTTGTGGAGAGGATCAAAGATATTTTTGGATGCAGAAGAAGCTAAGAAAAAAGAAATAAAAGGTTTAGCCAACACAGAGTGAGCCAGCCAAAAGGAGACTGCATCTCGTTCTGACAATAAAGCTCATAGAGAGACTTTGCCAGTAAAAATCTTTTCCAGTGCTCCAAAGGAAAATACTTGAGAGACAGAAAAAGTACAGGAGTTGACTAAACGAATCTGGTATACCTTGGACTTGAACCAGAGTATGATACTGCGAGATAGAGAAACTGGACACATATCAGAAAACTAACATTAGTGAGTAAATGGGATACTATAAAGCATCACACTTGTGAAATATGGCTTAGCAAGAAAATGTGTCTGAGACTGACGGTCTCTTGTTTACTTTGTTAAACTTGTGGGTGGACTGTAAAGCATGTGTCCCACTTTGTCATTAGTATTTAGAAGGACATTAAAAAAATAACTAAAAGTAAAATACTTCATGATATAAACTGCATGTTATATACAGTAAAACAGTTTTGTTAGTGTGTAGTCAGGGGTATTTTAAATGTTGGGCAAGAAGCATTTCATTAACAGTTGTATGTGTTAAATATATTAAAGTAAACATATTTTTAGTTGAAGAAAAAATGTAGGCTTTACAGCATAAGAAGAGTAGAAAAGCTTGACAAACATTTACTGTGAATATGCCATGATCTTAGGCTGCTGATGTGGGGATGGGGTGTAAAAGTGCAGTGATTGTATTATATGTAGAAATTAGATATTTTTCCTTATTTCTACAGGAGGATATAAAAGCTTTTGACTTAAGCTGTAAACAAGTGCTTTTTGTAAGCAGGTACACTTGAAAAATGTGACAAAATGCTGAAAGCCATGGAGAATGCTAAGGTTTATACATATACAAAGATATTAGCCTGTTTTTCCCCCATTAACAAATATTCAGTGGGAGTCAAGAAGACTGCACCTGAGATTCCAAGATGACTGCACATTGAGTAACAGCTTAACTCTAGCTCTCCCAGTGTGAAAACAGAAACTAAACAGAGAAGAACAGTAGACTTTTGTGTTTGAGTAAATTTTAGTAACTGACTAGTAAGTGTACTGCCTAAATGCCAAGAAAAAAGAAATGCAGAGCACCTGTATAAAATCAGCTACGAAAAGTGAGGAAAAACACTGACTGGGAAAAGTTTGGCAACTGTTCAGCAAAAAGCAGTGCAACATCCAGACATGACTTCCAATAACCTACAGGAAGGTATAAGACAACTGCACACACACCTGGTTAAAATAAATGAAACACTGATAGAGTATATCAACACAAATAACAAAAGGCTGGAAAAATGAAAGAAGCTTTTAAAAGATATTCTGATGAGATGATAAAGCTGCAAAAATCAGAGGTTGAAATGAAAAGTTTGGCTGAATATGAGACTGCTCAGGAAGAGATGTTTAAAAAACAGAATTAGATGACAGAGCAAATAGGGAAAACCTGAGATTTTCAGCTGTACCAGTGAAGCTGGAAAGAACAGACTGCATTAATTTTATGAAAGTACAAATAAGCAACTGGACTGGTATTCCACAACAGGAGTTTTTATTTGAAAGGACACATCATGTGTATGCTGCAGACCTGGCTATGAGAACGTACCATAGACCTTTAATAGTAAAGATGCAATCCTAACAACATAAGGAGATGATTCTAACAAAACTGGCAGAAGTGAAAATACTAAAAGTGGCAGACAGTAGAGTGTTTATGGAGCATGATTTCTTGTACACCAGACAACATAGGAGTAAATGTATTCCACTATTCAGGGAATGTGGAGATGCAGATGTGAGATTCAAATTGCTGTTCCCATACGTCTTCAAGTTATTCTTCCCTGGAGGGATAAAATCATGCTTTATAGGTTCATAGGTTGGTACTGGGCTATCTGCCCGAAGACATATATTAGCCTAGACATGTTGTGCAGTATTCACCACCCCTTTAGTAGTTCCCTAGTCCCTTGTACTAGCAGCTAGTACCCTTGGCCCCTATCTAGTAATGCTGTTGGTGTGATCCCCGGTGTGAACTTTCTGTTACCCATCCACTCATCAAAGTTCCTCTTGAAGAGTGACAGTGAGGGGCTCTGTCTTATGTAGATCGGGACCCTGTTCCATAGTAAGGGAAGTCTCTGCGAAGGGAATCTATCCCTCCAGCATGTTCTATTAATTATTGTGTTGAGGTTTATATCCCTAGAGCGTGTAGCTCGAGTAGATTTGGTTTTGCTAAGATGGAGACTGTACCTGTGAAACCTTTCCCAATGCATCAACAGAAAATGTTGGCGAGAAGGAAAGGAGCATGAGAGTCAACTAGAGTATGTTGGAAATGAAGCAGAGACAGGTTTCAGCAGACCGAGATGAACAGTAATAAAAATCAGTAACAATGTGGGTTTACACTGCAGTAATTATATTTATGAAAAATGACAGAACAAGAAAATGTGGAAATATTGGACTTTTTTGGAATTTGTTGGACTTGTGGCGGACAGTATATGCCCTACTTCATGTCATGAATGTTTGGAAAAATGCTTTGAGAGGGGAAGAGGGAGGAGAAAGTTAACTGCAAGTAAAAAACATGTTTTCTTAATGGTACTATTTTGTGGTGTATTGTTTTCTTTGCATGCAATAAAGTTTTCTCAGTTATTTATAAGTGTAATGGGGGTTGTAAATAGGTGCTGCTGTTCTTTTTTCCTTTCTTTCTCCCTTCTCTCTTTCTTCTTCTTCAGTTTTAAGAAATGTAGGCACTGAATTGTAAAAAAAAAAAAAGTCTGGTTAAAAGAGTATGACAAAAGAAAAATTAATGTCCTTTTTCTCATTCTTGCATTGGGGAATGACTGGATTAAGGACCTAAGATTGACGTAGTAACAAGTTTTAAGAAAAAACAAGTAAATGAAAAAATACTGAATATTATGAGACTATTTTTTTTCTAGCAAGTGAATGTATACTTAGTAGCAGTTCTGTATTTGGCCCTCACGTCTCTAGGGGAAACAATCTGATAGCGAGAAACTGGCTGTGTGGTTCTCATATCTCCATGGATACAGTCTGATAATGAGAAACTAGCTGTCTGGTTCTCACGTCTCCATGGAGGCAATCCGATAGAGAAATTGCTTACAGTCTGGTGGAGAGTGATTAGCTGGGGGAAAAAAAGAAAAGAGAAACTGACTAGGGGGTAATGTTCTCTGAAAACATTCATGGGTTTTTCCAGCTGGGAGAGCTATAAAGATAAAACAAAACCAGTTAGCACTTAGTAGAAGCACAGGCTGCACCATGTGTCTTAGCATGGATAACTTTTCTTTTAGGATAACTCAAGTCTGTGAGTGTGGTTGTCAGTTTGGAACATTTGTTCCTATTAGGAGGGTACAGGCCACTGTGCTGCAGTGGTTAGCAGTGTTGCCTCACAGCAACAGATTCTCCGGTTCGTTTCTTGGCTGGAGTGCCTTCTGTGTGGAGTCTGCATGTCCTCCCTGCAGTTGAATGAATAGTTAAAGATATACAGGTAGGTATGTGTGAGTGTGCATGTGCCTTCTGTGAAGGCTGGCTGCCAGGCTGGCAATTCAACACCATAAAAACACCACTGCCAATCTATCTGCGGACTGGTGATATGCTGTGGTGACCCCTAACCGGGAAAAGCCAAAAGACATTGCTTTATTTTTTTTTTTGTTCCTGTTAGGAGGGTAAAACTTCAATATTTGAAGATGTACATAGTTTTGTCCATTGGTATTAAATTAATAGGTTTTAGGGGACACATTGGGGATTTGTTTATTTGTTTGAGGGCTTGCAGTGAAACAAAAAGTTTTGTAAGATGTGACATAGACTGAAATGGATAGGACAAGAAACGGCTATATAAAAGTTCAACCTGCCAAACAGGGTATGCATGAAACACAAAAGCTGGAATTAGACTTTTAACAAAAAAAGTGTTATACATAGAAGACGGGAATAATAACTTTTTTAATTCAGTGATGCTTTCTGTAATGTCTTTAAATGTCAGTGGTCACACAGATAAATACAATAAAGAAAGAATACTGAACTATATTAAAAATGTAAAATAGCTATGTTACGAGACACACTTGGAAAGAAATGAACATGTGAATTTGATAAGGAAAGGTTTTCAGGGTGGTTATTCAGCAGAATACCTGGGACAAAGGAAAAGAGGAGTACTTATATTAACTGCAGGAGGAGCTCCAATACTGAGAAGAAGAGGATAAAAGATAATAATGGCAGATTTATAGTGGTAAGGGACTAATGGCAAGGGAGGAAGAGGATTACACTGGCATGCATTTATTATATTCCACCTAAAACTGTTGTAATGAAGTTTAAGATGATTCTGGGAGAAATCACCTTTCAGCAAGGAATATTAGTTATAGGTGGGAATTGGAATTTGATTTGCAGCAGTGAAGATTTGTCTGGGGGGCCCAGAAGGGAGAGTATAACAAAGTGGGTAGACTTTTGAAGAAATTTATGAAGACATTTGACATGATGATGTGAATTCAGTACTAGGAGTTCGGACTGAATTTATATATTATTCCCCAAGACACGAAAGTTTGGCTAGGCTAGACAAAATTTACATTTCGCAAGAACATCTACATTTAATTGAAGGTCTTGATATGTGCTCAATAACTATTTCAGATCATGCGCCAGTAATAACTAAAATAAAAACACAGAGTAATGAAACAAAAATGAGACACTTGCACTTTTCCACCTATCTGTTGAAAAGAAAGGAATGTAAGGAATAGGTAGTGGAAATTATTCAGGAGCTATTAGAGAAGATAGAAATTTCTTCTGAAAATACAGCTAGGGAGTGAGATAAAATTAAAGCAGAGTTTAAAAATAGCTTGGAAATAAAAGAAATGGAAATATGGTTAAGAAGCAACAAGAATTACTTAGAGGGACTGACAAATTCTAAAGTATTGCAGAATAGGGTGAATGTCACAGAACAAGAAGAGGTACAACTGCAGAATGCTAAACAGAAAATAAGGGATTACCTGGATAATATGCACGAATTTAGAAGGATTGCTGTTAACCAACTGTGTTCTGATAATAATTCTAGAGCACAAAAACTTTTAGCGAAAAGACTTGGGCAAAAGAAAGTAGAAAGGGCTGTTGCCAAGCTTAGGGAGACTGTAACAAGGAATGTAACACGAGATCCTGTAGAGGTATTAGAAATATTTTGGAAATTCTTTGAAAGTCTGTATAAAGCAGAGAAATGTCCAAATCAAGAAAAGGTACCAATGGAAATATTTATGGAAGAATTAAATATGCCAAGGTTAGAGGTAGATGAGGCTCAATTACTAACAGGATAGGAGGAGATGAAATAAAATGGTGATGTATATCCAATCTACAGGAAAGTCCCCAGGAATAGATGGTATTCGTTTGGACGCTAGGAGGGAAAAAACTGCTAAAGATCGGGAAGGTTTTAACAGTATTTTAAGAGAACTAGTAGTAGCAACATCCTGGAAGAAAACTGTGGTTGCTGTAATACCTAAAGAGGGCAAAGATTCATCAGATCCAGCTTCATATAGGTCCAATATTAAACCATGATTATAATGTGTTTATGTCTATAATGGCTAAATGATGCCAAAATTGATAGATATGGATCATTGTGGTTTTGAGAAGGGGAGGCAAACTTTTGACAACATTTGGGAAGCAGAATGCAAGAAAATGCCACTGTTGTTAGTGGGTCTTGATGCAGAGAAAACATTTGACAGAGTAAGCTGGGACTTTATTAGAAGGGCAATGGAAGCATTTACATTTCCTGATAAAATTATAAGGTTGATTAGGAGGATATATGAGAGAACGGAGGTGAAAATTAAAGTGGGTGGGGTCCTCTGTGATGATTTCTGCTTGAGCAGAGGAACCAAGCAGGGGTGTCCTCCTCCTTTGTTATGTGCTTTATATTTAGAACCATTGGCAAAGAAAATAAGGGACTCAGAAATTCAAGGATATAATTGGTATGGTAGTCAAGAAAAGCTGGCTCTATCTGCAGATGTTATTATTTTATACCTAACAAAACCAGAAAAGGACATTACCTTGTTGTATAACATTTTCAGACCGTTTCAAATCTTTTTGGAATACAAAATGAATAAAGCTAAAACAAAGGCAATAGCAGTAAATTATGTACACGCACACACTTTGGTTCAGCAATATCCATACTTATGGGGATATGATAAAATGAAGTATTTAGGAGCATGAATTAAAAATGATCCTAGTGTGGCAACTAAGAATACATGAAAAGAAAAACAAAAGATAATATAAAAGCTGAGAAACTGGAAGCCGTGTTATATAGATATGGATAGTAAGATACAAGCAGGTAAAATGTTTTTAGTCCCTTTAGTCTTATAGTCAGGTCAGGTATATTTTTATCAACCAGAGGAGAAGCTGTGGATGATTAATAAAGAGCTGAAGAATTTTATCTGGGAACGGAAGATGGCAAGAGTTAAGTGGGGTAAGCTGATTCTTTCAATAGGACAAATTGGATTGGGATTACTTGCTTTGAAGGGGTATTTCAGAGGCACAAAGTTAAGGCTTCTATATGCAGCACAAGCAGAAACGTGTGATTCAAAGTGGAAAGGGGTGGTGATGAATAGAGAGGGAAAGGTAATAGAATGGAAAGACACCAAGAATTTATTTGGACTGCAGGTTAGACACTGCCTTCCCTTCCAAGGATTGATATCAGATTATACACAAAGAGAAAGAAATAGGGATGGTACTAAAGAAAAGACCAGCACTGATAGAATTTTTGGTAGAATCTAGTACAGAAGCTGCCATTAAAAAGAATAATTAGTAGAGCATATAAAATATTGCATATTAACTATAAGAATCAATCAGAGGAAGTTAGAAAGGATTCGGAAGAGAAACTGGATAAGCAATTCACAAAAAAAAACTATGGGGGATATTTGTATGTCTCCCAAATATGCAACACAGTCTAGAAGATTTAGGAGTTTTGCTTGGAAATGTTTACATAGATATTTTATACCACAGTTAGACTCCAGAGAGACTTCCAAGATGGCTGCATATTGAGTAACAGCTTAATTCTAGCTTTTCCAGTGTGAAAAAAGAAACTCAGCAGAGAAGACCAATAGACGTGTGTTTATGGGTAAATTTCAGTAACTGGCTAGTAAGTGTACTGCTTAGATGCCAGGAAAAAGGAAATACAAAGGACCTGGAAAAAAACAACTGCAAAAAGTGAGGAAGAAGCACTGACTGGGGAAAGTTCTGCAGTTGTTTAGCAAAAAGCAATACAGCCTCCAAACATGAATTCCAGTATCGTATAGGAAGATATAAGACAACTGCACACAGACCTGATTAAAATAAACAAAACATTGATGGAGTATATCAACAAAAACAACAAAAGGCTGGAAAAATGGAAAAAGATTTAAATAAATATTCAGATGAGGTGATAAAGCTGCAAAAATCAGAGCATGAAATGAAGAAAAGGCTGGCTGAATATGAGACTGCTCAGGAAGAGATGTTTCAAAACAAAATAATAGAATTAGAGGACAGAGCACATAGGGGAAAACCTGAGATTTTCAGCAATACCAGAGAAGCTGGTAGGAACAGACTGCATTATTTTATGAAAGCACAAATAAGCAACTGGACTAGTATTCCACAGCAGGAGTTGTTAGTTGAAAGGGCACGTCGTATGTATGTTCCGAACCTGTCTATGAGAAAGCCGCCTAGACCTTTAATAGTAAAGATGCAATCCTACAAGCAGGAGGAGTTGATTTTGACAAAACTGTGGCAGAAGGACAAAGTACTAAAAGTGGGACACAGCAGAGTGTATGTGGAGAATGACTGCTCATTGTACACCAGGCAGATGAAAAGCAAATTTATTCCACTGTACAGGGAATGGCGAGATGCAGGTATGAAATTCAAACTTTTGTACCCAGCTATCTTCACAGTATTCTTCCCTGCAGGGACAAAATCACTTTTTGATGAAGTAAATGCTAAGGAGGAAATACAAAAGTTTGTCCAACAAAAAGTGAGCTGTGATACAGAAAGCGGTTATGCTTCTTGTTCTTCTGGTTATAAAGACCACAGAGAGACTGTACCTGTAAAACTTTTTCCAGTGTTTCAGTGGAAAATGTTGGAGTGAAGGAAGGGAGTACTAAAGCTAACTAGAACAACTGACAGTACGTTGGAAATGAAGCAGTGACATGATTTTGGAGATGGGGGGTGAACAGTAATAAAACCAGTAAATTAAAATGGGGTTACAGTGCAATAATTATATATGTGAAATATGACAGAACAAGAAAGCTTGGAAATGTTGGACTTTTTCGGAATTTGTTGGACTTGTGGGGGACTGTAAACCATATGCTCTACTTCAGGTCATAAATGTTCAAACAATGCTTTGGGGAGGGGAAGAGGAGGGAGAAAGTTAACTGTAAGTAAGTTTTTTCTTACACTATTTTTGTGGTGTATGTTTTTCTTGCATGCTATAAAGTTTTCTCAATTATTTTTAAGTGTACTGGGGATTGTAAACAGGTGCTGCTATTTTTTTTTTCTTTTCTTTCACCCTTCTTTCTTTCTTCTTGTTCAGTTTTAAGAAATGTAGGCAATGCATTGAAAAAAAACGGTTAAAAGAGCATGACAGAAGAAAAATGAATGTGCTTTTTCTCATTCTTGCATGGGGAAATGACAGGATTAAGGATGTTAGATTGATTTAGTAATGAGTTTAAAGAATAAGCAAGTAAATGAAAAAAAATATTGAATATTATGAGCCATTTTTCTGCCAAAAACATGTTTGTTTAGTAGCAGTTCTGCAGCTGGTCATCCTGTTTCCATGGAAACAGTCTAATAAAGAAACTGGCTGCCTAGTTCTTGTGTCTCCATGGAGACAGTCTGATAAAGAGAAATTGGCTTCAGGCTGGTGAATGATTGGCTGAAGGAAAAGAAAAAAACCCTGAGAAGAGAAATTAGCTAGGATATAATGTTCTCTGAAAGCATTCAGGGGTTTTCCCAGTTCGGAGAGCTGTAAGGAAAAGACAAAACTGATTTGCTCTTAATAGAAGCACAGGCTGTACCATGTGTCTTAGCATGTTTAACCTTTCCTTTAGGTTAACTCAAGTCTGTGAGTATGGCCATCAGTTTGGGACTTCTGCTCCTATTAGGTGGGTAAAACTTCAGTATTTGAATATGTATATAGCTTTGTGTGTTAGTATTAAGTTAATACGTTTTAGGGGGTATTAGGGGTATGTTTGTTTTTTGTTTGAGGGATTTCAATAAAATAAAAAGTTTTGTAAGGTGTAACATAGGCTCAAATGGATAGGACAAGAAACAACTGTATAAAAGTTCAACCTGTCAAACAGTTTATGCATGTAACACAAAAGCAGGAACCAGACATTTAACAAAAAAGGTGCACATAAAAGGTGTGAATAATAACTTTTTAATGCAGTGATGCTTTTTGTAATGTCTTTAAATGTCAACAGTTTCACAGATAAATGCAAAAAAAGAGTAGTGAACTATATTAAAATATGTAGAGTGCAAGTAGCTATGTTACAGGAGACACACTTAGAAATGAACATGTGAATTTGATAAAGAAAAGTTTGCGGGATGGTTATTCAGAGGAATACCTGGGACAAAAGAAAAGAGGAGTACTTATATTAATTGCAAGAGGAGCTCCAGTAATGATAGAAGGAGATAAAAAAAGATAATGTCAGACATGTACTGCTAAGGGGCTACTGGCAAGGGAGGAGGGTTACACTGACATATACTTGTATTCCAACTAAAACTGTTATAATGGAGCTTAAGAAAATTCTGGGAGAAATAATCAGCTTTGAGCGAGGAATATTTCTTATAGGCGGGGACTGGAATTTGATTTGCAACAGTAAATATTTGTCTAGGGGCCCAGAATGGAAAATACAACAAAGGAGGGTAGATTTTTAAAGATCTTTGTGAAAACATCTGGCATGGAAGGTGTGAATTTACTACTAGGAGTTCAGAGTGAATTTACATACTATTCTCCAAGATGCAAAAACTGAGCAACGCCAGACAGAATATACATTTCACAGGAACACGTGCATTTAATTGAAGGTCTTGACACACACCCAATAAGTATTTCAGCTCATGCGCCAATAATAATTAAAAAAACATGGGGTAATGAATTAAAATGAGACATTTGCCCTTTTCCACCTATCTGTTGAAAAGAGAGGAATTTAAGGAAGGGGCCATGGAAATTATTCAGGATGTATTACAGAAAATAGAAATTTCTTCTGATAATATAGCTAGGGAGTGGGATAAAATTAAAGTGGAACTTAAATGGGGTGGAAATAAAGGAAAGGGAGATATGGTTAAGAAGTAACAAGAATTACTTAGAGGGACTGACAAGTACTGCAAAATAGGGGGAATCTTACAGACCAAGAAGAGGAGCAACTGTAGAATGCTAAACAGAAAATAAGGGATTACCTTAGTAATATGCATGAGTTTAAAAAGATTGCTGTTAAGCAACTGATTTTTTTATAATAACCCTAGAGCACAAAAACTTTTAGCACAATGACTCAGGCAACTGAAGATAGAAAGAGCTGTCACCAAGCTTAGGGAAGCCTATAACAAGGACGATAAGGGATCCTGTAGAAGTACTGGAAATACTTCGTAAATTCTATGCAAGTCTATATAAAGCAGAGAAATATGGAAATCAAGAAAAAATACAAATGGAAATGTTTAGCGAATAATTAAATATACCCAGGGTATAGGTAGAAGAATTTCAATTACTAACAGGATAGTAGCAGATGAGATAAAAATGGTGATGTATAACCAATCTGTAGGAAAGTCCCCAGGAATAGATGGTATTCTTGTGGAGGTTTGGAGGGTACGAGGGAAAAATTGATAAAGATCTGGAAGGTTTTGTTTAACAGTATTTTAAACAGGAGAAGTACCAACATCCTGGAAGAAAGCGGTCCAGCTTCATACAGATCCATTTTAATACTAAATCATGATTAGAAAGTGTTTGTCTGTAACGGCAAAAGAATGGAAAAGGTGATGCCAAAATTGATAAATATGGATCAGTGTGGTTTTGTGGAGGGGAGGCAAACATTTGACAACATTAACAGAACAGTGATGATTAGAGGGAAGCAGAGTGTAAGAAAATACCACTGTTGTTGGTAGGTCTTGATGCAGAGAAAGCATTTAACAGAGAGCACTGGGACTTTATGAGCAGAGCAATGGAAGCATTTGCATTCCCTGAGAAAATTATAACGTTGATTAGGAGGATATATGAGGGATGGGAGGTGAAAATTAAAGTGAGTGAGGTCCTCTCTGATAATCTGTGTTTGATCACAGGAAATAGGCAGGGTGTCCTCTTTCTCCCCTTTGTTGTTTGCATTATATTTAAAACCACTGGCAAAGAAAATAAGGGGCTCTGAAATTCAAGGATATAATTGGTGTGGTACTCAACAGAAGCTGGCTCTTTTTGCAGATGACATTTTATACCTGACAAAACCAGAAAGTGATATTACAGTGCTGTGGAACATACTGAGACAATTTCAAACCTTTTGGGGATATAAAATTAATGCAGCCAAAACAAAAGCAATAGCAGTAAATTATATATCCACATACGAATCGGTTCATAGGTAGGTACTAGGCTATTGGCCCTAGGGCCTATATAAGCCTAGCCAAAGGTACCCTGGCTTTCGCCACCCAAGAAAATTAGTTTCCTGTGCCACTGTCAAGCAGAGCCACAGAAGTGATCCCCAGGGTGAACTTCCTATCTCCCATCCAATCATCAAGATTTTTCTTGAACAGTGCTAATGAGGAGCTTTGTTTGATATAGATAGGTAGTTTGTTCCAGAGTATGGGAAGTCTCTGGGACAGGAATCTATCCCTCCAGCATGTTCTGTTTATTGTGGTGACGAGGTTTAGGTCTCTAGAGCATGTAGCTCGTAGGGATTAGGATTTCTTTAAGTGGAGCATGTCTAAAAGCTCTGGGTTTGACATAGCTTTGTGTGTTAGGCAGAGATCGCCTCTGAGTAGGCGATATGCAACGGAGTAAAGCTGCAGTTTTTTGAGACTGTCTGCATAGGGCATCTCTTTGAGGCCGGTAATCCTCTTTGTGAGGTATTTCTGTGGCCTTTCCAGTTGTTGTAGATGTCTTGTGAGGTACATACCAAAAGGGGCATTGTACTCTATAATGAGTCTGAGTGACGAGTAGAGGGGAACAATGACCTCTTTTTCCTGGATGAGAAACCTTTTGTGATGAGGTGTGCTACATAGAAGGATTTCCTGACAACTGTGGCGATGTGATTATCACAGGAGAGACTACTGTCCACCTGTGTCCCAAGGTCTCTTATCACACATTCGGTGTTAAGTAGACTACCACCTATGTGGTAGTTCATGGGTACTAAGTTTTTACCAAAAGGAATGACAATGCACTTTTTGGCATTGAGCTTGAGGCCATGGCTTTGATACCAGGCATCTGTCTCAGCAAGGCCCTTTTGTAGGATGTCCACATCTTTTGGAATTTTGACTATGGCTCCTAGTTTGCAGTCATCTGCAAACTTCGTTAGCCAAAGACCTTCTGTGTTGGCCTGTACTTCAGAGAAGTAGATACCAAACAGGAGAGGACCCAGGACTGAACCCTGTGGTACTCCACTTGTCACTGGTCTGAAGCTGGATTTGGAGTCTGCTGCTTTCACAGTGTGGGTTCTGTCAGTGAGCCAGTTGGCAACCCATCTTGTGACATAGGGATTTATACCTAGTTTAGTGAGTTTATCTATAATTTCAGAGTGGGGGATGGTGTCAAAAGCCTTGGCGAAATCTAGATAGGCTGTGTGAACCACCTTACCCTCATCTACGGCTTTGGTGACTGCTTCAAAGAAGTCTATCAGGTTTAGGAGACATGATCTGCCTTTTACAAACCCGAACTGGGTGGGGTCCTGAGTTTGGAGATTACCAATGTCATTGTTTATAAGTTCCATGATGATGTGCTCCATAGTCTTGCAGACCAGGCTCGTTAGGCTAATGGGGCTGTAGTTTCCGGTGTCTGTGGTGGCTCCCCCTTTGTGGAGTGGGATAACTGTCACTGTGCGCCATTCAGTGGGCACATAGCCTGAGGTGAGGCTATGATTGAACATGGTACTTAGGTGGGGTGCCAGTTCGTTCTGTAGTTCATGTAGAACACAGCCTGGGATGTCGTCAGGTCCCATGGATGCTGTGTTCTTAGCTTTGGATAGTGTGTTTTTTACCTGTGCAGCTGTGATTACAGGAACTTTGCATTCTTCTGGTATAGAGATGGGCCCTTTAGGGGATGACAGAGGGGTAAAATTAGCACTGAACCTATCTGCCAGGATGTTGGCAATATCCGTTGGTTCTGTATATTTAGTGCCATTGTGCTGTAACTCAGAGCAGATCTGAGTGTTGCCTTTGAGATGGTTCAGCAATATCCATACTTATGGGGACATAATAAAATGAAGTATTTAGGAGTATGGATTAAAAATGATACTTAAGTGGCAGCTAAGGATATGTGGGAAGAGACCAAACAAAAGATAATATAAAAACTGAGAAAATGGAAGCTCTGTTATATGGCTATTGATTGTAAGATATAAGCAGTTAAAATGTTTTTAGTCCCTTTAGTCTTATATACAGGTCAGGCATACTTTTATCAACCAGAGATGATGTTGTGGATAGTAATTAATAAAGAGTTGAATTTTATCTGGGGGGGGGGGGGGAGTGATAAGAGTCAAGTGGGATAAGCTTATTCTTCCAATAGAACAAGGAGGATTGGGATTATCTGATCTGAAGGGTATTTCAGAGCAACAAAGTTAAGGCTCCTGTACATAGCACAAAAATCTATAACTCAAAATGGAAAGAGATGATAAAAAAACAGTGTGAAGTTCAAGTAATAGGGAGAGACTGGGATTTTGGATGCAAACCTTTAAAGACAACAATAATCATACAGAATATTATATCCATAAAGTAGCAGAAGATATTCTAAGAATAAAGTCAATATGAAAATAGAGAAAGGAGATTCTGCTGATAGGGGTGACTGCAGTTAGGGATACAGACAATAGTCAAGAGGGAGCAGGAGTATATTGGAGAAAACTGGCAAAGGATCCAAGGTAGTGGGAGCAAATAACTAGACAAGGAAATGTAATAGAATGGGAAGATGCTAAGAACTTAGTTGGACTGCAGGTGACAGATTACCTTCCCTATCAAGGATTGATGTCAGAGTATAGGCAAAAAGAAAAACATGGGGGGGGTCTAAACAAAAGACCAGGACTGGTAGAGTTTTTAGTAGAATGTAGAAGAGAAATGGGCATTAAGAAAGGAATACCAATCACCCTTTATTCTCTCACCATCTATGAAAACCAATCCCATACAGGATTCAGCCATCCCAACAGCTTACTACCACCCCAATCCTCTCAAAACTTTCTGCCCACTCATTCATGTCTATCGACGCCAACTCCTTTACCCCTGCTAACACCCACCATGTTATACCCAGATATGTTAACACCAAAACTAAATACTACCAAAAACTGATAAATTTCTAAAGCTCATAGCTAGTTTGCCCCTCACCCTTGCTATTGATGGGGATATCCACCCCAACCCTGGGCCACCATCCCCAGACAACACTAACTCTAATCATAACAGCCCAAACATAGGATAAAGCCTTAATAGACCCCCTCCCCAACTCACTACTGATCTGCCACTTAAACATTAGAAGCATCAACAATAAGGTCCACAACTTCCATGCCCTCCTGACAACCTACTCCCCTGACATACTTTGTCTCACTGAAACATGGTTAAAATCAACTACGCCAGATAATTCTACCTCGAGGGTATAATATATTCAGGCTAGATCGTCCTACCAGGAAAGGGGGAGGGGTTGCTGTTCTCTATAAAACCACCCTAAATGTTACTCTAGACAAGCTTCAACCACCTATATTTAACAAAGTAGAAATGATGATTTCCAAACTACAAATAAAAAACAAATGTATAAACGTAGTATGTGTCTATATTCCCCCAGGTAGTAACTCAGGGACCCTAGAAGACATCCTCCACTGGCTATCCAATACCTACCCCTAAGAGACCATTCTTCTAGGGGACCTCAACATAGACTGGAACACCTGCACTGCAGGGATCCCAGCCACCCGCGTATACCTACATGGTTTTACACAAACTATAACCTCCCCTACCAGGATCAGCAAGCCTAACAATAAAGAAAGTATCCTAGACTGGATACTAAGTAATAGCCCCCACCACATGTACAAATCAGGTACTCTCCCCAAAGATCTAAGTGATCATTTCTTAACGTATACTATTAGGCATAAAGTTGAATGTCCACATCTACCCACCTATAAAACAATAAGAAATAACAAAAACCTGAACCTTAATAAATTCTTAGAAGAACTTAAATTATGCAATTGGTCAATTCTAAAACAACTACCACTAGATGAGGCAGTAACACACTTTAATAACACATTCCTGGCCATCCTTGACAACCATGTACCTGCACACTCTATTAGAATTAAAACAAAAGTTGCCCACTGGCTCACTAAAGAAACCAAACTAAAGATCATCCAAAGAAATGATGCCTGGAACACCTGGCGCTCCTCTAAAGCCCCACACAATCAACTCAAATTTCGACAATATGATACAAAAAAAATCCAAATTAATAGACAAACAAATGTATTTCTACCATCTATAGCAAAAACATCACAACAAGCCACAGAAGTTCTGGGCAGGTATTAATAAACTCCTCCATCCAGGGCAATCCACAACTCCAACCCCCTCAGCCCCAGCCCAAACCAACCACCCTTTCAGCTAACCTCCCTGCAGATTACCTGCAAAAAGCTGCTGATGTTATAGCATACCCTGTCTCTACTTTGATAAACAGAACCATAAATGAAGACTTTATCCCCTCTATCTGGAAAATATCACGTCATACCATTCCACAAAGGAGGCAGCTCCATTGAGCTGTCAAACTATAGACCAATAGCTATCCTTCCCCCTCTGGCTAAAATTATGGAAAGTGTATCCATAAACAACTCTTACACTACCTTATTTAACATAATCTTCTGGCCAACTCCAAGCATGGATTTAGACCACAGCACAGTACCACCTCAGCCCTCCTCTCCTTTTCTAATGTCATAAATTCCAACTATAACAACAACAAATTATTTTCTGCCCTGTTTCTTGATCTTTCTAAGGCCTTCGACATGGTTAACCACCAGCTACTCTTACCCTAAATAACCATGCCATGCAATGGTTTTCTTAGTGCAGGACAGCAGGCTGTTCTTTGGCAGGACAAACTCTCCACCCTTCTCCCAGTTACCCATGGTGTCCCTCAAGGCTCCATATTAGGTCCCCTTCTTTTCTCCCTCTTTATCAATGACCTCCACACTGTAATCCCAGACATAATCTGTGCACAATATGCCGATGACTCCACCCTGATTTGCTCAGCCTCTACCCCTACAGATCTCCTTAGTTTAACCCAGAAAACCTTTAATACTCTAGAAAACTGGATCACTAATCAACAGCTGATATTAAAACCTAATAAAACAAAGCTATTGCTCTTCTCCCCTACTCGAAAATCCTCTCAACCTTCGTTTACTATAACATCCAACAATGGGACCATAATCTCACCAGATATGTATACCAAACTCCTGGGTGTTATAATAGACAACAACCTCAAATATGATATGCACGTAAACCAAACTATTAAAACTGTTAATAAAAAAACATGGCTCCCCATACAAAAACAGACCTTTTCTCACCCCTCTAGCTAGGACTACCATTGCCTGTACCCATCTGCTTTCAACTCTACTCTATATCTCGCCAATACCCACTAACTTGTACAAAACTGATCTCAGCAAACTCCCTAGCTGCTACAATCAAATTGCCAGGTTTGCCACAGGAACACTCGACTGGACACACCCTTGTCAAAACCTAAACCTCTTAGGATGGCTAGAACTCCCCAGGCTAATTCAGTATAATCAACCTACTGTAGCATTCAAGGTTCCATCCAGAAAAAACACCCTCCCTTAAAAACATTATCCATCCCTACAAAAACACTAGGCCACTTTGTTCCACTATAAAACTTTTGTTTCAGTCTGTCAAAGCTAACAACATATCTGGAGAATCTCTGTTTGCAAATTCAGTAGGCAAAACCTGGAATTCGCTCCCATCTGACCTTACTCTGAACCCCTCCCTTAATCAGTTAAAAAAAAAATCTGACCCAGTATTTTAAACTCACTGGTTATGTCCTTGCTCTTACCATGACTAAAGCCTAATCTACTTCCATATCCCTGCAGTATTTTATTCAAAGCGACTTACCTCTTACACTAAAAGGTTTGAAAAGAGAAACTGTAACATCTCTGCAGACACTCTGTACATAGCTGCACCTATAAGTTTGATAAGAGGAACTGTAACATATTTGTATATATTTCTGAATATAAACTGTATTCTTCACAGGCTTGAAATGTGAGACTGTAACTTGTATGTTAATACAATATGTTTGTGCATGTACTGTAACTTGCTTGTCATTATCTGTTTGTAAGTTTGGAGCTTTTCTCCCCAGGCCTTCACTGAAAATGGACATGTATCCAGTCGGACTATCCCGGTCAACAAATGTAAAATAAATAAATAAAATAAATAATAATATGTAGAGCATATAAAATATTGTGTGATAACTATAAGAATAAATCAGAGGAGGTTAGGAAGAATTGGAAAGAGAGATTAGATAAACAATTAAAGAAACAAAGGGGGGGCTATATGTATGTATGTCTCACAAATCTGCAACAAAATCTAGAACATTTAGGATCTTTGCCTGGAAGTGTTTACATAGATATTTTTATACCCCATACAGGCTCCAAAGAGTCTTTCCTCAGGTAGACAGCAAATGTTGAAGGTGTGACTGGGAAGAAAGAGGTACTTGGTAACATATTTTCTGGGAGTATGCTGGGTTGTTAGACTTTAAGGATTGCCTGCGAGATGCACTGTCAAAGATGCTGGGTGGACAGATTGGTGTGAAGAGAGAGAGGATTTTTCTTAGCTGGGATACAGAATCAGAATTGCCTAGACATGTTAAGGCCTTGCTGTGTCTAATTATGATGGCTGCCAAAAAGCAATTACTAGAAAGTGGAAATCAAAGTCTAAACCAATTGTACTAGAAGGTAGTGAACATAGTAACAGAGATGAAACAACTGGAAATGGGATCTTTAAAAAGGGTTGGAGCAAATTACATAGGAAGAATAGGAATTGTGGGAACAATACATACACGGGAGGAATGAGGTATAAAAGAAGGCAGGATTTGAATGAGCTATGTAATGTCTGACAATGATTGGGTAGATTATAAGTGATGTATAATGTTTGCAATTAGAATTATATCAATATGGTTTATGATATAAAATGCTTGCACCTGAGATTATGTCAGTATGGTTTGTTTTCATTTATATAAATGTATGATTGCTTAAGTCATAAGTGATAATTTAAACAATGTTTATTGTTTTAAAAAACAGGTAGTGAGATTGTTAGAAAAGGGTAGGGGTAAATTAGATTAAAAATGGAAATTGTGAGAACAATACATCCAGAAATATGTTTTGGAGGAAGAGAAGACAGAAATTGAACAAATTATGTAATGTTGCTTTGACTGTATGATGTGTAACAATATATGTAATGTATAATATTTATAAATGTGAGCTTATTAATATGGTTTGATTGCTTTTGTATAAATGTAAGTTTGCCTGTGTCTCAAATGATAATTGAATAAAGATGTTTTAAAAAAAAAATCTGGGTCTCACATTTTCATTTCCTAAGTAGTCAGTTGCAAAGATGCCCCTGACTTTGCTTGGGGAATAGTGTCAGTGGCCATAAAGGTGGAGGGACAAAAAAGACCAAAACATACAAACATAAAAGAGGTGCTAGTTCTTATTAATGCAGTTAACTCTGAGTAATATGTTTACAAATAATTTGTGGTACATAAACAAGCAAGGGGGAACCAGACTGTACCCCTTGTACAGATTATCCTTTGTAGCATGGTATATAACTGTATAGCACAATCTCACTCTATCTACAGGCATCCTACATTCTATCAGAGAAAAACTGTGTGACAGAGAAGCTGAGCAGAACCACAGCAGACCCTCAAGGACAGAAACTGAATCAGAGATCTTCCGGGATTTGTTACATCTGTGGGAAATTCCTCGGGTAGACCTTTTTGCTGCTGCTTATCAACTGACAAAATACTGTTCCAGCATTCAGTGCAAGAAGGCCTGGAAGACAAATGCCTTTTCTCTTCTTTTCCCTGAACAGGAATGTTCCTTATGCGTTTCCACCTTTGATTCAGGACTCCCCAGTGATCACTGGGATGACTCCCTTATGGCCTAGGCAACAGTGGTTCTCCATTCTTTAGGAATTGGCCAGGATCAGCTGCCACAAGCTTCCTCACAGACTGGATTTACTTGCACAAGATAAGGAGTGTTTGATACATTCTGCAACTGACTGCCTAGATGATAGGGTCTTGATACCTTTTAGGAACCTGTTTGATGAGGATGTGCAGCAAGTATTTTTGGAGGTAAGGAAGCCTGCTATGAGAAAATCATGTATTAGGAAATGGAAAAGGGTATTCTAGTTGGTGCCAGCAGAAGACCCAGCACCAGTCAGGGCTAACTTTTCTATGGTTTTACAGTCTTTGTCTGACTTACTGTATGGCCTATCTTACTCCTCTATCAAGGTTCATTTGTAAAATGTTTTTGAAAGGTGTTTTAGATAGGAAGATAGGACTCCCATAAAGATTGTGTCTAGATCTAGGGATGTCATTATCCCACTTTTGTTCAGCCCTCATTTGGACAGTCATTGAACATAATGTCCACGTTGGTATTTATCTACCCAAACACATGCAACAACTGGAATATTCACAGAGATACCTTACTTAAAGGATACAAGACCTACACAATATGTCCTACATGGACTGACTCAAAGCCCTGTCACTGTACTCTGCATCCTACAGATTGTTGAGGTAACCTATGTTTGCCATACCAGGCATTCTCTGACCCAGTACTGATGGATTTACTGCACATCAGCAAGTCATATGGCATCAGAAATACTTAGTCTAGGGATCTAAACCACTTCTGTGACATTAACAGAATGGTTTGGAGGTACAGGTACGTCTTGCAGAGGATACCACTTTTCTGGAACAGACTATCATCCACATAAAACAAAGTTCATCTGTGTCCATATTCAAGTGCAACTTGGGTCTGTGGATGGGAAACAGAAAATTCATCCCAAGACTGCACCCTGTACTATACTAATAGGCAGAGGCAGCTCCTGAATGCTTTATACCATGTGTGGGTCCCCCTCAAGTTATCTATGGTACGATCCCAGTTATTCTCATTAGGAGTAATATGTAATTATCGACCATGGGATGGGAAGGCCAGTGTCTAGCCAAATGGGATAGGTTAATTCAAGCACTAAAAAGAAAATAGGCTAGGCTTAAAATGGCCCACAAAGACAGCTAGCCTAGTACATACATGTGAACGTATGAACCTATAAAACCAGTGGCAACTCCTTTGGATCTTAATTTTGTGTGTGAGAACCATCTCATCAGGTTGACTTCAGGTTCTTGCAGTTTTGATGATTGCTGTGTCCTCTGCAAGAAGAGTATCTGAATAGCATGCTCTTATGGGTCAGCCTTATCTCACCTTCCACAGAGATGAGGTTTCTTTCAGAACTAATCCTTTTTTGCCTGAAGTGATTTCTGATTTTCCCTTAAGCCAATCCATCCATCTCACTGTTTTCTTCCTGAACCCTGAAGTGAAGAAGGATAATTCATATTTTGGATGTCCATAATAAGCTCAGGTGCTATCTTGATAGAACAGAATATTTAAAAACTTCTGATAAGTTCATTTTCCATGAAGGTACAAATGGCAACCTTTGTCAAAGCAGACTATTTCCACATGGTTGTCTCAGGCTATTACATTTTATTCCCACAACAAAACTACTCCAGACAAGTCAAGGCTCACTCTCCCAGGGCCTTGGCTTCATCTGTGGCTTTTTGGACAGACAATATATAGAAAACAATACTCAGGAAGAAAGTGAAATGGCTGATGTAGCTGAGGAGGAAACTGACAGAAATATGACGCAAGGTGAAGAAAAACAGCAAGGGAAAGCAATAATGGTAGAAGAGATTCAGATACAAACTGAAAATAAGTATGATGGGTTGGCAAGAGAAGAAAAGAAAGATAATTCAGAAATAGGGGAAGAACAAGAGCAGAAAATTTTAAATCTGATGGAGGGAGGGTGAGAAGGAAAAAGAAAAATGAGACCAGGTGGAAAAAAAGGTGTAAAACAGGGAAAGGGATGGTTAAGTATTTTGTGACAATGTGTGAATTGTATAAGGAATGAAATGAGGGGGTTAATTGTTGTTGGGTGGTGCAAGAAGAAAAATACTTGTGTGTTACATTTGCTGGACACAAGATGTGTTAATAAAAAAAAAACAGAAAAAAAATGAAGCTGTATTGGAAGAAAGATTATTATGGTCAGTAGGATATGAAACATGTTCAGGCTTAGGGGTTTTAGCAAGAGAAGATGAAGTATAAATATTGGATGTAACAACTGTGATAGCAGGAAGGGTAATGATATGTGACTTGAGGAAAATGGAAATTTTGTGAGGGTAATAGTAATATATGCATATGCAAACATGTTGGAAAGAAAAAGAATGTATAAAGAACTAAAAAATATATGCGATAGTAAGCATGTTAAGAGTGAGGATTTGGGACTTTAACTGCAAGGTAAGAAAAGAAAAAGGAAAAATAAAGATTTAATGGTGATTAGAAAAATATCCAACGTGGAAACAAAGTTAGAAGAAAAAGAAACTATGGATGTACAAAAGAGAAATTTTTAAAAAAGAAATTGATTAGGTTATGTATCCACCCCATATGAGCTGGGGTGATTAAATTTATATGCAAGAAAGATTGCAAAAATATCAAGATTTTCAGGCCAATAACACTGGGGAATACTGTTTGTAAAATATTTATGAATATAATGGAAAAAAGAATGGGGACTGTTTTACAAGAATGATAGGGGAAGGGATATATGGAGTAAAGGGAAAACAAGTGAAGGAAATGTTACTAATAAGTAATAAATGTTTTAAGGGATAGTAAAGATGTAAGGTTAGTTGACTGTGATGTAGCAAAGGATTGTGACACAGGAAGTTATGAGGCAGTGTGGAATATTTTAGGGGATTATGGGGTTGGGAGACAAATAATAAAAGTGTTTAAGACATGTTGTGGTTAAGGTGGGGGTAAATGGTTATTAGGAAAGAAAGTAAAGATTGAAGTGTGTGAAAGAGAGGCCAATGAGTGTGTGTTTGTGTTAGTATTAAATGCAGTAATACAAACATGTTGGTGAAATCACAGCAACAGGATGGGTAATGGAAAAAGACCAGCAAGAATTGATATGACTGTAGAATACTAGAATGAGCTGGAAATAACTGGAATGAATGTCTTTACCTGTTAATTACCCAAACTTGTACTGAACAGGTGCCAGTCCCTCCAAATCTTCCTGTACCTTTCAGAATATATTCTGAACACACTGTAGTTTGGTTAAGAATGCTTACTATATACAGTGGAGGTAGATGTCAGCATAATGTTCATATTTACTGCACTCATTATACGGTCCAAAATTTTGTACTCGGATATGTAACATCTCCAATAACAGTGCTGATAATTTCTGCAGATTCTGCACTCATTGTAATAAAAATGTAGTATGGATGACGGACAGCAATAAGAGTAGAAAAGAGGTTAAGTAAACCTGGATTGAATATAAATAGGTCAAAAAGTAAAGGGTTTGAGATAAGTGGAAATTAGCTAAACATCAGAAATTAGGCTTGGTGAAAGTAGAAAAATGTCAGAACAATGGAGAGATTCTGGATGAAATAAAGAAGTTAATGGAAAACTCTATTTAGCATTTAAAAAGAAAGTAGAGGTGCTAAAATTATAGTTATGTACTTACCATAACTTGGCATCTGTGTTATCTGTAGTCACCATTCATCATGTTAGGGTCTTTGATCCGATATCGGATCCGAGCCGGCATACTCAAACAGCTTAGCTCAAGCTCCTCTCGTCCCATGAAGCTCTGCTGCCCTCTAACCCCTCAGATCGAGTTTGCATAAGGAAAGAAGACAGACCAAACAACTACCCCCAACATCCTGCTCATCTCTCAGGAAGGGGGCTGGAGGGTGGGACCATGATGAATGGTGACTACAGATAATACAGATGCCAAGTTATGGTAAGTACATAACTATAAATCTGATGTTACCATTCCTCACATTAGGGTCAGAGCCCCCAGCTAGCTGAACCCTGGGAGGCCTCAAGGAAGGACATGCCAAAGAACCATGGAGCCAAAGGAAGCCCTTCCTCTAGAAACCAAAATCAACTTATAGTGGGAGATGAACGTGTGAGGAGAAGATCACATTGCTGCTGCACAAATGTCATCCAAGGATTGATGATCTGCAAACAGTTGAGGTAGACACTGCCCTTGTGGAATGAGCCTTTACTGGTGCAGATGAAGGAACACTTTCTGAAGAGTAAATGAAGGAAATACATTGCAAAGTCCAGCGGGAGACCGTAACTTTCTAAATACCTCTGCCCTTTCTATTCATAGAAAAAGCTACAAACATCTGGTCCGAACATCTAAATTCCTTAGTCCTATGAAGACAGAAACAAAGCTGACGATGAACATCCAAGGTGTACATAATGTATTTCCCCTTATTGGCATAGTTAGGGAAAAATACTGGGAGATGAATACATTGATTGAGATTAGTTTTTGAAGCTACCTTGGGCATGAAAGATGGATATGGTTTCAGAGACACTCTGTCCTTATGGAAAATTAAGTAGGGCGGCTTAATTGTAAGAGCTTGCAGCTCAGAGACGGTCTTCACTGAAAGATGTTCATCGTGTTATACTGCTGCAGTCATTACACTCGGGTTATCCTGCCGTCAGGTGGTCCCGCAGTCGGCCAGAGTTCCAAAGTCTTGGTCTGGCGTCGGTTGCTGTCGCTTCTTCCCTGACGTCAGTGCACCAGGGATATATAAGATGCATCCAACGCCATTTTCTTCAGTCTTTCTTGCCGCGCGGTGCCCGAAGCAGAAGCAGTTCGCAAGTGCCGGTCGGCCGATGCCTGAGATTTTCGAAGTCGAATTTCAGATCCAAAGTCTTTAATAAAGCTAAGTACCCCATTGGGGGAACTTTTTTCTTGCCTCAGACCGATGTCAGAAAAAGTTAATAATTGTATTTCTTGTGGGAAGCAAATACCTCATAAGGACTTCCACTCTTACTGTATTCCATGCCTAGGCCCTGATCACAACGTCACTAGTTGTCGGTTTTGTGCTAGATTTAACAAACGCACTATAAAAAGACGTTTTGATTTTGCTTTGCACTACTTTGGCCGAAGGTTCAATTATACTATGCCATCGGATCAACAGATGACCGCAATACCGAAAAAACGCAAGGACAAGGATAAAGACAGACATCCGAGGCCCAAAACCGACGACAAAACCTCTTCTAGGCCAGTCGCCACTTCTCAGTGAGGAGCTTTTGCAGCCCCTGACACCCACTACCTCAGAACCACAGGCCGCCTCCGCCTCCCACGTGGAGACAACTAGGCCTCTGAAAACTCAAGGTATTGGGCCTACGGAAACTAATCCCTCAGATGGGTCCGGAGCCGCTGAGCAGGCATCGGCTTCTGAGGGTGTTTTCAGACCTTCACAACTTACCATTAAAACAACAGCCAAGACAAATGTACCATTAAAGACAAAGAAACAAGTACAGCATTCTCCTGGACAGTCCTCCATGCCTAAAAAACAGATGCTTAAAATGGCCGAAGACCTCATTACTCTAATCAGGGGTTCCCATCCCCCTCCTGAGAAAAGGCCTAGGCAGGATACAGACTATGATTCCTCTGATCAGGTTTCCATTTCATCTGATTCCTCTTCAGACCAGGGATACTCTCTACTCCCCTATGAGGACTCTGATGCTGAAGAATCTATCCCTTCATCCTCTCCTCCTGAGGATTACTCTTTTGGGGAAACTTTACATACCATGAGGGAGCATTTCCACTGGGAAAGTCAGGATTACTCAGAATCCAAGAAAAGGCTCAGGGATTAACTTTTATTGCCTCAGCACAGGCCCTTGGCTATTCCGCCTGTGCTTGATATTGTGAATGATGTGTTCTCTGAATCCAGCTTATCACCTGACTCTTTGACCCTGCACCAGCCAAGCCAGATAGATATTATACAGTCCCAGACTCTCACAAGTTTCTTTATAAAAACCCTTCGGCAGATCCAGAAACTATTTCCCAGGGTCCAAAAGGGGTTAAGGCTTCCATTGCAAAAAATCCAGTGCCCTCTGACAGAGATTCCAGAGCTTTGGATAGATGGGGGAAGAAAGTATACACTTCTGCAACTTTAGCAATAAGAGCTTTAAATTGCCAGTTTCACATGCTTAAGTACCAACAATATTTAATGGCTCAGTTAAAACAGAAAATGCTTGCGAGCTCAGAAGCTCCTGATTGTAAAGAAATGCAGGATTTATTGCATGCAGTTGAACAGGTGGGAAAACATACTCTACAATGTGGTTTTGATTCTTTAGAGGCCTCTTGTAGGGCCGCAGTTACAGGTTCTGTGATTCAAAGACATGCTTGGTTAAAAGAACAGAGTTTACCTGCTCATGTTAAGGCAAAATTATTGGATGCTCCTTTACAGCATGATACCTTGTTTGGTGTTAAGGCAGAAGAGGTGTTAAAGAAATTGGAGGATAAAGCTAAATCTATGCAAACAGTCAAGGATTTCTTACAGGTACAGCCACCTCGATTTAGCAGAAATTGGCCAACAAAGAATTGGTCCTTTCCAGTGTCAGACAGGCCACAGAGAGGCATATACAGATGCCCAAGAGGCAGGTCTCAACCCCAAGGCTCAAACAGACAACGACAGTGGGGCACCTCAACCCCAAAAGGAGGTGAGGACAAGTCTCAACCTTACAGGAAACAGTCACAATGACTTTCCCCTTCGTACGCCAAGCACTTTCCTTTTGGAAGCCCCCTTAGGGGGGGGGACTAGCACTTTTTTCTCAAAACTGGCAAACAATCACCCAAGACAAATGGGTTCTGAATATTTTGTCTCAAGGTTACAGGTTCCACTTTCATACTTTACCAAGGCTAAAAGGAATGCCAGACCTGCCAAAAAATCAATGGGCAGAGGCACAAAAACAAATATCAACCCTCATAGACATGAGAGCTATTCAAAAAGTACCACAACAGGAACAAGGACAAGGATTTTACTCAAGACTCTTCCTGGTCCTCAGAAAGGACAAGGCCTGGAGACCCATATTAGACCTTTCAATTCTAAATACTTACCTGGATATTCCGAAATTCAAAATGTTGACATTACAGCAGCTTCTACCCATGCTGGGCAAGAAGGCTTGGCTTGTTACTCTGGACCTCAAAGAGGCATACCTGCATGTCCCTATCAGACAAAATTGCAGAAGATACCTCAGATTCAAAGCTGGTACAATGCACTACCAATTCTCTGCACTGCCCTTTGGCTTATCTACTGCACCCAGGGTCTTCACAAATTGCCTGGCACCAGTAATTGCATTTTGCAGACAAAAAGGAATTCAAATATATCCATACCTGGACGACTGCCTCATTCAAGCAGAGACAAAGGACATTCTTCTACAGCATCTGGTGTTTGTAAAAAGGTTAATTTCTCTAGGGTACACAGTAAATGAAAAGAAGTCAAAACTAGTGCCCTCACAACAGATTATATTCCTGGGTGCCAGCTTAAATACAACGGCCCAGATGGCTTACCTCACGCCAGACAAACAAGTTCAACTAGCTCATTATTTTCAACTACTGGCAAAAAAAAGTCCCATCTCCCTGCAAGAAAAATTCTGCAGGCCCTGGGATTCATGACATCCTGCATTCTACTAATACCATATGCCAGACTGCATATGAGGAAATTACAATGGTACCTAAAACGTGTTTGGACTCAACACTCTCACAGTTTAGAAGCAGTAATATCAATGATTCCCTGCCTACAACAGGAGTTTCGATGGTGGGCACAGGCATGTCACCTAAACAAGGGTCAGCCTTTTACCCTACCCACAGCCAGGCAGGCTCTAACAACAGATGCTTCGGATTACGCCTGGGGAGCACACATGGCAGGAAAATGCATTCAGGGCAAGTGGATCACAGACTAGATGCATCTTCACATCGATCAAAAAGAGATGTTGGCTGTTCAAAATGCCCTAACAGCTTTCAAGGACCTTCTGCATCCAGGACAATTACTAAAGACAGACAACACCACAGTAATGTGGTACATAAACAAGTAAGGGGGCACTCATTGTTATCCCCTATGCAGGCAAGCCATGACCTTGTGGAACACAGCTCTAACGTATCAAGTTCACCTGCAAGCACAATTCCTGCCAGGAAAGAAAAATACTCTGGCAGACTATCTAAGCAGAAATATCATGGACCCCCATGAATGGAAATTGAATCTACAAATCTTCAGCATGGTAATGCAAAAATGGGGATGCCCAGACCTAGATCTTTTTCCCTCCCCACTGAATTGCCAACTACAAAAAATTCTGCACAAGGACTTATCACAAGCAAGCATGGAAAGTGGATGCTCTATTGATCAGCTGGAAAGACCTAAAAGTTTATGCCTTCCCGCCACTGCCTCTCCTTTCAAAGGTACTCCTAAAAACCAGACAAGAAAAACCACAGATGATCCGGATTGCTCCAGACTGCCCACGCCAGCTCTGGTACCCTATCTTAAGGAACTTAGCTCAAGGCCCACCATGGATTTTGCCTCAAATTCCACACCTTCTGACTCAACAAAACAATCAGATCCTGCACGGTCAGCTCAAAACCCTAAACCTGGCAGCATGGCAGATTCATTAGTCAAACAGGCAACACCTCTCTCTAAAGCTGTCATGAATGTCATTTTGAAGGCCAGGAGGCCTAGCACCAGGAAAGCTTACTCAGAAAAATGGAAGAGATTCTGCGCCTGGAACCAGGCTCAAAACCTTGACCCTCTTGTTCCAAACATTCCTCAGATTTTACAATACTTAACTCATTCACCCAGAGTGCCTTCTCATGGCGCCTGTGCCTTTAAGGCTGAGCGCGCCATGAGAAGATACAGTTTTCAAGCCATTCCCCCCGAGTGCTTCCACAAGCGAGAGAAAGTGTACTGCTAATTTTTAGTGTAACTTAATGTAAAACACTCTGAAATCGTAACTAAATATGTAATTTATCATATCTAGTTACGATTCAGTGTGTTTTAACATTAAGGTCACATTGAAGTTTTTGCAGAAAAAGCATTTCCAAAAGTTCTTGCTAAGCAAGTGGTGGCAGCCAATCGGATTCTTGCATTCCGAGCCACCACTTGCATAACACCTCCACCCCATACCCAAGCTTCTTTTGTTCGCCCCTAATAAATAGTGGGTCCAGCAGCAGCTAATTCCTTCTTTTTGCGAAGAACTGGAGATTTTACCTGCTACTGGATCCTCTATTTTACAGTCAAGGAATTCACAGACCGCCATATAGGCACTACGAGGAGTTCCCGTTCAGCCATTGCAGTTCGAGTTCCCGGTCAGCTAAGCACAGCAACTACCTTCTCTTCCTGCCGTTCCCTACCCAATTGGTGAGGTACTGTACTTGTTTTTTTCCTGTAATACCCAGTGGCAGATTTAGGCATGGGCACACGCCGGTCCCTTTTTAAACTTGCTTTGTTTTTTTTTGTTTTTTAATAAGTTGCCTAAAATTGAATATAGTCTTGTAAAACAACTTGCGTTAAGGTTGAGCGGGAATGGGCAATGAGTGGGATGCGTTGTTTTTTTTTTTTTTAATAAGTTGCCTAAAATTGAATATAGTCTTGTAAAACAACTTGCGTTAAGGTTGAGCGGGAATGGGCAATGAGTGGGTAGCTGGGTGTATGTAGGGGGTGCACGTTGTATGCGATGAGGCTGAGAGGGAAGAGGCGGCAATGTCTTGACTTGCTAGGTGTCCCCAAGCAGGTGTACTTTGTATCTTGAAGGCTGAATGGTGTTAGCAATCGTGTTAGCAATTAGCGTGAGTAACTGTTTGACGGAGCCGCTAAGGATCGGTGTATCTCGAAGGCTGAATGGTGTTAGCAATGGTGTTGGCAATTAGCATTACTAACTGTTTGACGGAGCCGCTAAGGATCGGTGGATTAATGTGCTGGATTTGAATGTCCTTTTGTAAATGCTACGTGCTTATGCATTTATGTGGTTACCTGTGAAAATGTTATACTTGTGTTTGTAAAATATCCTTTAGCTAATTTCTGTTTACTGTGGTGTCTGAAACCCCTTGCTAATTATTTGTTTGTATGCATGTGTTGGTACCATAGTGCTGTACTGACTTATGGAATGTGTAACCATGCTGCACTGTCAGATTGACTTGGACTGTGTGATTATACAGGGATAGTATAGAAAATGCACTGTTCACTGCCATGATCTGTGTGCACAGCTATAAGTATATAGTCTATGACAATGAACATGCATTGGGCTAAACTGCCTGCATGCTTATGGTGGACTTAATTGCATACAGTGGTAAAAAAAAAAAAAGAAGAGTTTCCAGTTCTTTGAATGCCAAGTACATTTGAGTTTTGTGCTTTTTCTCCAGATATGTGCCACACTGTAGTGAGGAAACACTCCTCAGTTTGAGTTATTTTTCATAATATTTTGGTTGGTATTTGGTGGCCTAATATAAAAATGCCCTTTCTAGCTGTGTATGAAGTATCCTGTCTTTGTATTCAATAGAATATTCTGGTGTTGACCTTCACCCTTCCTCCCCTTTCTGATGTCCTGTTGTATTTATTTTGTGCCCTGTTCATAATGGATGAGAGGTTTGGGGTCAAACAATCAAGTATATTTTCATCATTCCCACTGCCTCAGTGGCATTTTGGGTTATCTGCTAAGGTAATCAATTCATCACTGGCCAGTTTTCAAAAGCTCAGACTCCTGTCCCTCACTCTTTGTTTCAGCTGACCATATTCTGAGAGGGAAGCTTGTCACAGGAGGTTGGTGTGTAATATTTTTTTGCCATCCAAACAAGAATTTCCCTGTCTCCTCACAGGATTCGGTACTGATTTTACTGATTTTCCAGCTTGCTGCTCAGATAAGCCCCATTGGGGACCCCTTCCTCTCATTGTATTAATTTTATTATTCTCTGTTTTTATGTTTGTTTAAAACATTTATTTCTGCCAGTGTTTACAGTAATTCCTGTGGGAATTTCTGCTTGTAGCAATATTTATTTTGTTTCTGACTTACTTTCTGAGGAAACTTACAGTATTTCTCTCAAGTGCGGTTTGTATTTGTGCTGTTAAACACTAAGGGACTGTCTTGTGCAGTCAGACTGTTACTGTGTTTATTTCTGTCTTTTGACAGGACGATATTGCAAAACTTGATATTTCAGCATTTGTACATTTACTATATGTATGACTCTACTCTGTATGTTTTTAACATTGGGTTTTACTGTGAATTAAGATCTGATGTAATTTTCTTCATTCCTCAATTGATGGGTTTTGGATCTGACTCTGCCGCTTCTTATGGAGCCTTGGATTCAAACCCTCGAGCTCCACCTTCTACCCATACGGCCTCGTCAACCTAATATACTTCAAATCTTGTTTGCTGCCGTATTGCTATAGATGCAGTTCCTCTCGCTCGTCATTGGTGTCATGGTAAAACAGTGAGTCTTTTCAACTTTTTCCCTTTCAGTGGGCTATCCTCTGAATTACTTTCACCTTCTTCCCTTTGTTATAGTATTTTTTTTTCTTTTAGGTGGTGCTGCGGTAGCGTTGTCGCCTCACAGTAAGACTCTGTCCGGTTCGATTCTCAGCTAGAGCGTCTTCTGCATGGAGACATGTGTGAATGGGCGTACCTTCGTTGAAGGTTGTGCGTCAGGGCTGGTAACTCGGCACGTAAAAATCAACTACCAATCATTAGCGGACCGGAGTTCCGCTGTGGCGACCCTAACCGGGAAAAGCCGAAAGACGCAACAACAACAAGTCCAGTCCTCCTGTGACTTTACTGAGACCTTCGTATTTCCTTACAGTACCATTGTTGGTATTTCGGCTTTCTTCTCCTTATCCTTTTCCTACCCAGCTAGGTACCCTTGACTACCGTTGCAGTTTTTTCTTGACCTTTCTCATAAAAAAAAAACATTTTTTTTTTTTTTTTTAGGACTAGCAAGGATGGCTGACAAACCAACCAGTGCATCTGTTGTGGGCAACCGAATTAGGTATTATGTGCCAACAGGGAATGCATATATTGCTTGGGAGCTACCCATTTATATGCAAATTATACCATTGGTGCAGGCTTCAACATCAGGGCACTCAAACACAAAAAAAAGTAATTTTGAAGAGCCGTCTTCCTTCTGCCTCTATTCCAGCTGGGGGTCAAAACCCCTCTCTAAAGGGAAGCCCGTCTCTGCTTCTAAAGACAGAGCCAAAAAGAGATCTCCAGATCCTACAACGTCTTCAGCTCCATCTTCAGAGCCATTTCCAAAAATTGTCATTAAAAAAAGAAAATGGATCCCACTGCTTTGAAAATGAAATCTCCTTGGATCTGGTCACCTCTTCATTTGCTGGGTCTGATACCTTCTGAACTCCCTTCCTGTTTTTGCAGGAATCTCCACATAAGCACTTGAGGCCACCATCTACTAGCTCCTCACTCAGGTCTTCCCAGGAGTTTGTCCTAGAGTAAAGTGGAATGGATCCATGAGCCTGCATGTGACTAGTCCTTTAGTTTCTCCTTCTCCCAATTCAACCTGTGGATGTTTTTCGTGTTTCACTGTTGCAGTCATCACACTTGGGTTATCTGCCTGCAGGTAGCCCTCAGTTGGCCCGAATGCCAGAGCCACCCCTCTTCTCTCACCCTCTGATCCAAACAGTTCCTGAGAGGAGCTAACAATTTAAGACCCCAAGGAGAGATCCCACTCCTGCCTGGAACCTTAACTTTGTACTAGAGAAGCTCACACTTCCCCTTTTAAGCCTGCTGCTATAGCAGAGTTAAAATTCTTCTCTTGGAAAACAGCCTTACTGATAGCCTTCACTTCAGCAAGAAGGGTGTCCGAGTTACAGGCCCTTATGGCTGTGGAACCCTTCATTATCATTATCTTCCATACGGACAAAGTTTCCCTCGGGACTAACCCATCTTTTATGCCCCAGGTGGTATCCATTGTGGCTTTAAACCAATCCATCCATTTGCCAACTTTTTTTCCTAATCCTCAGAATAAAGGGGAAAGGATCCTGCACTCCTTGGACGTGCACAGACAGCTCAGGTTCTACCTTGACAGGACTAAACCTTTCAGAAAATCTGACCAGCTGCTAGTCAGCTTTGCTGCATCGGCAGAGGGCAAGGCCATTTCGAAACAAACCATTTTTAAATGGATAGCACACTGCATCCATTTCTGCTACAAACATCATGGAAAATCTACCCCACAGGGGATCAGGCCTCATACCACTAGGCCTACCTCAACCCCTACAGCTTTTCTCAGGGGAGTACCTACCAGGGACATCCTGGAAGCTGCAACCTGAGGTTCTGTACATACCTTCACCAAGCATTACCACTTGCCTGAAAAGCTTCATATGTGATATTAAAACTTTGACAAGTTGTCTGTTTTATCTGTTGCTTAAGTTTTAGTACAGGAGAGTTTTTTTGTCCTCAAGTTAGAGTTGAGGATGGTACAAGATCAGGAAGCTATGGAAGGTGCCTAATTTAATGTAGCTATAGTTCTGCTCTCTACTACAGCCAGTATCAGAGACAGCAATTCAGGTAACAGTATTTGCAGTTACAGTCACATAAGCCACATATCCCAGACATTGATATAAATTGCAGCATTAATTATGCCATTGAAGACCCAGTCCCATATAGACTAGGAAAACCTCTGTACTACTGTGTGTGAAATAGTAGACAAGAATTTTGAATTTTTTTTAATGTAGCTTAGTGTGTTTGTATGCCCTCTGTAATTCATGGTTTGCTTTTTACCTAGCAGTTTCATACTAGTTTTCAGAGATTTGCTTCAAACCTTCTGCCCCCTATTGTTTTATTTAGCAGGGCGTCGGTGCTCAGGCAGAATGCTCTGCAGAATGTAGTCCTTGGTTATTAGTAGAAGGCTTTTGGACAGAGCTTCATTATCAGCAGAACTGACAGGCTTGTTTCATGTGTAGGCTATGATTCAGTTTACTGAAGAGCAGAACTGGCTTGCTATCCAAGTGTGGCAGAGGGCGAATGGGTATCTGTGCTACCTATTTTTCTGCTATGACTGCCAATGTAGAACAAGAGAAAAATTGAAGCTGTACGAAATTCAGAGGGATAGTAATAGAAAAGGTCAATGTGAGTGAAAATGTAGATTGTGGAAGTTGTATAAATGCATGCAGTTTATCTACTTTTATAATGTTAAAGGCATTGTGTGTGTGTTGACGACAGGCTACTGCAAGCATTAATATCTCTGTTGATATACACAGCTTTGGCCATTATTGCATACATTTTCATTTGATCAGAATTGCACATTGTGAGATGCACAAAACGAATCTATGGTTGTTAGTTACAGAAACAGTTTGGATAAAAGTGAACTCTGCTGTCATTTGCTCACAGTTATTCAGCCATTGATCTGGCCTGCATTGTTTGTGTGCTTTTATGTCAAGCAAGCTGGAATTTATAACTGTGGTTGTTTCTTTCACAGTCCAGTATCAGAGGTGTGCAGAGAAAGTGTAGTCAGTTTTCTTTTGTGAGAGCCGTGTCAGATTTGGTTGGTCATCTGTTTTTACTGAGGTGCTGCACTGCTTGACTCTGAGGTAGGCATACAAAGAAGCTTCTTGCCAGAACTGTTACATTACAGCAGTTCTAGAAAGTGTGAGTTTGTAAAGTTCAATGTCACTGTTTTGAAACTGGTAAATACTTTCAGAAAAGCACTTTTTGCAATACGAGTACAGCCAAGATTGGGACTCAGCTCTGACACTCCTTCTACTTACTTACTTTGAATCGCTGTATTTAGAGTACAGAGAACTCCATGCAGTGTCAGGCTTTGTATATGCTTTCACTGGACTAGCAGTTTCAGCCTTGATAGTCTGAGGGATAGTCTATGGGGACCAATGCAAAGCAGATGCATGCTGAATTAAGGTAATGTGTCCCTTGAAGCCTTGCCAAGTTGTTACCATTTGAAGCATCTCTGATGTTGCTAGAAGCATACTGTATTTTTTCTAATTGGAAAACTAGCTAAAATCACACGATTCATGGTGTTACTGTTTGTAACAATGTTATGACATTATATGATTGACTTCAATACTTGGCTTAGTTTCTGGTATGTTTCCAGGGGGATTCAGTATTGGTCAGCATGGGAGTACAAGGCTATCAGACCATATTACTTGGCAAATGATGGCCTGCACCTGTGTTAGTGTATTTATTTAATTTTTATTCCACAGGATTTTCTGATCTACACAAACAATGGTTATATGACTCATTCCTCATTGCTTGGTATGTTGCTAACAAATAGATGGGAGGATGGGTTCAATAATAACTTTTATACTGTTTTTGCTGTGTAAGTGAATGGCAGAAGACAAGCTATCTAGCTTGACATTTCTGCGTGTCTTATTAATATGATTATAGTGCATAGTTGCCTGAGTGAGATAAATGTCTTTACAGACTGACTACTGACAGCATGGAGCTGCCATATTTTTATGCATTTCTCCTGGCTTTGTCAGTCGCTTGGAATGTAGGTGGGAGGAAGGGCACAGCAATATGTAAGTGTTGTACTATTTGACTGACTATGGCCTTATAACAGATAATATATAGCAATATGTAAGTGTTGTACTATTTGACTGACTATGGCCTTATAACAGATTGTGACTGTTGCATAACACCTGCAGAAGGTAATGCAATGAATGTCAGCAATTATCACCTGTGTCTGGGCATGCATAACTTTGCAAGTCATTAGCACAGTGCACCATGCATAACTTTGCAAGTCATTAGCACAGTGCAGTTACAATATAGCGCTGAGTCATTGTCACTTTTCAGGTAAAACTGTCAGCAGCTGTCACTGTTATTCACATAAGCAGAAGTCGTTATCACATTGATGAATGCACGACTAACATTTGGCTCTTTCTCCACTTGCAGTGATTGCAGTACACCCCCACCCCCTCCACACTACTTTCATATATCATGTATAAAATTTCAAGAAATATCAGCAGTCTAGGAGGAAAATTGTAGACATTACATCTTCAATTGCTGTTTTTCTTGAGAAAGTGGCTGGAATAAGAGGATTTGTGGTGTACTTTATGAATAATTTGAGTATATATTATTATTGACTGCCTTGCATCCTCTCATTTGACAGAAATTCATAAAATATCCAAACTCATGTGTTGTATTTATTTGAGACTATTCTGCAATGCGGTGGTAAATTATTTCCTTTGCTTTTGAACTATGAAGTCATTCTGTTGCGTTATTTATTATAGTATTTCTCTTTTATTTATCATTAAATATATACCTCCCTTTGTGAGTGAGATCTGTTTGGTGAGCTAAGTAGGGTGTAAAGTAGCTGGGGAGATTGTGTCTATATATATATATATATATATATATATATATATATATATATATATATATATATATTCAGGCAGTTGGGATCGAAATCTTTTTATAGCTAAGTAGTTTGTGTGTGAGGCTGCATTGTTGGTGGATAGCGAGGTTTCAAGACTGAGTCATTTTGCCACCTGTTCACTGTTATTTCAAGGCTGTTAGATGTATGCATTATTATCATTGGTTTTGTATTATGAATCTTTAATGTTGTTTTATAATGATAATTGATAAGTGAGGCAGTTGGGAGCATGCAGTATGGGACATTATTAGTGTTTCTTTTCATTTTAAATGCCCATAATAGACCTCTTGGGAATCTTGTAGAATAGGAATGGTTTCAAACTTTCTGTGATCTGTTGTGCTTGTTCTGTAATAACCTGTTGGTGGTTTACTTGCAGTTGCAGTGCTTTGTATGGCTAGTTAGGGTGTTCCCTGAAATGTATGTATAGTTTGTTGTTGAAGTAAAGTAAATGCATGCTATTTTTCTTTATTCACTGGGTGGATGGGTGACCCAGCAGTACACCATTTTCTGGCACAAGCAGATTAATGCATGAAATGCCAACAGCAAAGTTTAGATCTCCATTACCAACTGTTTGGTCATTTGGAATGTATGTTGTCATCTAGGCTGACTGACTTGATTGGTACATGCCCCAAAGATGTTTTGGAACAAAAAAAACACTGGTTATTGGAAGCTCTGTGACATCAGAATAAACACAAGAGGATCGTCTCCGAACCCATCCAGCAAGAATGAAGGCGAGATTGACAACTTGACATTTACTGGTTTTCTTATTGTTATTCTTGGTAATGTTCTGTAGTCCCATAATGACATAAAAGTGTGTCATATCATATGGGACTGTAGCTATTGTATACAGGCTTTATTTTTCTTCACTTGTGGCAAAATTAGCAAATGGGAAGCTACCGTTGTGTAAGTAATGAGGTTTCCTAGTTATTACTGCTACTTATGAGGAGTACACTAGTATATCAGTTGTGGTATAATTTTAATTGTTGCAGTTTTTTGCAGGTCAGAAAGGGAGGGGAACTTCATTTGCGTAGTAGATGTGCTCATTTTTTGAGATGAGTACCTTTATGTAGTAAAGGTGGTCATTGTAGTGGTCTGTTGTAATCACTTTTTGCTTGCTTATAATACTTCCGCAGATTGGTCATTAATTAATAATTTGATTACTGGTGATATGGTGTTATAGGATCTTGAACTGCTTTTATACATGGCCTTCATTGTCTACTTTATATTTTTAGTTAACATAATAGAAATTGTATTTTTTTTCAGTTTGGGCATGGTATTGGGCATTATATGGTTGTAATAATGTTTGGTGTTTGGCATTAGATAAATTTCAAGTGCCTTTATTGGTCATAATACTAAGTTAGAGACTCTTTCAGTTTGTCATTTTGTAAATTCTGTTAATCAATTATTCCGAATAGACTTTTGTGATGGCTTGCTTTTCTGGGGATACTGTTAAGATTGTTTGAGACTTTGCTGTACACACTGAATGATTTTGTTGGATTAGTTCTTTCATATAGCTTGCTCGCATAAAGCTGAAGTGTTAAATTGCTATCCACAGTATTTATTTAGTCTCTGTAAGCTGCTGTAGGGGAGTTCGAGTCCTGTCAGGCAACTTTTCACTTTCCAGCATGATTCTGTGCACTAGTATCGAGTCTTCCAGCCCTGCTTCCTTGTGTCTCATATGAGAAGATCTGTAGTTCCTATAGTCTTTGACCATATCCCTTACCTTCCATTGTACAGCACTTTTCTGGTAGCTTTCTTCTGCATTCCTTCAAGGTACCGGATATCTCTTTCTTTATGTTGTCTCAAGAACTGTACGCAGCGAGATGCAGTCCAACCAGACGTGTGTAGAATGAAAGCATTATTTTTTGGTTTTGGAATCTTCCCATAATGGTACAAGTCATGAATCTACACCAGTGCCTTTTCTTTACTATACTTGTTTACTACTTTACTACTACAGTTGCAATTTGAGATCAGTTTTCTTTGCAGAGGACTGGTATGTGGAACTAATCATAATTCGCTCCACCTTGACTAAACCCCCAATTCCAGCGAAAAGCAACCCCAAAGCATGATACTGCCATGACCATGCTTCACCATGAGAATGTTGTTCTTTTGGTGATGAGAAAGTGGTGTTTTTGTGCCAAACGTAACTTCTTGAATGTGCCCACAAAATTAAAACTTGCTCTCACCAGACCACAACACACTTTCCCACATGCTTCTTTGATATCTTGTTTCACGAATTGTAGCCTGGCCTGGATGTTTTTCTGTTAGAAAAGGCTTCTGTCCAACCCTACCTACCCTAGAGTCCAGACATATGGAGAATATGGGATATTGGTGTCACAAGTAGTACACAACCAGTACTTTTTCAGAAATTCCTGCAGCTCCTTCACTGTTGTTGTAGGTCTCTTGCCAGCCTCCTTGACAGTGATCGTGTTGTCTTTTCATTTTGTAGGGACGTCCAGTACTTTGTAACATTACTGCTGTGCCATATGAATTACTATGATCTTTGTCCTAACAGCCTTGGTAATTGCTATGTCTTATTACACCTGCACCCGGAATATAATGAATGGCTACTCAACAGAGAATCTGATGCAATTTATAATCTGATGCAATTTCCCACCTGCACGTAAGGTGTTTGTTTATGAATTTTTCCTGTTGGAACCAGGAAATGTTACTAAATGGTATCTGGACTATTACAGAGGAAGCTCAACTGGCATGGTTTTGACATGTACTAGATACTGTGACATGGTTTTGATGTTTACAGTGCAACTTTTTAACTAATTGTTAATGCTTTGTGCCATGCTACTACTGCTTGAGTAATCATGTTATAGTAACTGTATAGATGTTGTGTGCACACAGAAGTGCCCAGGAAATCCTGGATTTACGCTGTTGAACTTGTCTATGATGCCAGAGTGGGGTATTGTGACGAAAGCTTTAGCCAAGTCCAGGTATGCTGTATGGACTGCTTTGGCCTCTTCAATGGCTCTAGTGACTGTTTGAAAAAAGTCAACCAGGTTCAAAGGCAGGATCTGCCCTTTACAAAGCTGAACTGGGTGGGATCAAGTGTCTAAGTCCTCAATGTCTCTGAGTTCCATAATGATTCTTTCCATAGCTTTGCAGACCAGGCTGGTTAAGGTTATGGGGAGGTAGTTACCAGGGTCTGTAGAGGTGCCTCCTTTGTGGAGTGGGACTACTGCTGCTGTACGCCAGTGTTAAGGTACATATCCTGTAGTAAGGCAAAGGTTAAATAGCATTTTTATGTGCGGGTTTAGCTCCTCTTGGAGTACACGTACGCATAACCTGGGATATTGTCAGGTCCCATTGATGCTGTCTTTTTAGCTTTACTGAGGGCGGTTCTCACCTAGACATCTGAGATGACAGGGAAGTTACATTCAGCTGGGATAAGTATTTCTTCTTTTGGCGGGTGAGGGAGGTGAGAAATTTGCACTGAACCGGTGTGCCAGAATGTTGGCAATATCTGTGGGTTCAGTGTATTTTTTGTCATTGTGAACTACCGCTGAGCATATCTGAGGGTTTCCGCCCAGGTTTCTAACATAGCTGAAGAAGGCCTTGTGGTTATCTTTAGTGTCCATAGCGATTTTCTCTCAAAGTTGGCCTTGGATGTTTTTTATGAGAGAACATAGCTTTCTACTACTGCTGATCAGAGATGCCTTCTCTTTATGGGATTTTGCTCTGTCGTGCAGTAGTTTCCTTTTGTTGTACAATTTGTTTATGGCTGGGGTCCACCAGTCAGGATGCCTTCCCTTGGTGGAGAGGGTCTTGGTTTTATTTGGGATTGCATGATCCATGCATTCTTGGAGATGTACGTAGAAAGCATTTGTGAAGGATTCTGCATTGTGGGATGTGGTTTCCACTGGCCCAGTCGGATTAAAGGATACCATCTCAGTTATAAGAAGTGTGAAGTCGGCTTTTGAGAAGTTTTTCACTAGTCTTGTGTTGTGGGTGGAGGTGGGATCTATATATCCAGGGATCTGTATATCCAGGGTGATTAGTTTGTGGTCAGATCTCACTAGTGAGGGGTATACTTCCAGTGTGGAGCACTTTGTCCCCATGTTTGTGATTATCAGGTCTAGTACAATATCTCACCTTTGTTGTAGAGGTGACTAGCTGTTCCATTGCATTTGAATTTATGAATTCCAGGAACCTTTGGCCTAGGGTGTTAGTAAGTTCATGATTAACTGTACTACTTAGACCGATTGCTTCATGTCATGATTGAAAACAATTATGCATTTATACTGGGCATGAGTCTACTCTGTGCTGCAAGAGAAACACACTCATTTCTAGACTCCCTGAAATGTGAATAAAGTCAGAGCATTCTGGTTGCTGGTTAGTATCTTACCAGGGCATCTTTTTTAATCTTTTTTTAATACATTTTTTTACCTGAATTTAGAGAGAGCCAGCTCACCTAAAAGTATTGTCACTTCTATTGTGACTTCTAGTGTTGCTGATCTGAGTGAGCAGAACGGTGCGGTTATAATACATTTATCATTTGTTTAGATACGAAGATCAGAAGTAAAGCTTAGATGCATGTAGTGCAGACATTTTTTAGATTCAATTAAATTACTAAAGGCTATACTGATCTGTTATTTTTTTCTTAATTTAATGTCTGTGAAAGAGTATTTAGCTATGCTAGTAAGTAGAAGTGCAGAAAAAAATATTTCTGATAGCATTATAGCATGGCCTAGTTTGATTTTTTTTAGAGGAGGGCAGGAAGGATTTAATTTTGCAACAAAGCCCTAGTCTTGAATGCATGGATGAAGATGGGCAGATAGTGGGTTTATTCTTTTGCAGGTTACTGTAATTTTATCAGGCCAGTTGCTTCACTATAAATGTATTTGATTTGACTGTATTTCTCCCCTTTTGTTTGTTCTTGGAGAAAGAAGTATTGTGAGAGGGAGACATAGGAAGCGGAAGGGAGATAAATGTACATCGGTGATGCAGTCTTAGGTAGTACTCAAAACAACATGCATTTATCTTATTTCATTTGCAACCACCCCCAAACATTTGTATATATATATATATATATATATATATATATATATAAATATAGCGATAGGTGCATTGATTTTCACGTGCCTCTCTGCAGGTATATTACATCAGAATGTTGTATTGCATTGTGTTTTTCAGGTGTGATTTCAAGTGTAAAGCAACACAGCCACCACCAAAGATGCCATCTGTTGAGGAGAAAGCAAGCAGCATTTACCTGTTGGGTGAGGAAACTGACTGTGATGGTTGTAGCAGTGGTTCAGACAATGGTATGCACCTTGATGTACCACATAATGCCAACCAGAGTGAGGATGATGATTATGACTCGGATGATGACATTCCACTCGCACGTCTGCGTGAAAAGGCCATTGCCTGTGATAAGGATGATGCTCCTGTACCCGCCGTTCCTGAAAGACCACTACCAGTTGCCAAAGCAGACCTGACCAGTAATTATAACAGTGACCAAGACAGTGAGGATGAGGTGCCACTTGCACAACTAAGGAAGGTGCCCACACACAAGTTGGCCACACACTATGGCCACCAAGGGCATTCAGAGTATGACGCAGACGATGACATGCCTTTATCTGTGTTCACGAAAGCACCTGGTCTAAATGACACAGCTATGCAGTCCTCCACAGTGCATGGCACTGCAACTGCTGATAAGGGTGTGGATGTGCCTTCGACTGTGCATGATGTGGGAAGTAGTCCACAGTTTGGTGATTGTGATGGAGATAATCCTCTAGATATGAGTCCAAGTAGCTCCTTGTCAGAGACTGATATGGGTGTGCCTCAGCAGGGAACATGTGTCAACAGTTCACTACCAACTGCAAGCAGTACAGTTGCTACTGGCATTCAGAGAGCATCATCTCTCAACCCTTCAGCCTTTCCCATTTCCAACTGTTCCTTGCGACCCAGTCAGGTACATGAGCATGCCCACCACGTAAAATCACGTGGGAAAAACATCTTCAAACTTTACACATTGAGGAATTTGTGGGGCCAGTAGGACCAATAGATCACTTGGGCTCAGATAGCACAGAGATGGACTTCCTGAATTTGATGTTCCCAGAGGAGCTATACACCTGTATTGCTAATGAAACAAATTGCTATGCTGCACAGAGGCAGGCCACAGCAGGCAAGGTCGATACGCTGTGGAGTCCTGTGTGCCCAGGAGACATACGCACATTTTTAGGTGTCAGAATATACATGTCTATTGTACATGTTCCTGAATTGAGGCAGTACTGGGAAACGCACCATGTATATGGTCGCTTCCCAATAGCAGAGTACATGACCAGAGATAGGTTTGAAAAAATTCAGCAGTACTTCCACTGCAATGATAACAGCCTGAGCCTACCACATGGTGCTGTGGGTCATGACAAGCTACATCACGTACGGCCAATACTGGATGCAGTACTTCATGCATGCAGGACACGTTACAATGTGCTGTAGACGAAGCCATGGTTGGCTTCCGTGGACGCTTGACATTTAGACAGTTTATGCCTGGTAAGCCTGAGAGGTATGGCATTAAGGTGTGGGTGTTGGCAGACTCAACCAATGGGTATGTACGTGAATTCCAGGTATACACTGGAAAAACGGAGCAGAATACAGAGGTCGGGCTGGCACACAGAGTTGTAGGTGACTTAACTAGGGGACTGATTGGCAAGAAGCATCACATTTACTTTGATAACTTCTTTACCTCTGTTCCACTAGCACAGCAATTGCTGAAAGATGATCTATACTGTTGTGGAACCATGCGCAATAGGTCAGGATGGCCTCTTACATTCAACAGACAGGCCATTGGAAAAGCAGCTCGAGGCTACTACAAGCAATTGCAGAGTGGACCACTGCTAGCTACTGAATGGAAGGATAGCAAACCAGTATTCCTCCTGTCAACTAACTGTAACCCAACCTTGCCAGTCTCCAGCACATACAGAAGAAAGCGTGATGGAAGAAAGACATCAGTGCCATGTCCACCAGTTGTAAACATGTACAACAGTTACATGAATGGGGTGGACAGAGCAGATCAGCTGAGGACACAGTATCCCAGTGCCAGAAAGGCCCGCAAATGGTGGCTGTACTTGTTCTGGTTCTTATGGGATGTGGCCATTGTCAATGCTTTCATTATATTCCGTGAAAGTATCAGACATCAGCAACTATCACGTTCTGGACGTATTATTCCGGCAACACAGCTACAGTTCCGAAGGAACCTAGGCTTGCATCTACTTGCCAGTTACACAAAGAGGAAAAGATGCACTGAGATTACTGTCCCAGAGGCTGTGAGCCAATTTGAGCATGGCTCTCATTTTCCCAGTGAAATGGCATAAATCAAGATGCAAAAACTGTGCCAGCAAGGGTAAACGTACGGAGCCATCATGGGGGTGCCCAACTTGCAAGGTCAACCTGTGTGTTGAATGCTTTGGAGAGTACCATGGCCATAAATTTCTCCCATAGTGCTGTGGGCCTTGGGTGTGCCACTGTGATGTAATGGTTCCCTCCGGCAAAGGACACATGCAAAAAAACACAGCCTGGGTCAGTCTAAGCCTTTTGACATGTTGCCTTGATGTAGCTCTCCACTCAGTCTCCCTCCCTTCAGGTGTAGTCAGTGTATGTAGGTCAGGGCAACAGGGTTTACATTAGCTCCTCCCTTCTGCCCATTGCAGAAAGGACACATGTAAATAGAACAGGCAAAGGTAAAGCAGAGTGCCTCACCTGCTTTTTCAGTGTACATGTGCTCTTTCTGTGCCACCATGTCAGTTAGCAGCCAAGCCCTTCAGCACGAATGCCAGGAAGGTCCCTCTTCACTTTTGTTTTGCCAACTGCTCTTAGGTTGCTGGGTGCATCACAGGGGGCATACCCAGCCAGCATGGATCTTGTGATCCGCCGGGATCACACTTGGGAACCTGGAGACTCTACAGCACAGTCCCGTAGTGCTGCTGTCCTCGGTAAGCATGGGTTTGGGTGTGCCACTGTGATGTAATGCAAAGACATGCAAAAAGACACAGCCTGGGTCAGTCTTGGTCTTTTGACATGTTGCATTGATGTAGCTCTCCACTCAGTCTCCCTCCCTTCAGGTGTAGTCAGCGTATGTAGGTGAGAGTAGTACATGTATAAAGGTCAGGACAGCAATTAGTGAGTTACTTCAGTCCCTCATCCCTTAGGTCCATTGCTGAATGGGCACATGTAAAGAGAAAAGGCAGAGGTAAGGCAGACTGCTGACACTGAAGGAGGTCATGAGACCATAGTGGTATCAGCAGTCTGAGTGGGCAGCTGGCACAGCTATGGGACACTACAGATAACCAACATCTGGAGCGCCATGCCTGTCCTTGGCATATTAGTAGAGCGGCAGTCCTTACCCTGCTTTTTCTCTTTACATGTGCCCTGGCTGTGCACCCTTTGTCAGTGTCCACCCATGCTTTATTTCAGATAAGGTAAGACTGTCTTCTGCTGTTCTGGGAGTCACTGGAAAGGGAGCAGCCAAAAACCTTACGCTGTCCCATCGCCGAATATTGTGTTGCTGGGTGCAACATTAATTTCTCTGAGCTTGGCAAATAACTCTTATGGAAATTATGATTTTTTTCATATTTTGGTAAATAACTTTGCAAGGGAGCATCTGAATGTGCCAAGTAATATCTCATTTTGAAGACAGTACTGCTGGTTCTAATATGGTAAAAGAATTGTGCCAGTATGTTTGACACATGTGCAGATATCAAAGTTTGTTTGAGACTTATGGTTATGGAAATTATGATTTTTTTTCATATTTTGGTAAATAACTTTGCAAGGGAGCATCTGAATGTGCTAAGTAATACCTCATTTTGAAAAGATTACTTATAGTTCTAACATGGTAAAAGAATGGTACCTGTATGTTGTACTCGTAGGCAGATATCAAAGTTTGTTTCTGACTTAGGTTATGGAAATTATGATTTTTTTCATATTTTGGTAAATAACTTTGCAAGGGAGCATCAGAATGTGCCAAGTAATATCTCATTTTGAAAAGATTATTTATAGTTCTAACATGGTAAAAGAATGGTACCTGTATGTTGTACTCATAGGCAGATATCAAAGTTTGTTTCCGACTTAGGTTATGGAAATTATGATTTTTTTCATATTTTGGTAAATAACTTTGCAAGGGAGCACCACATTGTGTGAAGTAATGCATCATTTTGAAGACAGTGTTACTCCTTACATCATGGTAAAATAACTGTGTCTAGGCACTGTACACACGTACAGATATCACAGTTTGTTTAGTCTTGTACAAATATGAAAATTATACATTTACAATACTTCTCATTATTATGCCCATATCTTTGCGAGGGAGCATGGTAATTACACAAATGATGCGTCATTTTGAAGCTGACATTCAGATGCACAACTTCTACACTGATATGTAGGCTCTGTCTGTTACATGTGATGAGATATTATGCTTTGTTTATTTATCAATTATGAGAAATAATATACTAATCATATTTCTGTGAATATCTCATGAAAGGAGTGTCACACAGTTATGGTTAAAGTATCATTTTAAAGCTGACATTCATACTAACAAATTAAATTCAAATTGTATGGGTCTGCATGGTACATAGACCAAGATAGTGTGCTTTGCTTTTCCAAAAAATTTAAAAAATTGCACAATATCAGCATTCCTTGCCAAATATTTCATTATGACTTTGATATGCACTATCAACATTTACACTGTTGGAAAGGTCAGTGTCTGCTGAACAACTTTCGCGTTTACATTTTTAGTGTAGCTCTTATAGTTAAAGAGTTATGAGCATTTGTTTTCTGTATAGTATTACAAATGGATTTTCTGAAAATGAGCTCAGGCTGCTCTGTTGTTCCTATGGTGGAATTCAGCAGGCAGCTCTTCCTGAGCTGCTCTGGAGTGAATGAGTTAACTGAGAAGCTGGACAGAGGCCTATCCTTCTCATCAATTAAGATCCACACCTCTGCCATTTCAGCACATTACAACATGGATCCTCCTTTATTCTCTCATCCCTTGCTAAAACAGTACCTCAGAGGGGCTAAAAACATAAGACCGCCCCGGAGAGCACCGACACCAACTTGGGACCTCAGTTTTGTTTTGGAAAAACTAAGCCTGCCACCATTTGAGCCAGCCAATACAGCCGATCTAAAATTTTTATCATGGAAAACAGCTCTGCTCCTAGCAGTAACTTCAGCACGAAGAGTCTCAGAGCTACAGGCATTAATGGCAGTGGAACCTTTTATAATTTTTCATCAGGACAGGGTTTCTTTAAGGACAAACCCTACCTTTATGCCAAAGGTGGTATCTAGTGTGGCTCTTAACCAAACCATCCATTTGCCAACTTTTTATCCAAACCCCCAGAATAAAGGGGAGAAACTTCTGCATTCTTTGGACATACACAGGCAGCTACGCTTCTCCTTGGACAAAACAAAAGCTTTCAGGAAAACTGAGCAACTGTTTGTAGCATATGCTGTAGGATCACAGGACAAGGCTATCTCAAAGCAGACTATATCCAAATGGATAGGACACTGTATACGTTACTGCTACACACAGCATGGAAAATCAGTCCCAAACATTAGGCCGCATTCCACCAGGGCAACAGCCACTTCACCAGCCTTTCTCAAAGGAGTACCTACCAAGGAAATTTTGGAGGCTGCAACTTGGAGTTCATTGCACACCTTTACCAAGCATTACCACCTGCCTCTTTACTCTAAATCCAGAGCAGGATTTGCCACTGCAGTTCTGCAGGGCCTCATAGCCAATCCTAACTCTTTATAGACCAGCCACCCAACCTTAGCTTTGGGATTCTACCCAAGTGTAATGACTGCAGCAGTGTAACTCGATGAACATAGTACAGTTTTGTACCTACCATAAATGTAGATGTTCGAGTGTTCACACTGCTGCAGTCCAGGTTACCCTCCCTCCATCCCCTCTGAACTAGATGGACTTACCTATACCTTTCTATCCTATACAACCTTTGTGGTGTATTTGCTTGTAAATGAAGGTATTGCTGTTATTTTTATATGTATATTTTTTATTAGCAATATGTATTGCCTACCTACTTGGGGGCACCTGACATCTGGGGCAAGAAAAACTGAAGAAAATGGCGTTGGATGCATCTTCTTTACCCCTGGCGCACTGACGTCAGGGAAGAAGTGACAGCAACCGACGCCGGACCAAGACTTTGGAACTCTGGCCGACTGCGGGACCGCCTGACAGCAGGATAACCCAAGTGTAATGACTGCAGCAGTGTGAACACTCGAACATCTACATTTATGGTAGGTACAAAACTGTACTTTACTGCCACTAAAAGGTCAGTCTTCCATGAAAGAAATTTGAGATCACAAGATGCATGCGGTTTGAAGGGTGATTTTGTTAATGCCTGCAGCCCCAAGGCCAGATCCCATGGAGGAGGTGGATGCTTAACAGGAGGTCGCAAAAGAAAAACACCTTTCGAAAAGGCCTTGCAGATTCTAGAAGAAAAGGTAGAATCATCGCTATGATGAAAATTTGAAACCACTGCCAATTGAACCTTGATCATGGAGAAACTGGCCCCTTCCTTAAATAGAGAAGTCAGAAAGAGAAGAATCTCAGGAATGCAAGCTGAAAAGGGGTCCAGATTCTTATTCTTTGCCCAGATAGAAAATCACTTCCATTTACTGATATATATCTTCCTAGTGGAAGATCTCTGGGAAACAAGAATAATATTCTTCACGGGCGAGGCTAGCCTGGACTTAGCCAAAATCACTGGAATGGACATACCAGGCTGTCAAATGCAGGGTCTGAAGTTTTGGGAGTGGAAGCAGAGACAGATGAGATATAAGACCCGGAGTTGGATCGAGCACCCATGGTGGATGCCTCACATGAGACCATAGAAGGGGGAACCACACCTGCAGAGACCAGAAGGGAGCAATGAGGATCAACTGGGTCTTGAGGCATCTGGCTTTCTAAAGTACTCTGGGAATTAAAGGCAATGTGGAAAAGTATACAGGAGACCCAGAGGCCAATCATAAGCAAGCGCATCCCTGGGGGATTTCCCCCTCTGGAGGAATCAATGCAAAAAAAAAATTGCTGCATTTGTGGTTGAGAGGATATACAAACAGATCGCAGCTCAGATAACCTCACCAACGGAAAATCTGTTGAGCCACCACTGGATTTAAGGACTCATGAGGGGTCAGAATACCCTGTTTAGTTTGTCCGCCAACATGTTGGATGCTGTGGGAATGCGTGTTGCAATGAGAAAGCGCCCTGTGGACATCGCCCATTCCCAAACCCTTATGGCCTCTCAACAAAGCAGATAAGAACATGTGCCCCCTTGCTTGTTTACATACCTGACAACCGACATGTTGTCTGACAGAACTGCAATCGTTCCCCAAGGGAGGCAGTCCTGAAAAGCTTGCAATGATAGAAGGACTGCTCTCATCTCCAGAACACTGAAGTGCAGCTTGGTCTCTGAGGGGGACCAAATCCCTTGGACCGTCTTTCCCTGAAAATGTCTCCCCCACCCCAGGAGGGAAGCGCCCGTGGTGACCGTGGCTGTGGGAATTGGCAGAGAGAAAGACCTGCCCACTAAGAGGTCCAGTGAGTGAATCCACCACAAAAGATGCTTTCGACACACTGGGGTGAGGTGAATGGTGAACAACAGGGGATGCAAAAATTCTGACCATTGCAAAGGTCCACTTTAGAACTCTCATGTGGTACCGAGCCATCAGTACCAAGTAAATGGCAGCCGCCATGGACCCTAGAGCCCTGAGAATGTGTGAAGCTGGAAGACATATTTGCTCCAGCAGAACTTGAACAAAGGTGCAAATTAGAGACACCCAGTGAAGAGGAAGGGCTGCGATCTGTGTGGTGGTATCTAACAGAGTGCCTATGAACTCCAGATGCTGAGTAGGAATCAAGGAGGACTTGGCCATGTTTAGCATAATTTCCAACTGATGGAACAGGGAGGGTAAGGTACGTATGTTGTCCAACAGTTGATACTTTGTGGGGGCTGTTAGGAGCCAGTTGTCCAAATAGGGAAACACCTGGATTCTCTGCAGCCGGAGATGAGCTGCCACCACTGACATGCATTTGGTGAACACCTGGGGGGCTGAGGTGAGACTAAAGGACAGGGTCCTGAACTAAAAGTGATTGGCTCCCAAGTGAAAGTGGAGAAGCCTCCTGGACCGTCGATCCATCTTTATATGGTAGTATGCATCCTGGAGATCCACTGAGCACATCCAGTCATTGCTATGCAATAGACTGCACAGTGACCATCCAAAACATTGACTTCTTTATTAACAGGTTCATGCAACTGAGGTTCAGAATAGGACGTAGGTCTCCTGTTCTCTTTGGAACTAAAAAGAAGCAGGAATAAGTTCCGGATCCTCTCTGCCCTGTGGGGACCTCTTGGATGGCTCTTTTTCGAAGAAGGTTCGCAACCTCCTGTCAGGCCAACTCTTTCTGACTGGGTGGCACGTCCAGAAGAGTTCTGGTTTTTGAGGGGACTTCCAGAAAGGGAATGCAATAGCCCCTGGATATAATGGTTAGCACCCATTGATCATTTGTAACATTGGTCAGGCTAGAGGGTGCAAAGATATCCGACCCTCCAGGGAAGGACAGTCAGGCAACGTCTCAGGGATGCTAAAAAGGTTTCTTAGAGAAGGGCTCCCTGGAACCTTGACTCTGCAGGCCTCCTCTGCCCCTAGGGCAACATCTGCCATTGAAACCTCATCCTGAACATCCTGGAAGGAAGACTGCATCTTCTTAAACCACATTTTCTTATTCCCCTGCTGGGTCTGATCCCGATGGCCGACAACGTCTTCTCTTCCTGTTCACCACGGGTCAACGTCTCTTACACGCTGGGACCATCAAAGGGGGCATTGATAAACAACATCTTGAAGGCCTCTGCAAACCTGCTTAGGTGCAGCCAGGCCTAATGCCTAATAGCGATGCCTGAACCCACCGCCCATGAGGACCCTTCCGCAGCATTGGAAATTAGCAACCAAATAAAGGGTGGCCAGCTTGGGAGAAACCACCTTACATTCCTCCTCAGATATGGCCACCATGAGGGAAGTTGACAGTTCCTTAAACAAATCCCTCTGGAGACAGGTGAAACAAGCAATATAATTTAAGGCTCGCATGAGAAAGGAAGCCAAATCTAACACCCGTTTTCCAAATCAGTCCAGAACTCTTGATTCACGATTGGGAGGGTGGACAGAAGAACTCTGTTCTGCCAACTCCTTTTTGGTGGCAGCAGTCACTACAATAGCATCAACCGGAACCACCTTGTACCAGAAGGTTTTATCTGCTGGGGGGCTGAGAAATTTGTCTGCTTTCTAAGGCACTGGCTCCATGGTCTCTCTGGCTCCTTCCAAGCCCTGCTGGCCATGAGATTGATAAGAGGGTCAGCAGGGAGGGATACCTAAGAGGTAGATGGGCCTGTACTGAAAGCCTCCAAAAATACAGTTTCCTCAGAGGACGGGGATTGGGCAGACCAACCACCGTTCGCCTTGAGGATCTGCAGTATGTCTCCAAAGGAGACGTTCTCGGGCAGAGATCTCGGGGACCCATCCCCTTCATCAGCATCTATATCTTCAGTTAAAGACTCCATGGGGGAGTCGAGATGTCTCCTCTTACATATCCTCTTCCGAGGAACTTCCTCCACCGAAGGCTGCAGGGAAGACTCGGAAGAGTAGGGGAGCCCGATGGGGGAGGCACCCCCCTGGAGGCTAGACTGGATGGGATGAGGAGGTCTGCTCAGATACTGAGGCTGGGTAGGATGACTGTAGATAGGGGAGGTAGCTATGATAGCAGAGAAGGACCTTTTTGCCACCCGGAAAGTGGAAGGACTGGAGGAGGTCCTGTCCCCCTCTCCTGCCGATAATACCACAGCCGAAGAGAGGGTAGATCCTCCTGGACCCACTGCTCCACCGGACAGTATCGGACCAGAGCTGTCAAAAGCTGAAGCGCCTAGGGGCAGAGACTACTCCAAAAAACCTGGACCTGAATCCAACCCCATGGAGCCTGGGTCAGAAGCCCGGCCCGGAGGGATGGACTTTCCTAGGGGTGTAGGAACAGCACCTACCACTGATCCCAATAGGGTAAGGATCAGACTGGGGCTCGACGCTCCCATCGCCTCCGCTCTGCACAGCAGTTCCTGGGAATCTAAACCAGCGGTTAAATGGGAAGTGGGAGACTGGGTCCCCGACCTGTGGGCTGGGGAAGCCAGAAGCCCCAACTCCATCTGAGCTTTCAGAAAGGACCGTATCATCCTGTCCATATCCATGGGAAAAACACTCTTGGACGATCTGGATGAGATGGAGGACCTGGCTGGCGAGCCGTGTCTGGACTCAGAGGATCTCCTCTTGTGCTCCCTCAAATGAGACCTGTGAGGGGGTGAAAACATCTGCTCTACCCTCAATGGATCCAAGGGAAACTCCTCCAGTACAATAGGCTCCAACATGGGCTTCGGATCAGACCTGCTTGGAACCGAGAGCACCAATGGATCCGAGGCAACTGCCCTTGACTCTCTCGGATCCGAGACGGTCGGATCCATAGTCAGTGCACCCATTCTTGGATCCCTGGGTTTTGGTTCCGGAGCCTTGGTCTGGGGGTGGGAACTGATGGCGTCGGAGCTGAAGACCTGGAGTTCAATCCAGGGGTGGACTCCCTAGGGACTGTGGGACCCAAAGCTCTCGGATCTGACACCACCCCGGTTGGAGTCAGATCCAAGGACTTTGGATCCGACAGCCAGGATCGCTTAGAAGGGACCTCCTCACCTGGAGGAACCCTCTTCTTCCCCCCCTTCAAGGGCCCACTTTGTTTGGGGTAGCAGTGACCAGGGTGCCCCCTTTAACTAAGCCTTTAATCAGCAATTGGTTTCGGTGGTCGAGCAGTGCTCTGGGGTTGAAGGAATGGAAATACTGCACTCAACCTCCAGATGGTCACTGCCGAGACAATAGAGACACTCCTAGTGTGAGTCGGAAACAGGCATTTTCTGACTACACAAGGAGCATCTTTTAATCTGCCATGTATCAAACCCCAACAACACTGCTGAAGGAAATCTGAATACCAGGATCCAAACAGAAGCGGAGATCAAAAACACAAACAATCCGTCCGATAACTAGAATAACCTAATTAAGACACAAATTCAATAATCACACCAAACAAGCTGCCTTTACTAAAGGTTATAACAATGGCTAAACCCCTAAGAAAAAAGGGCACCAAATGACTAAACGTCAAAACTGGGAGGTGGGGGAGGAACAACTACAACAACAGCCAAACCACTACTATTCAAAGGGAAAACCCAAAAAAATAGAGAACCTACTTACTACTCACGAGGAGCTGAGCAATTTGCGTCTGTCTAGATCAACCGGCAAATGAGATCTGAGGGGTTAGAGGGCAGCAGAGAATCATGGGAGGGGAGGAGCTTGAGCTAAGCTGTTTGTCTTGAGTATGCCAGGTCTGATCCAATATTGGATCCAAGATCCTAACATGAGGAATGGTGACTAAGATAACATCAGATACTCATATAATGGGAATTTTGGGAAAAGTTGGGATATTTGAAAGTGTACATACGTTTCATGGAAAAGTAATTGCTAGAAATGTTTTGGTTTATTTGAGGATCAAGACTCTATCCAGGTATGTGGGAAATGATATATAATTAAAAAAAAAAAAAAAAAAGGTTTAAATGTAAAAATCAAGTTGTATATTTGGCTTCTGTAAACCTTTTTGTGTATTAAAAATATAAAGAAGAAGCAAAGTAGTTTCATATGGAAAAGATTGTGTGAAATATAGAACCATGAACAAATGAAAAGAATAAAAAAGTTGGAGATGATGAAAAAATGAACATAGTGATAGGACAATTAAAACTGATCAAGTTAAAAAAGAGAGAATGGAATGGTATAACAATAACCATCCACTAAATGTGCCATCCCTCCAGAATCTACTCCAACCCTATCGCACCACCAGGCCACTGAGATCCAGCAACAAAAATCACCTGCAGATCATTAAAGCCAATAACTCTGCTGGTGAAGCACTATTCTCTTGCACCATAGCCAAATTATGGAACTCCCTCCCACCCACAATTACCTCCATACCATCATGCACCCAATTCAAAACTTTACTAAAAGCGCACCTAAAAACATGCTGGCTATGCCCTTGCAACTCCCACTCTAATATCACCCACCCCATCTAACCACTACCTTTCTTTCCACTCCACTAACTACCTTGATTATAGCAAGCTCAGATGCTCATAAGCCTAGTACTTATTATACAGCAGGAACTTCTTATTGTAACATTTGTTAATGTCTGTTATGTACTTCACAGATAAAGATTCTAGTTGTTTACTGATGTACTATGTTCTTCATCTGTAAATATGTTGTTAAGTAATTACTATGTTAAATTGTTAATCGCTATGTAATCCAATGTAACTACTGTCTATTTTAACTGTGAAGCTTTTCTCCCTGGGCCTCCGCTGAAATTGGACCTACGTCCAGTCGGACACTCCTGGTCAACAAATGTAAATAAATAAATAAATAAATATTAAATGTATCCATGGAAAGATCATAAGGATGAGGGAAAAAAGCAGTAACAAGTAGAAGGGAAAGATCTGAAGATTTTATGAGTCTTTAGATTTTTGTGAGGTCTTTACTGAATAAGCTGTCACTAAAACATATTATTAAATATAAAGGTAAAGACTGACTGTAAAAATGATTTTTTGGGGAAAAAAATCGAATGCGAGTAAGTGGGAAGGTTTTCAAAATATAAACCTGGATGTAATGTATAGAAAATGTTAAAAAGAAAAATTGTGAAGTTGACAAATGCAACTGATGGTAACCTTATGAATGTTGTGGAAAAGATGATGTGATGAAGTGTATAATAAAAATAGAAATGATGAAGATGTGTTATTGAAAAAAGGATGGGGGAAAGAATGAAAGACGTTAAAGATGGTGAAACAAAGTGTAAAATACTGAAAATGGAAATTATTGCAGAAATGTAAGTAGAATGGAAGGGGTGAGATATATTAAAATTTAAATAAATATATGTGTAGGTATATGCAAGTAAATCAACCCCCTACTGTTTTCAGTAAAGATAATTGCCAGGGGATCTTTTATATCCAGCTGAGCTACCACCAACTCAATTAGATGGGACCTCTGTGTAACATCTCATCCAAACACAAACGTTCATGTGGGCAGGGTCGGTATAATGCTTAAGGTCTTTACCTTAAAAATGCAAGGTACAGACTTTGAATCTGATCTCTGGTTATTGACTAGGCTTGCAATAATCTGCAGACTGATAGTTTGGTGTTAACCTATGTAGTAAACAGGGATGTTTTAAGAGGCTTTACTGGAAAAGCTCACCCAGACTCTGCCACAACTTGCTGTGAGGGAAAAGGTTAGTTTGCTTTTGCTTTGTTGTATTTTTATTACTGTATTGCCTTCTTCTATTTTGTATATTGTCAATTGTTTTATTTACAATGTGTTTTACTTGAGTCACACACAAATTTTTTTTAGCACCCTCCCACCCTGGTACTGTTCTTTACTTAAACTCAACTGTCTTTCTACCTGCCCCTTATGTTAATTTGAGCACATACCTCCTTTCCTCTCCCCTTTCATTGGCTGTTGTAAGTAAGCACAGTTATCATTTTGTGAAATTGCTCCCCTCAACTATTTAAATTTATAGGCCATCCCACTGTATTACATAGAACCAGAATACAAAGTCCCAACCCCCTTTCAGTCTATCTTTCTGTTTTAAAATTAGTGGCTCTCCACTTAGACGGCTAAAGATTAAGTTAGCCCCTCTTTCATATATAACTGCTTAGTCCACACTGCATTGCTTATAGGTTCATAGGTGTGTACTAGGCTAATGGCCCTGGAGCCTTTATAAACCCAGCCCATAGGATCACCCTGGCATCGTGCCACCTGACCTTATTTCCCAGTGCCTCTGTCGAGTAAAGCCACTGGAGTGATCCCTGGAGAGAATTTTCCCATCCACACATCAAGATTTCTGTTGAAGAGGGCCAGTGAAGTGCTCTGGTTGACATGTATGGGAAGTCTATTCCATAGCATGGGCAGTCTCTGAGTTATCAACTTGTCCTTCCAGTATATTCTGTTGATTGTGGTAATGAGGTTGAGGTCTCTGGAGTGCGTGGTGTGGAGGGATTGGGATTTCTTTACGTGTAGCATTTCTGACAGAGCTGGGTCAGACATGGCTTTGTAAGTCAAGCAGAGATCACCTCTAAGTAGGTGTTATGAGACAGAGAACAGTTGGAGTTTTTTTGAGTCTGTCCATATAGGACACATGTTTAATGCCTAGGATCCTCTTTGTGAGATACTTTTCCAGCTTCTCCAGTTGTTGCAGGTGTTTAGTGAGGTACATGCCAGATGGGGCATTGTACTCAATGATTGGCCTAATGAGGGAAGAGTAGAGGGAGACAATGACCTCTTTCTTCCTGGATGCAAAACCCTTTGTAATGAGAAGTGCCACACACAAGAACTTTCTGACCACAGTGGCAATGTGGTGGTCAAAAGAGAGGTTGTTGTCAGCCTGTGTTCCCACATCTCTTATAATACCTTCTGTATTCAGTGGACTACCATCGACATCGTGTGGTAATTCATGGGAACCGGGTTTTTCCCAAAGGGGATGATGACACATTTTTTGGCATTGAGCTTAAGGCCGTGGTTCTGACATCAGTCGTTGGTCTCAGTGAGGCCTTTCTGTAGGATGTCAACATCACTTGGGGAGGTAAGAATAGCTCCCAACTTACAGTCGTCTGCGAACTTTTCAGCCAGAGTCCCTTTGTGTTGTCCTGGACTTCAGAGAAGTAGATACCAAACAGGAGAGGACCCAGGACTGAACCCTGTGGGACTCCACTTGTGACTGGTCAGCAGTCTGACTTGGAGTCAGCTACTTCCACACATGGGTTCTACCTTTAAGCCAGTTTGCAACCCACCTAGTGATATAGGGGTAGATGCCTAGCTTAGTGAGTTTTTCTATGATAGTAACTTTTTTAGGCAATGCCAGACTGAAAGTGCTTCCAACATAAATCAAAACCAAGAAAATCTAAAGGTATTACTGGTCAGTGCTAAGAGTCTAAACATAAAAAATGCAATCCCTGGAAGCTCTCTTCAACTGGGAGAATGCTGGTGTCCATGTTAAAGCCTCGGAGAGCACACCAACAATGCAACCTTCCACACATTTAGACAGCTACTACACAGACATGGACTAAATTTACATAAAAAATAAATATACCTTACAGCTGGTCAAACAAGAAAATGCGCTTGAGCTACTCCATGTTCAAATCACCATATGCAAAATCCAATAGCACTTCCTTGCAAGCTATAGGTCCCCCCCCTCTGTGACCCAGGAAACCCATGATATGTATTTAAACTTATTGGAAACACCATCCAACCCAATACCATATTCTTAGGCAACTTTAATTACCCCACTGTTAACAGGGAATCCTATACAACACCAAATGTAGAGGCACAGAGATTC